>NC_027749.1:28492800-28493225 GCF_000695525.1 Brassica oleracea var. oleracea | reverse complement strand
ATATATATACTTGAAACGATCGTCAAAATTCTTAAAGCCTATACCCCGTTGATGATACGAGATCCTTCCGCGATGACTCTCGGCCTCCCCAACTCGTTCGTAGCCGGGGGAGCATCGAAACCCAAGGGAAGACCAGCAAAGAAATCATCAAAGTTCGGAATAGGGACCTCGCTAGTACCGCTTCCATCGCCGAAAGAAAGGTCTGGATCCCATCCTGGAAGCATGGAATCGTCCACCGAAAACTCTATGTCACCAAGGTCAATATCTTTCCCCTTTGAAGAATTCAGTCCCGTCGCAACCGTGGGAGCAGTGTCGGGACCTTGGTCACCGGGCTCGGAGTCACTCCCTGTTTCCCCGCCCAAAGCAAGACTAGGATGCACAAACCTCAACGCCTTTCGAACTCTCTTCGGCGTAAAGGAAGTCCA
>NC_027749.1:28491243-28492737 GCF_000695525.1 Brassica oleracea var. oleracea | reverse complement strand
CAAGAGGATTGATGAAGGGACGATCGTTCGGCAACCTCCAGAACAATGGGATTCAACTCTTTTCAACAAACGCAGCGTCTATACGAATGAAGAAGAAAAATTTCTTCCACCAGTTGAAGCCGGAAGTAAACCCTTTAACCATTGACATGAAGTTCAGAGGGACCAGCCTATACTTGTCCGTATCCTTGACGATCTGTAACCTAAGAAGCGCTTCAAAGTGATCGATGGTAAGGGAGAGACCATGCTCGTAGCTCAGGATCAGGACTCCAATGAGGTGCTGGATGTCAAGGGGATTCAGTTGGCTTATCGCCACCTCGAAACTATCCAACACACGGACGATAATTTCAGGAATCGGGAACCACAAGCGACAGCGCACTACGAATGCTTCGTAACAAGTAAAGTAACCCTCCGGGGAACTGCTAGCGCGCTCTCCTTGACAAGGAACCCGGAACTCCACCGCATCCGAAATCTGATAGAACGACCGCATGATCTCGAGGAATTCGCTAGTACTCCTACTTGGTGCAACTTCCTCGACCGGGCGACGGTTCATGACCGGGAACGACTTCTCTTTTGAGGTGTGATCGAACCATAACACGCGACCCACCATCCCTCGTTCTCGGCCGGGTCTACCGAATGAGGAACAAATTCTATCTTTGGCACAAGGAGCTCTTCAGGAACGTTCGCGGGCAAAGACCCTTTCTTCGAACTTCTTTTCTTACTCGACATTTCGTATTTTCCTTTTAAGAATCAAGAAGAAAAGGGTAGAGAGAGAAAAAAAAAATTTCAAGAGACCTCTCTATGAGAATGAGTAAGTGTAAAAGTTGTGAAGAAGTTACCTCCCTTCTTATAGGCATGAGAAATTACTATTTACTTGCGGATTTTCGTACACGAACTTCGCCCAAATACACCACTCTCGTCCAAACTCGCCATATTGCGCGTTAGAATCTCACTAGAAATCCACAATTCTAACTAGCTGGGGGCTAACTGTTGGGGTCGAAAACGGTTACGACTAAGTTAACGTCCAAATCCCTGCAAAATACAAGTATGTCTTTCCGCAACAAATCATGCTCGGTCAAGAAAACGTCGCAACGTATGGTCCCGAGATAAAGCTTCGTTCGAATTCTATTTAGATCAAACATAAGCCATCGGAAACATACCCAGACCAGCTACGGATAGGTCAGAGTATGACGATCAGAACACAGACGAACCAAGCTCGGTCATTATGCAACTACCGCACATGCACGCTGTCCAGTCGCTACGTGGCGACCGAGCGCGAGCCAAGCTCGGTCGCTATATAGCGACCGAGCTCGAGCCAAGCTCGTTCGCTACGTAGCAACCGAACTCTCCCGAAACGTCGATACAACACTACTCCATGCATTTTCGTCTACCCTTCGATGCTATCTCCCGAGCTCGAGCCAAGCTCGGTCGCTAGCGTTCGTCCCGCTCGGTCGCTACGTAGCGACCGAGCTCTTTCGAAACGTCGATACGACATTA
>NC_027749.1:28484126-28491171 GCF_000695525.1 Brassica oleracea var. oleracea | reverse complement strand
AAATTTTGAAGATAATTACGAAGATCGGAAATATTCCATTTTTATGCTATGACGGCTTAAGGACAGAAGAGGAAAAGCGTAAACCGACCAGGAGCCAGTATATAAGGAGTCCTAGGCGAGAGACATGGAAAAAGAGACTTTTTTTGGAGCAAACTTAGCATTTAGAGCGATTTAGGTATATTTCCGTTTTTGTTATTTCGAGCTGCGACTCAATTAGGTTTAGCCGTCTTAGGGTTGCTAGAACTAGGAATCTCGCCGACATCTCTCAAGCCCAGGCTTATACCTTGTTGTAACGCTCAAACACGGATTCGGAATAAGATCTAATTTGCTCTTTTATTACGATTTTTGTACTTTGCCGTTGATATCTCGTGTTCTGATTGCTTAGCGTGTGGTATTAACAGATCTCCGGGACCTCTGGGAAATTAGGGTTTTCCTAGTTTCCTAATTTAAATGGAAATCGATAGTGCGAATTTTGGTTCCCACAATAAAAGAGACGAGGACTCGTCGGTGGGCCAAAACAAATGCGTTTTATTAGATAAGACTGCTTAGTCGTGTTACAAAGAGGGGAGAAACAAGGAAATGAACCGGCGAAAGCTGGTTCGCCGGAGGATACAAGTCGACGAGAATAGAGAAATCAAACCCTAGTTTCTAGCCGAAAGTTAGTATGTAGTGATTTGCGGATCCCTCCCTCGCTGCCTCTCCCTCTCCTTTTATAAGCGGTTGTACGTTAACCTAGCTCTCCTTGACCTAATGGGCCTTTTCGTCGATTGGACCGAGATGTCGGGCCGCTGCTTCGAGTCGTCAAGCCGACGACTTCCGGTCGCTCGCTTCGTCGGCTAACAGCAGTCTAGAGTCGAGCCGAGCGCTTGCTCGCGAGTCGACGAGCCGAATCTCTCCGTTGTGGTCATGTGTTAGGACTTAGGACAATTATCTTGTGGGCCTTTTGGGAGGGTCAGGCCCATACCCAACAGCCAAGAACACATAAGCCCATGAAACCAAAAAAAAGAAAGACGTAAACGAAAAACGCACGGAAGCTTTGTTATAATAGGACACGTGTCACGATTTAAGATAGGGAAGGGTGAGGTGGCTTTATTGTAATACTAGGGTAAATCCGCTATATGGGTGGACACATAAATAAACTAATATTACAAATTTATTTTTAATCTTTAATTTAATTTAACTAAAATAGTATTAGGTTCATGTTTGGTTTACATCAATTTTATCTACGTATTTTATTATTTATTTTTAAAATTATAATGACACATTTAACATTGTCAATATAATCCCACAATTATATATGTTTTTTTTTTGTTATTTTCACACATTTTAACAAAAAAAAGTAATTATTATCCTATTTAATAGGTACACTACATATTTAATATCAGATCTCGAAGTTTATAAAAAACAATCGAATAACGACACATGATCCATCTTGTTTTCGAACTTTACATAATCCATCTTGTGCTTTAGCATGAATTTGTTAGCAGAAGCTGGTTTATGAATGAAAGCTTGTTTGAATTAAAAGTGGTTTATAAATTTTTATATATAGAAATCTTGAATTAAGTGTTTTTCTAGTCAAGTTGGATGTTTGGTAACCTTGAAGAAGTATTTGGCCATATATAGGTCGGTTACGTTCTGTAACTTAGTGTGTATAGCTGTAAGTTACATACTAGTATGTCGTTACATACTAGTATGTCGTTACATATAAGTGATGTCACGATATCAAACGTGAATAAGAGGACTTTTCTTTACAACTGCTAATTGATCTGGACAGATTCGAAGAGCTCTCAACATTTATTGGAAAACAGAGAAAATATAATAAATTTTTTGAGATTGATAAAAAAAATAATCTGAGAGCTAGATTAATTATAAAACTGTTGTTAACATTAAGTTTTTACGTAACCAGATTAGAGAAAAAGCCATCTTTTTTTTTGCTCTTGATCTTCTAGGGAGAACGAAAAGACATAAAATGTAAAAGCATGTGTAAATTATAATGTCCATGGCATGCTTCTGTAACTTTTCGTGTTTTTTTTAGGATAAAACTACACAAAAGTTGTTTACTATGACCATCTGCTTAAAATTTCCGCTGCTTCATCTCATCCTTCTCACAAAATTTGTGCTGATTCGTTGACTTCCTAAACTTGCTCACATACTTGGCATTCTTGTAGAACTCATTTTTATTTTCTGAAAAGAGAAAAGTTAAAGAGATCATCGCAAAAGAAACAAAACTCCTTCAATCTTTACTTCAAGCTTAGTCTGATTCTCATCATAAGGAGCTCCAAAATAGTCTTCTTCTGATTCTTAACACCATTGACATAGTCAGTTATTAATTAGGATATGCTCTATTTTCTTCTAATCATCTTACATACTACATACACATATTATATACATAACAAATTACTACATACACACTGTAGCAATTATATCATCATCTTAAAGCAAGGGTTTCTCCCAATCCTCGCATCAGAAAAGAGTAGCTAACAACTATGTAGTAAGAGTCTCTTATGAAAGCATTTCTGTGACCGTTATTTGACTTCAAGTTACCAAAATTGTTGAGAGGAAGACCACCGCCTCCCAGTCTCTCTTCATGTTCTTCCTCTTGCATCTCCTCATGACCATCTCTTTGATTAAAAAATTCTTCATTTTCGTGTGATTCTTCAAGCTACAATACTCCTCAATGGGAAGATTCCCCCACCTCTCGCGGATTTCCCCCTCTTAACGTCCCTTAATTTAACCAGATTACAAATAAAAATTTGTAAACCATATTTGAAAACTCTACGGCAGCCAGCCACACCTCCACCTTAGAAGAACAACAGTCAGCCTCAAATCAGAGATCATGACAGATGAGGCAGCCATTATACTGAAAATAAAATTTCTCTCGAGATTAGGAAGGGATGAAGCCTAACCTTTTTTATAGGGGAGAATCGCCGCCTGCAAGATGGATAAGACTCATTGAATTCGAGATCGTGGTTGTAATGAGAAGGAAGAGTTAAGTTTTGGTTAATGATTTGAATCAATGCGACTTGTACCGGTTCTGAGGTGAATCAGGGAGACTAAAACGACATGATCAGAGTACGACGGGAAGATTAACGATGAATCATCGAGTCTTAGACAATATCAGAACCGCCGATTAACCCTAAATTGTATGTTGGGAAGAAGATGAAGGCATTATGGACCTTTTTTTCTGGTTTTGGGCCCAAATATCATTAACTCAGTATCAACTTTAAATGACTTTCCTACGTGGAATCTGACGTGACTGGGCGTTTCGATCTTCCGTGACAGGTGTCGCGCTGGGGTAACTCGACTTTCTTATGTGGAATCTGACGTGTCTCTCTTTGGAGAGAGAGAACACTACTTTATATAATAAGATACTAGGATAAGACCTGCGCCTTGCGCAGATTGAGTTTATTTGTATATATTATCGATAATTTCTTTTATATATTTGATCATTTTATTTATACATATACAATATTTTTTGTTGTTATTATATAATTTATTTCCGATGGATCAGATCAATTTTTATTAAAAAATATGGAACAAAACTATAAGTAATATATCATGAGTTGATCGGATTGAACATTAAACAAATTATGGCACAAAACCAAAATTTTTCCATCGAACACATTCTTGAAAAAACTGAACAGTATTGTTTTCACAGTTAAATTATTTTGAACTATATCTTCCTATGGTTTTGAGAGGTTTCAGATCAACCATCGAATTGATACATGTCATTTTAATGCTTTTAGTCTTATACTTAAGGAAAACTTATATCTTTGTAATTTAAAGTCGTTTTAAAAAATTCAAAATATAACATATAAGAAAAAATGTAACATATAAGAAAAATATAACATATAAAGTTTCCTCATTTTTGTATTTTAAAGTCGTTTTAAAAAAAAATTAAAATATAACATATAAGATTTCCTCATTTTTGTAATTTAAAGTCATTTTAAAAATTCAAAATATAACATATAAGAAAAAATCAAATTTTTTTAATTATATGGTTAATGTGATTGTTTAATTGTTTTTTAATAATATAAAATTAAATAAAAAAAGAAGGATGCAAAAATTGTTATCAAATCTTTATTATTCATAATCATTAATTGACATATATATGTTAATCATATTAGGTAATTATGTATCTTTTATTTAAGGAAAGAATACACACTTCTTATATTTTAGGTTAATATAACGTTCTCTAGTAATTGGATTTGGACCAACATTTTTTCTAGTTGATTCTTAAACTGCTACGTAAGCTAAATTGACATCTTAATTAAGCTGCCACGTGATAGACCATAGATTTGACCCATTTTCATCGATGGTTTATAGGTGTTTTTACTAATAACTATTATATTATAGAGTCTATTTATTATATTTATAAGATCATGAGTGATTTGGAGATAAGTGAAGATTTTGGAGCATTTTGGAGATATTTGGAGTAAGCACCCGAGATGACCATCGAGCTCGACCATCGGTCGATATTGGAGAGGAATAATCGATCGATGTTCATATCTTGACATCGATCGACAACGAAGCGCGCAGAACGCCTGTTTGGTCACAACCGACTTGAAGCCCAAGTCTTCACCAATTTACAAGATTGTCCCTGACGAGTTTTAACCTAATTATATAAGCTTTGCCACCATGTTATAGGCAAAGTGTGCTTTTCTAGTTTTATTATTTTCACAGCAAAGGTTTTTTAGGATTTTGATAGATTGGAGAGAAGATCTAAAGTTATAATTTGTGATTGGAACTCTATTAATATCTATTTATTATTCTAATGAAGTTTTCTTACCTAATTGCTGTTATGAATTGCTTAGCCATTTCTGAGTAGTTCATTGTTAGATTTTAGGGTTTAAATAGGTTAGGAGGGATTAGCCCCAACTATAGATTGTTGAGTTGTGGTAATTGTCATTAGGATTGTTCATTAATGCATGTCTCTAGATTAGCTACCTAGAACTTGCCCTAGGATTGATAGATAAAAGCAAGAGCTTCATTCTCATCCTGAAAACATTCTAACTGAGCTAAGTTTCTTACTATGAGTAAGGCGAGAGCTGATCTAGTGAGCTTAGTAAGCATTCATTCAACCCGCGCATAAAGCTTAACTAGAAGCGCGTCGATCAATATCATTATTGAATAATCGATCGACGGACCGAAAGGTGTATCGATCGATATCCCTATAGGATCATCGATCGACACTTTATTTTAAGCACAAAAACCTCAATCAACCTATTGAACAAATACTTGTTCAGTATAAAACTGCAATTTACATTTAAATATCTGAAACCATCTAGCTTAACAAATCATATTAGATTTCTTAGGTTCCCTATCTCACTGTGAATTCGATCCCTAAGTACTACAACTCGACCTCTTATTTGAGAGAGTATAAATCACTCCTTAGGGTAATTTGAGTGGTATCAAATTTGGCGCCGTTGCCGGGGAGCTTTGATCGCCTAATCGATCTAATTTTTGTTAAGTTTCTGACACAAAATTTCTTTTCTTGGATGTTCAGGTACATGCCCAGCAGTACTAGAAGCAACAAGGAAACCTAACTACTATTCTCACCAGATCCTGCAAGTTTGGAATGTTCAATCCGCAAAGAAGCGCACTCCTCATCAACCGACAACAACACCCGTTCGTCACTCGATTTCGTTCAACCACCATCGACCCAGATACTAGTCCCATCAACCGATACTCGCTCACCACCGTCGACCGAAGACACTCATCTTCCATCGACCGACATCGTCCATCCGACATCATCCATCCCACATCGATTGATACTCCATCCCAGACATCGATCGATACTGAAGCGCGAGACATGGTTGCGACTTTGATACTGGTACGAGATGATAATGGTGACCTGCATGACCTGGAGGGTCATATGCGTAATGCAGCAGGTCGGAGGATATATGCTTAAGGGGCTGCAATTTCTGAGTCTGATGCTAATGCTACAGGTGCTACTTTACCTGTAGATGAGGCTGCGCGACCCAAGACATTGGCTGACTACAACCATCAAGATCAGTTACCTTCTCTCAGGGGCCTGCATAATCATTCAGAGGCTCTTGGATCAGATTCAAGTCTTATCGGAGAGACTGTCCACACCATGGATTCAATGAAGTACAACTACTCAGTACTTTCTACAGAGGCATCGCGGTGCAGTACCAAATGGCTCTTGATGCTTCCAGCAATGGGAACTTCAACACCAGGAATCCAGAAGAGGCAGTAAAGGTGATTGAAAACCTAGCATCTCGAAACAGCACCAAGAACAATGATTTTGAGAGAAAAAGTCTGCCACCATCCTCGGGAATGATCAAATGAATGAGGTGAAGCAAAGCTGGATAGTGTTCACAAGCTTCTCAGGAAGCAGGTTTGCTTGGTTAAAGATGCAGAAGCTGTAGACACAGAGGGTAGAGCAGAGGAAGGAGAAGAAGTGAACTTCATTGGTGAAACTGGATTCCAAGGTTCTGGAAACTAGGGTGGAAACAGAAATTCCAATGGAAATAGGGGAAATTTCAACCAGAGTTTGCAGTACCAGAAACCCTACAACAGCAACTATAGCAACAACATGAATTATGGAAGTTCCTACTACAAGAAGCCACCGCCGCCTACTCAAGAGAGCAAGATTGAAGAGATGCTGGATAGAGTTCTTGAGACACAACAGCGAATGACAGTGGACTTCAATGGGAAGATTGATTCTGTCTACACCAACCTGAACACAAAGTTGGAGACTTTGAGCACTCATGTGAAGAAGCTGGAGATGCAGGTTGTTCAGACAGGAGATGCTGTCAAGAGGCAAGAAGACTCGACAAGAGTGGTAGGGGATGATGTGATGAAACACCGCGTGAATGCCATCACTGAGGATGATTTTTGGCAAGTGGTGAAGGAAGAGAAGCTGCAAGAAGGAGATTTCGAAGTAGAAATTTTGATGAGTTTTGGCGGATCGCATTGGTGTCGATCGACGCCAGACTTCAAACATCGATCGACGTTAGCTAGTCCAAATCGATCGACAGGATCTCCAGAGCATCGACCGATGACACCAACGGAGTCAACC
>NC_027749.1:28477359-28484018 GCF_000695525.1 Brassica oleracea var. oleracea | reverse complement strand
AATACCTCCATCGATCGACATGGAGAATCTAATATGGCTCGACAAACAGAGGCCGCCATCGACCGACAACCTCCAGCGCCTATCGATCGACGAGCACCTATTACCTACCGAGTGCAGATGCCAAAGATAGATGTTGCACGTCTTAATGCACTCAGGCCCAAACCTAAACCTTCAGAAAACCCACCAGAGACCGTCAGGACACCTTTATATGATGGAGAAGATCCTATGGAATAGGGTTCCTACTGGAAGAACCTGAAGGAGAAGAAAGGAAAAAGTGGCAAAACATCTAAAGAGGGGGGCTAATGAAAAGGAAAACGAAAATTTCCGAAAGAGAGTCTTCAGGATTCCTATAGATAAGCCATTCGAGTAGGCTTATTATACTCACATATTGTGGATGTTCTTCAGAGAAAGAAGAAGACATCAAGAGAATGTTCTGTGGAGCTAGAGAAAAGATGAGGATGAGGATTACATTGAAGAAGAAGAGTGATCCTGGGCAATTTGTAATACCATGCACGTTGAAGGGTATTGAATTTCCACATGCCTTGTGCGACACAGGAGCGTCAGGCAGCATCCTACCTTGGGTTATGGCAGACCTTCTGAGTCTGCAGGTGGAGCCTTCACAGGAACTGTTCACTTTTGTGGATTGTTCCCAGAAAAACTCAGGAGGAATTGTAAGAGACCTAGAGGTGCAGATTGGTAATGCCCTAGTTCCAGTTGATTTTCATGTCTTGGACATCAAGCTAAACTGAAACTCTTCTCTACTACTTGGGAGAGCCTTCTAATCAACAGTGGGAGCATTGTGCAACCTGCAAACCAACCAGTTTTCTCTAACACTCATAGATCCTAATGCCCACTATGACCCCATTCCAGTCAAGAAGCCACATATGTCCTCCAGAAGAATCAATGATCAATGAATCATTGCAGCTTGCCATTGTGGAGCCGAGTACGAGACGGAATACTCAGCATCGATCGAGACTCACACAACAACATCGATCGACAGTGGCCATCAGAAATCGACCGACATGCCACATAAAGAATCGGTCGATAGTCGTCCAGATGATTGGGAGAATGACTACTACAAAAACTCTTCTCTACTACTTGGGAGAGCCTTCTAATCAACAGTGGGAGCATTGTGCAACCTGCAAACCAACCAGTTTTCTCTAACACTCATAGATCCTAATGCCCACTATGACCCCATTCCAGTCAAGAAGCCACATATGTCCTCCAGAAGAATCAATGATCAATGAATCATTGCAGCTTGCCATTGTGGAGCCGAGTACGAGACGGAATACTCAGCATCGATCGAGACTCACACAACAACATCGATCGACAGTGGCCATCAGAAATCGACCGACATGCCACATAAAGAATCGGTCGATAGTCGTCCAGATGATTGGGAGAATGACTACTACAATCCCACTATTGCCACATACACCAAACAACACATGCATACAGAAGAGTATGATGAAGACTATGTGGAATAACGAGCTACCAAGTACAAAGCCATCCTTGATGAGGAGGATACACTTCTACATCATTCCTCTTGGAAAAAGAATGCACCATCGATCGATACCCAACCTCCTCAGAGAAACCGAAAACGCGCATCGACCGACATTGCCAACTACTCATCGATCGACACAGAAGTGAACCGAGTAAGAGAGGGAGACTACTCGATTGGCAGTTGGGCAGATGATCACCATCACGAAAGCTATGCAGTAGAAACATCAGTTTATGAGCTAGGAGCAGATGAACTACATGAAGGTTTCACTTATGAGGAACTTCTCAACATGCAAAGACGAGATCAAACAGCTCAACATCAATCAAAAACTACTTGGGGAAGAACACGATACACGCATCCAATCGACAGAGCACACCTTCCATCGATCGACATAAACCCTTCAACATTGATCGACATAAACCCTTCAACATCGATCGACAAAAATCCTTCAATATCGATCGACATCCGCTCTAAACCAACAACCACTGTAAGCGAAAGAGATAAATTTAATAACGAGTATCTAACTCCAGACGAATTTGGTATTTTTAGGGACCCAGATGGGCACGCAAGAGCAATAGATGGACGTATACTGAATGTATCTCGAAAAGATATTGCAGACATCCTTCAGAGCGCCAATGGAGCAGAAAATTTGTTCGTTCATCAACGTGCCATTCCAGAATACCAACAGAAGGATACAAAGGAGTTCTGTGACGCAGCTGGTGGCATAGACAAAAGCTTCAAAATAAGGTCTCGCAATCCCACTCGACCATCGATCGACATTGTCATCCCAACATCGATCGACAGACAGCCAGAATTCTGCAGAAGAGCTTTTGATTCCCACGGTACCAGGAGATTCTACAGGGAAGAAAAGGATCAGTATGGCGTCTACAGAGATGAACAGGGATACGCCAGAGATCTAGATGGAAACACCATTCGTCTTCACAACACGGATATCAGAAGAGTTCTGGAAAGAGCTTCGAGAGATGAGCCAAGCTACATATGTCTTCTTTAACATGCTAACTTATTCACACTAACAAAGCTGGTTCCAAAGATCTACACCGAGGACGAGATCAATGAGATGTTCTATGGAGTCTGTGGGGAACAAGAGAATAACAAAGAAGCTTTCCAGATGAAATTTGATGGTGTTTACTATCCAATGAATGATAATATCAGTTCGCTAATTACTTGCATGGAGGAGATGAAGCAAGACATAGCCATAATTCATAATTTGACTGACGTTGCTCGATCGTCATCGATCGACAAAGATCAACATACATCGATCAACATTCGTCAACGAACATCGATCGACAAACTGATGCCAACATCGGTCGACAATGATCCACCACACCCACATACGATGAAGTCTCAACAAAACTTTCACACCAGGGAAGAGATACATAAGTTGGTAGAAGAGATCTATAGAGCTCTGGAAACTACAAAGGATAGGCTTGATGGGAGATGTGATGACATCTATTTCCCAATGGATCTTAACATCAGTGCTTTGACTTCCAAGATTGAAGCTATGCAAGGGGAATTGGTGGAGATTCAGAGATACGTTGCCCGTCAACCAGAGGCATCGACATCGATCGACAGAGGCAACAACAAATCAACCGACATTCATCATAGAACATCGGTCGACGACGCTATAAACCAAGGCCGGCTAGTACCAAAGATGACATCATACATGCCCGACACACATTACCATGGAGAGGAGATCTCAGCTGACACTTACGCCACACTTAGGAGACATCAGTTTGACCTGGAGAGTCTTGAAGAAAGATTGCAGAGGATGGAAAAGACAACTGCAACAATGAAAGAAAAATGGCGTAGAGGGGATGAAGCAATGAGAGACTTCACTGGTACATGGTTCAACAAGCGCAAATAAGAGATGAATACTTGTCTTCCAACAAGTTCCAGCTTTCAACACTACTAGCCCAATCTCCTCTAAAGTCAAGCTAAATGACTATAACAAAGCGCTGGGTGGGAGGCAACTCACTATTAGGTAATATTTATTTAGTTTTTATTGATATACTATTTATGTTGGGTTTTCATTATTGCAGGTCATAAAAATAAAAAAATAGATCCAAGTAGACGATTGCCGTGAGTATCGACCGACGAGAAGCTATCGACATTGCCTAACCTATCGCGACCGATATCAACATCCCTACATCGGTCGACATCCATTCTGGTCTGGTATATCGTTCTTACTTGTTACATTGAGTCCTTATGATTTAGTTTTCACCATAACTCCGGCTGAATTTACAGTGGGAACAGTGTAATTTAAGTCTGGGAGGAGGTTTACTGATAGTAATTTATTTATGAGTTTTATTAAAAAGTTTTTCAAAACGTTTTATTGAGTCAAGAAGGGGATAATGAACTTATAGATTTTGCTTGTTATCTTACCACTCTTTAGCACCATTCTAGATTTACTGATTGCAGATAGTACCAAAGATACTAAAGTGGATCAACCCATCAACTATTCACAATTGCTGAGATTGTTTGAAGAAATCAAAGCTGACCTCCAACACTGAACTTGACACAAACCGCTTGTCTTGGTGCTTGGTATGCATGAGATCGGATTCTTCAAACAAGTCTGGAAGGTAAAGCCTTGTGTAGATAGATTAACCACCCTTTCTCTCTCTATTTTCGAAATTATAGATAGATAGAAAAAAAAATTATTATTTATTATTATTATATTAGAGATTTATTAGGAAAGAATTCGAATAGGACTTGGTGGCTACAACCATTGAGGCTTGCTTCATAAGAATTCTATAGGTAAAGGATTAGAACATGACTTTGTGGCTACAACCATTAAGGCTTGCTTCACAAATAATCCTAGGATATAGGTCAAAAAGAAGTGAACATGACTTAGTGGAAACCACCATTAAGGCTTGTTTCATGGAAGTCTGTCCAATCTTGGTCAATGATCTTGCTAAATAAGCATATTTTGACTAAGAGAGAAAATTAGTTGAGAGAGATGATAGGAACTAATGTTTACCTGCAGGTCCAGATACTTGTTTGATAGTCCTTGCATCCTGTGATCGATACCCCCAAGGTTAAGCATACAGTTTTATTTATGCTAAGAAATGAGGTTGGTAGAGGGGAATGTCAGACAAGATTTGATAAGTTGTTGGCTAGATGAATTTGGTTGCTAAACTAGGATATGGTATAATGTGCTTTTGTGATTAGGAGATGTGGATTGCAATATTGTAGAGGTTATGATTCTAAGTTTTAAATCATGTGAGTCCCTGCTGTTTTAAAACCTCTTTCAGAAAGATAGTCTGTTTGTTTTGCTTGAGGACAAGCACAAGGGTAAGTCTGGGGGAGTTGATAGACCATGGATTTGACCCATTTTCATCCATGGTTTATAGGTGTTTTTACTAATAATTATTAAATTATAGAGTCTATTTATTATATTTATAAGATCATGAGTGATTTGGAGATAAGTGATGATTTTAGAGCATTTTGGATATATTTGGAGCAAGCACCCGAGATGACCATCGAGCTCGACCATCGGTCGATATTGGACAGGGATAATCGATTGATGTTCATATCTTGACATCGATCGACAACGAAGCGCGCAGAAAGCCCGTTTAGTCACAGCTGACTTGAAGCCAAGTCTTCACCAATTTGCAAGATTGCCCCTGACATGTTTTAACCTAATTATATAAGCTTTGCCACCATGTTAGAGGCAAAGTGTGCTTCTCTGGTTTTATTATTTTTACAGCAAAGTTTTTCTAGGATTTTGATAGATTGGAGAGAAGATCCAAAGTTATAATTTGGGATTGGAACTCCATTAATATCTATTTACTATTCTAATGAAGTTTTCTTACCTAATTGATGTTATGAATTGCTTAGCCATGTCTGAGTAGTTCCATTGTTAGATTTTAGGGTTTAAATTGGTTAGGAGGGATTAGCCCCAACTATAGATTGCTGAGTTGTCGTAATTTTCATTAGGATTGTTCATTAATGCATGTCTCTAGATTAGCTACCTAGAACCTGCCCTAGGATTGATAGATAAAAGCGAGAGCTTCATTCTCATCCTGAAAACATTCTAACTGAGCTAAGTTTCTTGCTATGAGTAAGGCGAGAGCTGATCTAATGAGCTTAGTAAGCATTCATTCAACCCACACATAAAGCTTAACTAGAAGCGCTTCGATCGATATCATGATTGAATAATCGATCGACAGAGCGAAAGGTGTATCGATCGATATCCCTATAGGATCATCGATCGACACTTTCTATTGATCGACATATGATAGTTGAGATCATTAGATCTAGTTAATAGACAAGTCCAAACATTGCGAACGCTGATGGACTTGTTGACTATGTAGTTGAGCTTTACATTATCATGCATGCAACTCATTAGGCATCTGTAGGATTATAATCTATAGTTTCCTGAATAAAAACCCTAAGTCTAACTACTTCCTTTTTAAGCACAAAAACCTCAATCAACCTATTGAACAAATACTTGTTCAATATAAAACTGCAATTTACATTTAAATCTCTGAAACTTTCTAGCTTAACAAATCATATTAGATTTCTCAGGTTCCCTATCTCCCTGTGAATTCGATTCCTAAGTACTACAACTCGATCTCTTATTTGAGAGAGTATAAATCACTCCTTAGGGTAATTTGAGTGGTATCACCACGTAAGCTAAATTGACATCCTAATTAAGTGACACCTAAGCAGGGTAACTTTTTAATTAGTACAAACTTAAAGTTACAATTTTTTAAATGATTTTCAACTAATATATACTAGACCCTAACCCGCGCGCCCGCGCAGATATGAATTTTCAGTTTTTAATTATTTATTTTATTAAATGATGTATTTGTAATATTCGTTCATATTATATTCATTAAGTAAATATTTTTTTTTTGCATCATAAACTATCTATTTCTTTACGAATGTGTTATATCATATAAAAAATATAAAAAAAATGAGTATAGAGTTAATTAGATAATTTTAAAAACAGAAATTTTTCTCTCGTGTGCGATATCATATAAATAATGATCCGCCCAGTTAACAAAAATCATGATTATTTTATGTGTAATTTTTTTTTTATTTTGACCTTTTCCTTTAAACTATATTAAATTTTACATATTTTAATTAGAATATTTTTAATATCTTTACCTTTTTATTTGAAATGCAACTCAATATT
>NC_027749.1:28468454-28477039 GCF_000695525.1 Brassica oleracea var. oleracea | reverse complement strand
CATTATTAAAATTATGCACGTAAGGATAACTCATGAGTTTTTTTGGTTAATTAAATGACATTATGTCCAAATTTATTTAAGGATATTTCATTAAAGTAACTGAAAAAGACAAACAATAAAATAGGAAGTTTAAATTAATTTAATCATATTTCAGTAATGTAACTGAAAAGACAAGTAATTAATTAGGCAGTTTTATTCGTTTTAGGATATTTCATAAATGCAACTGAAAAAGACAAGCAAAAAAAAGGGAGTTTAATTAATGAAGTAAGAACATTTTCAAATGGCTACTTCTCTTTTAATAATATAGATGGGATATATACACCATGACCAGTTTTATACAGTGTAAGATTGGTGGGAAAATAAATCATAAGGAAAATATTAACAAGTTTTCGCGATTATACCTACCATTGATGTGAGTATTGATCAACACAGTTAAGTGGCGATCGATACTTGTGATGCTCTGTCGAGCGACACCGGTCGGTTGTCTATCGATGCTCATGCAGAACTCGTCGTCCTCGTATCTATTTCTTTGTACCTAACATAAATAAAACACTAAAAGTCAAGTAATAAATAAAAAATAAAACAATTATCTAAATTTTTTTTTCAACGAACAGTGACTGCTACAGTAGCCATGCTATAGTAACGCAGCTATAGTAACTCCCGATTTCCTGCTACAGTGTCGGTCGATGTTCTTTCTATAGTGTCGTTCGATTTTCTTGCTACAGTGTCAGTCGATGTTCTTGCTACAGTGCCGCTGCTACAGTGCCGCCGTTACTGTTCACCTTTTTTTTTTTCGGTTGACCTGCATAAAAATAAAAACAAAAATCAGTAACAATCTAACATAAACTGAAAAAAATTACCTTATAGTGGGTTGCCTCCCACTCAGCACTTTGTTATAGTCATTTAGCTTGACTTTGGAGATCTGATTTAGTCTGTATGAAAATGAGAACATGCTCAAAAACAAGTCTCAATGTCTGCTTTCTGAAGCTTTATCATTCTTGTCTGAAAGCCTCCTCCATAGCCATGCTACAGTATCGCATCTATAGTAACTCCCGATTTTCTGCTACAGTGTCGGTCGATGTTCTTTCTACAGTGTCGTTCGATTTTCTTGCTACATTGTCGGTCGATGTTCTTGCTACAGTGTCGCTGCTACAGTACTGTCGTTACTGTTCACCTTTTTTTTGGGTTGACCTGCATAAAAATAAAAACAAAAATCTGTAACAATCTAACATAAACTGAATGAAATTACCTAATAGTGGGTTGCCTCCCACTCAGCACTTTGTTATAGTCATTTAGCTTGACTTTGGAGATCTGATTTAGTCTGTATGAGAATGAGAACATGCTCCAAAACAAGTCTCAATGTCTACTTTCTGAAGCTTTATCATTCTTGTTTGAAAGCCTCCTCCATAGTCTTTTCTCCTTTGTCTATCATCTCAGCAATAAAGAGTACTCTGAAGGAGTTCCTCTCTTCTCTCCTAACCTAGAACTATGAATAAAATAAAGCTTAACCGTCAACAATGGCTTAGAAAACACATAAATAGGGTTTTAGGTCGTCCAAGGGTGTTCTGGTAATTTGTTGTTGCTTCTGGGCTTCAGTCGATCATAAAATATGCTTGGCCCATATTCTAGCATCACCGTCGATCGACACCAAGGGCGCACCGTCGATCGACATCCAAGGATTCCTCTCGCGAGGCATACTAACCAATCTTCAGTAAAACGGGCCTAACTCAAAGATCTATCTTTTGTTAAATGATGGGCTCAATCTAACGGTTGGAAGGTCTCCAACCATAGCTAAACATCTGAGTTATCATGCAAGGTCTGGGTCCTGCCTCCGGCTTCTAGGCCGAGTGAGTTATCATGTCTTAGGATAAATCGAAATCTTCCCTTAATAAGGTAACCAGCTTAGACAAGAAGGAATCTCCCTAGATCCGAGAGAAAGAGGAAGTATTCCAATACATATGACCTCCCATAAGAAAAAGGGAAATATTCTATTATCTAAGGATATAATGAATATTTCCAAATCCTAAGAGAGAGGCACGACCTCCACTATACATATGGGTTTCTAAACCTAAAGAAAAAAAAGACGTGCATGACCATAGCTCACCAATTCCACAGCTGCCAAAGCAATACTCCACACCTAGAAGACATTCTTCTTCGATACGCCTATGATAGGCTGATTCTGGCGATTACTATTAACCAGTGAAGTCATATGTTCATTGCAGCACGTCTATAACTCCATCTGTTGGCCCAAGCCACGATCTCCAGCTCCTCAGCAGGGTCTTTCCATGCTCACTGAAGCACATCGAGACATCATGCTCACTGCAGCATATCGACAGGTCTACCATCTGTTCCGGCCATGTGCCCCCTAGGACATATGACTCCTACCAACTACAAAGCTACGTGCTCCCAAGGCTACGTGCCCATTAGACCATGTGCCCACTAGAGCCACGTGCTCCCAAGGCTATGTGCCCATCTAGGCTATGCGCCTCCATATACATGAACTACGAACGGTTTGATCCCTCCCTGAAGGGTACGTAGGCAATCCCCATTGAAGGATGCAGCTATAAATCCAAAAACCTCCCATGGTCCCGTACGTAAATACCCAAGGACCGACCCTGGTAGCCAGAACCATCAACTACCGATCAGGAGGCACCCAAGGACCGACCCAGGTAGTCGGAACCATCGATCATAGATCAAGAAGACCCTGCGATCTTCACTATCGATAGGCAGCCCCCGCCTAACTGCTACCAAGGCACCGACGACATATACTGGCCCATACCCATATGGCAGTATCCTAAGAGCAGGATCTCCTGGTTTATCAACTATCGAACCTGGAGAATACACTCAATGACGTGTCTCCTTCCTTTTATCATTCCGCAGAGCTGAACACAGATCGCTTGTACACAAAAATCCCCTAAAAGTTTGGCACTAGATGGAGGGGCAGTCATATACTACGTGACGATGTGATAGGCGGAAGAGACATTACATCTGTTCCTGCAAAATCTCTCAACCCCAGCCACCTGGGGGCGAGAAACGACACATTCTTACCAGTTTTAAAGCTCACACAGCTGGAAACACCTCTTCAACGGAGGATAACACATTGCTAACAGCAGTAGCGGGATCCAATGCAAGAATTACCTATGAGTTCCTACTAGTCCTTGCTGGTTCCGGGTCTCAACCTCAAAGCCGACCTCTACAATCTTTGGTTCCTGCTTGTTCGGATCTCAACTGCAAAGCATGCCCCTGCAACCTTTGGATTTAATGATCCCGGCTAGGAGCAGTCATTACCAACATCAATATCAATGGACAATCCACTAGCAACAATCTAGCCAGCTTTAGACACCAGGAATGCATCCAGGATCACAACTCCGCCACATATGAGAAAGATAAGAGGGCCTCAAGCAGGGCACAACATCTTCCGGCCAGGTTTACAACTTTGACGAATTCCAAAAGCTGGAGGAGCCAGAAGAGGAGTTCCTGGAAATACTGCAGGCATACCAGACAACCACTAAGAGGTAACTGGAGAACCACCTTTCTCTTTAGGTTCTAGAATCTAAGTGATAGTGGAATCCTAGATAAGCCTGATAGTTAGGGGGATACAACACCTTAGAGTAATTGTCAAATTCCACTGGAATTGTTCCGCGAAAGGAACCCTGCCTAAGCGCCGGGAACACTGATGCTCTGCCTCCTGCAAAGGAGCCAGGGAAAATGCTAATACTACATCAAGGAGTGCTGGTCTTCATGTCCTCTACTCATTTGGAGCAAATGGGAGTAAAAGAAGCCGAAGAACACTTGTTCCCGCTACTATTCATCCAAAAGAAAAAGCCAAACCTCTGGGTTCCAGCTTCCAGGTTCTGGATCCCAGCTTCCAGGTTCTGGATCCCAGCTTCCAGGTTCCGGATCCCAGGTTCCGACCACCTTACTACCACTTTCTCTGGCAATGTACCCTGATATACCTCTGAGAAAGACATGACCACGAGGAAAGCAGGGGCAAACGAGCTAAGCATTAACCTAAGGGACTAAACGCATCAAGGACTCCCATCAACATGCCCGTAGCAGAGGAGATTCTAGACGAGGCGACGAGTCATAAAATGACGTCCAGAGAATGCTGAGAGTGACTCACCCAAGGGGAAGCAGAAAGCAGCCTGGACGTTAAATGACATCGTGAAACGCTGAGATACCCAAGCGGGGGCAGAGAGCAGCTAGAATGAGTCATCGAATGACGCCTCCAAAGAAGGAAATCCAAGGAATATGAGAAAATCAATATTCGTTGATGATCAATCATGTCCTAGTATGCATAAGAAAACGCTAACCCCTGCGTGAAGCAAGAGAAGAATCACCTCATCCTTGTGAACTCTTGCTATCCAAACAACCAATTCCGGCTCCAAACCCAGGTCAATTCCTGCCTGTGGACCAATCTGGGTCCAAGATCACTTGAGACCATGTCAACCCATACTCTCCAAACCCAGGGACGAAGAAGTACTGTTGGTTTACCTGAAAGAACAAAAGCACACAGGGAGTGCCGTCCTGGTGCAAAGAGCAAACATATTGCCCCATACGCCAGAGATACAACGGTCATTGGCAAGGCAGACGGAGGAGCTCGCCAGCATCCATTAACCGCCATGTTTCAGAAGGGTCTACCCCAAAACCTTCGGGTTCCAGGAGGATAAACTCCTGAACATCCGGGCCTAGGGAAGATATTTTCGTAATCACCGGATTTCAAGAATATACATCCAAGATAACAGAAGGGAAAGACTTGAGACCAGCTAAGAGGACCATAAACTGCAGGACCACACATCCTACAAAAGTTCTATTACCACGAAGCTGTCCTATAGATCTTGAAGACATTACGAACGGGTCCACAGAAGAAACAGGCGCAATCTCGACAACGGCCCACATCCAATCGTCATCGAGAGTGGTCCATCCCCGGAGGACAGAGTGCGATGTTGTATTAATTCAATAAAGACTAGGGGTTCGAGACAGCAAAAAAAATGTTCACCTCCGGGTGCAATATCTACAGATCCTCCCGTGTCAGAGCACTAATTCCTCGAAACCTCCAGGTTCCCAAGGATAAATCTACAGGTCCAACAGGACCAGAACATGAAACCCTTTGTGAGCCTTAGATCCTACACGATGTATATCGATACCTCAGGGTAGTACGACGAAGAATTGGCCTCCATGCCTCAACAAAGGGTGTCGTTCCTCCCAAAGAAGGAATGAGAAAAATCGCTGTCTTCACTCGACTACTACCTAGTACAACACTTCTCCATCCTAGAGTAAGGGTGTATGTTCTTCAGAAGATCATTCTCCAGCCGATATCCAATCATGGGGTACATAAGCAAGAAGTAAATCGATAATTCGTTCCCTTGCCCTGGTCATGTGCCATTCAGATCTAGGAAATATGTGGCTATATGCCACCGAGGTCCTGCGCAAGGAGGACAGATATCGCTTATCATTGCAATGCGAATCCGAGATCAAGAAATCCTGCTTCCAAGCGGGGCAACAGATACAACAGATTTCAACATATACAAGTGATCTTCACCAGCCAAACCTACGAGTCTTGCCATCCATCGACATGTAAGCCCAGGATCCTGAATCTTCCTAGGTCAATTGACCTAAACAAGCCACATGCCTGAGAATCTCCGTTAGACCCATGTCTATCTCGGGGAACTCGACTCTCCTCCAGGTTCAAACACGGCCCATGCCTAAGAAGTACCCAGAAAAGGAGACTTCAGAGCGACGTCATGTTCACGCCAAAGGCAAGGGACCTGCCACCGACAAGCCGACGTTGATGCCCACTGAAGCCTCAAACGTTTCTCCATCAGGTCTTACGCCAACCAGAGAGAACTACTTCAGGCCACGAGAGCCATGAATAAGTCTTGACATCCAATGGAATACAACCAAGGTCCTGAATCTCGCCAGGTCATCTCTAAGCAAGTCTAGAATCTGGAAACGTCTACTAGACCCCGGTCTATCCCGGGGAAATTTGTTCTCCTCCAGATTTGAACACGGTCCAGACCTAAGAAGAAAACGGGAAAGAAGGATTACTGGAGCGATGTCCTACCCAGGGGAAGCCTACTGAGAATGAGCAACTCCGGTTTACTTGAGTGCACAAGTTATTCCCGAGTTCGAGGACGAAATCGAGAAATAAGGGGCAAACTGGTTGGGAAAAGTCATTCAGGCCTCGGGCAGGACATCTGACTCCAGGTTCCTGTTGAGAGAAGCTCTGACTCTGACCCCTGCATTGATCCTCCATATCAATAAAAGGGATTACTAGATCCTATGATCTTGCGCATAAGGGGGAAACCCACACATATGGCGCATGAAAAATATTTGACAATCACAGAAATTGGCTAGCACAAGCAATAGTATGCAGTCAAATATAGTACTCCTGCTCAAGAGCCTACTCCCATGCGGGGTACGAAGTATTTATAACGCAAAATACTGCCTGAGGAGTTTACACGCTCACTCTCAGGCAGGGAGCATATTACATATAATGCAAAGTACTGCATGAGGAGTTTACATGCTTACTCTCAGGAAAGGAGCATATTACATATAATGCAAAGTACTGCCTGAGGAGCTTACACGCTTACTCTCTGGCAGGGAGCATATTACTTAAAATGCAAAGTACTGCCTAAGGAGATTACATGCTTACTCTCAGGCAGGGATCATATTACATATAATACAAAGTACTGCCTGAGGAGCTTACATGCTTACTCTCAGGCAGGGAGAATATTTCATAACATGCAAAGTACTGCGTTAGGAGCTTACACGCTTACTCTTACGCAGGGAGCATCATACGAAACATGCCAATTCCTGCAACAACACAGGAGGCGTAAGTACAAACGCAAAGTACTGTATTCAAACTCAGAGTTTTTACAGGGAGCGATAATGGGTATGAGACATAAAGCAGGAATGGGTCTGCGCAAGCCTGATTATGCTGTCGAAACTACCTAAAACCCCTGTGCAGCCTAAGGCGCATCGGGGTCTCTAGAGTACCAAATGTGAAAAGTACATGTATTAAAATGCTACGAGCTACACAATACAGGGAACACATGGTATAATTATTGCAAAAGTATTGTGAAATACAGGAAACAATCGAAACCCTGCTTCTCCAGACGTGGAAAGCAGCGAAGCCAAGCACTTGGGTCACAACGCCCACACCAGCCCTCTCTAAGCATGTCAGTGACTTCCTATAGAAGTAGAATACATCATAGGAGCTCGATAGTGGCCAGCTTCCGAGCGGCATAATGCGAAATCCAAACAGGTACCGGTAGTAGTCTTGCCTAGGAAGGCGGAGTACAGTCCCTGCGAAAACAAATATCCCGGGTTTCCAAGGAACTCCGGGTCCATATACAAGCCCCCCATCTAAAGAGGAAACCTGTAAGACCCGATCCCGGCCTACTAGGCCGCGGTCGATGCCTCACGTCGCTCAGTCCATACCCGGACCGAACCTCTAAAATTTTTTGCCCTTTATTTAAAACATCGCCCATAGGCGAGGGCTAACTCAGATCTTAGCTCAAGACTACCATAGTCTTTCCTAGCTTAGATCAATACAACACATACGCAGCGGAATAGTATCTACTTAACCATTGGACTAAATCCAATCTAACACTTGTCTGGCCAGATCTCCTCAGCTACTGGTCAGTAAACGCAACTGCCAGCTAGCTCCAAGGTCGATCCTGAACCTAGACAGGGTCATACAATCAGAGGTTCCATTCCCCTAAGCCATTCTATCTAGATCTATGCAACATTGACAGATCATACCCTTGCCACATTCCCAGAGCTTGTTAGCTCATTTTCCCAGCTGACTTAGCTGTCTTAGCTAGCTCACCCAGCTAGTTGAGCTGAACCACTTCACTTGAGGTTTGCTGCACCGTTCCAGCTGATCGAGCTCCCAGCTCCCCATCCACTCGTCCAACTCCCTTATACCTGCATAAACTCTTCCCTTGGGTACTTAGTCATTCAGCCAACCATCCCCACAGACATAAGTAACCCTTGAGAAGTCTTCAAACAGCTAAGGACATGCATCTGGCCCTTACCGGCTCATGCACTGTCCCACATCCTTTTTGCCTTATCAACTTATGATACCAAGTCCAGCTCATGGACTAACAATGCCCATCAGATCCTGAGTCAATCAACCAACCAACCCACATGACTCAGAACTGATGAGTCTCAATACTTCCTAATCAATCATGGAACCATGTCCCACTGAACCTGATTAGTGTTGCTCTTACCACCAGTGCATCCTTTGATCAATCAGATCAGACACCTTGATCCATCATCCAAGGATCAAGTCGTCCATCCTTACCCATGATCAGATCACACACGGCCTGCCTTACAAACACCAAGATTGATAACCAGCAATTCCTTATGATCAATATCATAAGTGACAATATGTTCCAGCACACAAACATATGATCAGATATCCAAACACAAGGATCTGACCCCAATATGCCCTCAGGTGCACCGCAAGCAAACCTGCTCCAAAACTCAATTAAAATTCATGACAATTCATGATAAATCATAACTAAGAGAATGGTACAATCAGATTTCCCAGAACCGGCCTCCATCCCATAGATCTC
>NC_027749.1:28451295-28467818 GCF_000695525.1 Brassica oleracea var. oleracea | reverse complement strand
TTAAGGCTGCATTGGCCCTTGGGAATGGATTCCGGCCAACTCCCTCCTTTCCTCACCATTTGCGTGTGTTCACAGGCTCCAGATAAGGCTTTGGGTGTTGTCAACAATGATCAAAACCGTTCAGAGGGTCGTTCTCAATTTCCCCCTTGATCCGCCCCAAAACTGTCTCTTTATGGCCTTCACACCACCATGGGTCTTGGATTGGGAATCCGACCAACTCTCTGTATTTTTCTCTGGATTCTTTGTGTTTCAGGGTGTAGAAGGAAGCCCTGGCGTGCCTAGTATCCATCCTCTTGATATCACAAACAAACTCCAGCGGAAACAACCAGGAACCACTACAGATCATATCGTCCAAACGTCGGTTTGCCTCTCTTTTCTCTCTGGAAGTTTGTCTGAGTTTTCTATCTTCTCTGTAATGATATTTTCGACCAGAGACCAGAAAAATGAAGAATAATTCGGTCATAACCTCCCCCCTAACTGCCTGGACGAGCAGTTACCAAAAAGGTACCAAAAGGGGCAGTTTTTCCCATAACCGCCACCAAGTAACTGCCCATGAGTTATTCTTCTTTTTTTTAAATTCACGTCCTGGGCCTTCCAAACCACCCCTGGACATGTCTAAAACAATCCCAAAGTGATTGCCCACGCCCATGGTTCAACCACAAGAGCCCACCGGCCCATCGGTACCCATGGGTCGTCCACAAGGCCCGGTCACTGTCTAACACTTGAACACTCAATACAGCTTCTTCTCTTCATCCTATTCAATCTTACTAAGTCCCTTGGTCTATTTCCAGACCTAGACTTTGGTTTCTCATGATCCATCCGGATCATTTACTTCATTACAGCTTGTTCACGATCAATTCCCAAGATCTGAACCAAAGCAGTTCCGTTTCTGTTGAAACGTATAGACCCTATGTCAAGTTCCAGGAACGGGGACATGACAAAACCCATGGTTCCCCAAACGATTTCGGGTCCTATGCATAAAATCTGAGGAAAACCTCCAGGTTCCAATCAAATGATCTCAGAATTTAAAGAACAGCCTCTGGGTTCCTATACGGCCTCAGAGTCCTAAAATATGATTTTAGAAAGAGGATAGAACCCTTGTGCAGCCTAGAGCGCATCGGGGTAATTACATCCCTAAGAACCTCCAGGTTCCCATGTGACCTCGAGGTCCAAATACAAACACCAGGTCCCCGATACGATCTCAGGATCTAAGGAAAAACCCTAGGTTATCACACGACCTCAGGGTCCAATCACGATATCAAGAACCTCCGGGTTCCAACTACGGTCTCTGGACCTATCAAAGATTCTTTGGGTTCCCATACCGCCTTCGGGCTCCAGTCATGATCCCCAGATCTAAAAGAGAACCTCCGGGTTCCCCAACGACCTCCAGGTCCCAGACACGATCTCAAGATCTAAAGGAGAACCCCCGAGTTCCCCCACGACCTCTGGGCCCCAAATATGACCTCATGGTCTTGGAAAACCTCCGGGTCCACAGCAACCTCCGGGTTCAAACGGACCTCCGGGTCCAAAAGAAACCTTCGGGTTCAAAACAACCTCCGGGTTCTAAATACGACCTCAGGGTCTGAAGGAACCTCCGGGTTCCCAAACGACCTCCGGGTCTATGGCAGCCTCCGGGCTCCATAAACCACCTTCGGATCCCAACGACACCTCTGGGTCCCAACAACATCTCCTGGTTCTGAAGCAATACCACGGTTCCGTTCGATCCCAGGATCCAGCTATTGAATCTCCAGGTCCATAAGAGAGACCTGCTATCTCTTGGGAAAAATTCACGAGTAAACTACGTACGGAAGGTGGAATGTGATGCATCCCTATACTCCAAGTTCACGAACCTAACGCATCTGGTTCTGTCTTTAAGTCAACCCGACGGAGGCGACTTCCAGTAGAAAAGATATACGAGAAGGTCCCCTTGAAGGTCCACACAACCATCAGGTTCCTGGACGAAAATCCTTATGACCTAGGGGTTCCTGGAAGAAGGTCCATACAACCAACATGTTCCTTGACGAGAGTCCATCCAGCCTCCGGGTTCCCGGACAAAAGTCTATATAACCTCCGATTTACGAAGAATCACATCCCTGAACCTATGGGTTTCAGAAGGATGTATCCCTAAACCTTCAGATTTTGGGAGAGCATGCCTAGGATCCTCTGGGTTCCATGAAAGCACGACGCAAGGTCATCCCAACATTGATTGTGGCCTACCTTCGGGGGCAGATTGCAATGTTACATAGTTGAGAGTGGCCAAGAATCAATGGTAGAGTTCAACTAATGTTTACACCTTCTTTATTCGGCATGGAAACTACTGCTCGCCGCCAACAACATGTCCAAGAGATCTACTCCGGTACCAAGAATCAACTAGGTTATCTCCAGGCACCAAGATGAACATGCTGAACGTCCCCCCTGCCAAAAGTAAGGTACAATCCCGAGACGAGGCAAGAAGCTACAACTACAAAATTAAAACCTCAAGGATCATCAAGTGTGCTAATTGTAATAAGGAGACCGGCACGAAGACCTGAATGAAAGTCCCTTACAGCTTTTACAAGCTCAAGAGGCGCAAGAAAGGCCAGTAGAATCAAGCATGAGGATCCTCAGTTTCGGCCTCCGGGCCTTACTAAACCTCCTCATCGTCCTCATCCCCCTAATCCTTAGCCTCGCCAAGATTCTCAATCTCAGAATTCCTGGGTCCTGACACATACACTCCTACACACGATTCATGGAACCAGAGAGCCTCAAGAAATGCAAACTGAAGTCCTGCCTGAACTAAGGCCGAGTATAGCTACAGAAGCAGCACAAGTATCTTGGGTATGAGAAGAAGCATCACCCTTTATGCAGACGTTTCCAGCTTCTCAATCTGACTTGCGGCTAACTCCGACCAATTCCCACCATGGGGGCAACGTCTCATCGTTATAAAGGAGAAGAAGAAAGTCTTACAGACTCAACTTGATCCTGCGCGACAGTGATGTACGCCCTTAGAGCATTTACTAGGTCATGCATGATGGTTTTCCTGGTAATCCACTTCCAGGCCATCGGAATCAAGGGTACAACTACATCCATGTGACCATCCTCACTCAGACCAAACACATGCCCATTGAAGCATATCTACCACGTGTCTGTGTTGAATCAAGGATTATTGCCCATTCTCCAGGACATACATCTCCAATCAGGTTGTGAATCCTTTCAGACCGAGCACAAGTACATCCAAGCATACTCGATAAGGAAGTTTGAAGACCCTGGCTACGATCCGACGTCCTACTCCAAATTCAACAAGGAGCTTGATACCATGGTGAAACTCACGAAGTCCTATGAAGAAAATCATGTTATTTTCGTCCTTCAAACATGAAACCAGAAAATAAGGGGAAAACTATTGGGAAAAAATATTCCATGAAGAGATTACTCCAGCTTCCGGCTTCCAGGTTTCTACTTCCAGGTTCCGGGTTCCTGCCTCCAGGTTCCGGTGTCCTACCCCTTGGTCTGGTTCCCTGCCCCCAGGTCTGGGTCTTCCCTCCGGCTTCCGGATTCCAGGCCGAGTGATTTATCTTGCCTTAGGATAAATGGAAATCTTCCCTTAATAAGGTAACCAGCTTGGATAAGAAGGAATCTCCCTGGATCCGAGAGAAAGAGGAAGTATTCCAATACATATGACCTCCCTTAAGAAAAAGGAAAATATTCTATTATCTAAGGATATAATTAATATTTGCAAATCCTAAGAGTGAGGCACGACCTCCACTATAAATATAGGTTTCTAAACCTAAAGAAGAAAAAAAAGACGTCCATGACCAGAGCTCACTGATTCCACAACCGCCAAGGGAATACTCCACACCTAGAAAACCTTCTTCTTCGATACGCCTATGATAGGCTGATTCTGGCAATTACTATTAACCAGATGAAGTCCTATGCTCATTGCAGCACGTCTATAATTCCATCTGTTGGATCAGGCCACGATCACCAGCTCATCAGCAGGGTCCCTCCATACTCACTGAAGCACATCGACACATCATGCTCACTGCAGCATATCAACAGCTCTACCATCTGTTCCGGCCATGTGCCCTCTAGAACAGATGACTCCTACCAACTACAGAACTACGTGCTCCCAAGGCTACGTGCCCACTAGGCTATGTGCCCACTAGAGCCACGTGCTCCTAAGGCCACGTGCCCATCTAGGCTACGCGCCTCCATATACCTGAACTACGAACGGCTTGATCCCACACTAAAGGGTACGTAGGCAATCCCCACTGAAGGACAAAGCTATAAATCCAAACACCTCCCATGGAATCGTGCGTCGATACCCAAGGACCGCCCTGGTAGTCGGAACCATCAACTACAGATCAGGAGGCACCCAAGGACCGATCCAGGTAGTCAGAACCATCGATAATAGATCAAGAAGACCCCACGATCTTCACTATCGATAGGCAGCCTGTGGGAACCGAAATTTCTTACTGTCGATTTCTGTTTAAATTAGGAAAGTTAGGAAAACCCTAATTTTCTAGAGGTCTCGGATATCTGCTAAACCACACGCCAAGTAATCAGAACACGAAATAAAGACAAGAAAGATAAGAAATCGTAAAAAGAGAGCAAAAAGAAGTCTAATTCCGAATTTGCGTATGAGTGTTTACAAAAAGGTAGGAGCCTCAGCTACGAGAGCTGTCGGCGAGTTCCCTAGTTCTAATAGCCTAAAATTCCAGAACGTAGTTGACTCGCAGCTCGAAATGACAAAAACGAAAAGTTGCCTAATTGCTCTAAGTACTAAGTTTGCTCTGTCTCCAATCTCCCTTTGCCTCTCACCTAGGACTCCTTATATACTTTCTCTTAGGTTGATTTGCGCTTTTCCCCTTCTGCCCTTAAGCCGTCATAGCTCAAAAATGGAGATATTCCAATTTTCCCGATCTTCGTGATTATCTTCGGAAACTTCACATTTATCCGCGAAAACTTGACATTTATCTTGCCTCACGAACCAAGCATAAACCGTCATAAGGCTTATGCGTTTTTGGTTAAAAAATCGTAAGTGGGCTTTGAGTTGCGTTTTAGGTCTCTTTGGGCCATCTTTGACTTGAAACGTTTATTACGGTTTCTTTGATAAAAACAAACTTCCCGCGGTTTTTATCATAAATTTGACTGATGAATTTGAGTGACGAGAAACAAAGAATGGTTTAGCCATGGCCTACAGGAGATAGCATTAAAGAGTAGACGAGAATGCATGGATTCGTGTCGTATAGACCTTTTGGGAAAGTTTGGTCGCTATGTAGCACCCGAGCTTCGCTTGTGCGTGGTCCGATGGCCATACTTGAGCTTGTCCGTGGGCGATTTGGATACGTGTCCGTTGCCTCTGGATAATCGGTATTTAGCGGTTCGATTGAGATTAGAACAATATTTTACCGCAAGGCTCTTTGTGAAGATTCTTTTTACGAAGAATAACTTTCGTAAAAAATGTTCACGCTGAATTTTACGGGGACTTTCAGGCATTGATTCCGTCGTGACCGATTTTGATCCCAACAGTTAGCCCCCCAGCTCGTTAGAACCATGAGCTTCTAGCGTGAGGTTTTAGCGAGTGGCTTGCCAAGTTAGGCAAGTTAGGTAAGTTAGGCGGAATTAATGGTTGAAAAGTTCCGTGGTAAGTGGTATTCTCGCTTTTCTAAGAATGGAACGCGATAAGATTGGGGCTGCGCCCTATGAAAGCTGCCTATGTACCCTTGTCAAAAGGGATCAAGCCATTCGTAGTTCGTCTTGGAGTTAAGATTCTTATGACCTGTTTTCCAGTGAGACCTTTTGCGGTCCGGTTATGCTGCCGTCGATGGCATTCTGTAGCGGACCTTTGTCGGCCTCGAGATTAGCCTTGAAGGTTGTTTGCTTTGGCCGAGTGTGGCCGTGTTTACGTTTTCAAGACTGAGCCACGTGGCTTCGAATCTCTGCCGCTTTGCGGACTTTAGATGAATTGAAGACAATTTTTTTCTTTCTTTTTTTTTTTTGAAAAGCAAGTTTGTATTCCTTCGAATGTAGAGGGAGGAATACGAGTTGTCATCTCGTATCTAACTCTTTTGTTGGATCGTCGTATTCGCTGCTCGTTCTAGATGGCATTGGTCGAAGAATTTGATTTTTCAAAAAATTTCGAGAGACTTAGAATATTTACGAAGGGACATGATTTAAGATCTCGTTATCACTTTTGGATATCATGCCTTGAGATGTTAGAGACCAGTGTGCTGGGTTTAGGGCAAGACCTAGGTTTACTCTTGGTTTTAGAGGGTGCGTTGACTAATTCGATGTACGTATCCCGTTTCTGTTTCATCCTGATTCCATACCGATTTAAAGTTCGCGATAGGTTCTGGGCTTATACGACTTGTATGGTTGGAACCGAGCATCTCTCCAGGGACAATTTTTAAGCCTCCTGGAAGTGCTAACCAAAATTTTGGATTTCTTTTATAGCGCTATTATCCTTGTGTCGGATGTATGAGAGTCATTTCTATGAGATGGCTTAGTCTGTCTTGGACGCCAAGAGTTCAATGTGATCAGCACCGAACTTGGTGGTAGATACTACCGTTTGGGTCTTCGCGAAGGATACATGTTTTAGAAGGTGTTAGTGCATTCGACTGTTCGGTCTTCCAAGAAGGTGTTTTTATCGAGGAAGATATTTTCGTCGAAAACCTATTCTTCAAGCGTCTGCGACGTCTCGCAATGCCGAAGATTGGTTTTTCTTTCGTATGCCGCTTTTCATACTCGAAATGTTTGCGGGCTTGAAGATGTTTCGCGGTGTTGTAAGGGTTTAGTCTTAACCCTGCGTCGGAGAAACATTTTTGGTTTGTCTGCGGATGTTTGCAGCTAAAACTGTTATTGCTGTTCGGATGCTAATAGTTTGATTTGCGATCGAGGAATTAGGACCGAGGGGTCGAGTAAATTTGTCCATGGGAAGAAGCGTTTTCCTTCATAGTGCTTTGTCAAGTGTTGGCCTTCCGAGATCTATTTCGTGCATTTTTGAGGATGTTTCGTATAGCTCTAGGAGCTTTGGTACGAATTTTTCCTTACATGCTGCGTATTATGGGTAAAACATACCGGGCTTAAAGTGAATTGTGGAATGTATCTAACTTGGTCGATTGTCGACAAGTTTAGGTTTTCCGTTAACCGTTTGGTTGTTAGGACAGAGTTTTGTTACAAAGAATTTATTGTATGATTTCCGACTGTGGCCTATACGATAATTATTCTCTTAATAGTCACACGATGTTTTTAGACAAATCGTAGATTGTCGTTTAGCCGTTAAGTGATGGAACGATGGTTTCTTAAATAGTTTGGCTTGGCGTGAAGGATGTGTTTACTTAGATAGCCAAGGACGTTGTAGGTCAAGGATTAGACCATTGTACTTTCGTGTTAACATTAAGATCATGTTAGTTTACGATCGTCTTTAAAGGGGATGCCAAATTCTGGTTCGGAATTTTACCGGAAGGCGTAATTGACCGAGGGCCAAAGAGAGCTTGTCGAGATTGATTGGCCAAGTTTGTCAGAGTTATCTGTCTTAAGATGACCGATAGTCGTAGAAAACGATTCTCCACTCTAGGTTTCAGTTATACGACAAATATTTCGTATATTGTTACCTATAGTCTAATGAAACTTGATTCGTTTTTGTTTGAGGAAGACGAAGCCTAAAAGGATTAATACATAACCAGTGTGGAGTCAGCTGCAGGATGATTGCCTTCTTGGATCTGACTGAGGGAAAAGAAAAGTAGAAGCCAGCGAGCCGCAGGGTTATTAGATTGTAATGCGAAGAGATAATGTTTAGATTGATCATCCAAAGTCAGATCTTACAGCTTTGTGTTTGCTATACACAATATACTTCTCTGTAAAACCAGTTATGTTTACTTTCAAAAGTTTCTTCGTAAGACTTGGTCTGATTGTACGAAGGATTTTTCGTGTAAGTAATGGAGACCGCTTTTACGAAAATTGTAAATCGGTGATATGTATACACATGTCAAAGTAGCGTTGTCTCTGCGGGTTTTACGAGAAACGTTTATGCTGTGATTTCAATCTTAGGTGAAAGTTGCTTGGAGTTACTCATGGAGTGTTACCGAAGTTTATTTCACTAAGATCTAGTCGCAGAACGTTTTTCATTGGTTTTTTGAGAGGATTCTCATGACACATTCGTGTCTGGAACGAATTGGTCAACCAGAGGTAGATCTAGCCAACGATCGGGAAGAAAGTGTTCCCTTTGATGTGCTCGATGCTACATTTATTCTCGAGTTTTCTTTGGCACAAATGTTCTCGATGCTTTTCCATGACTTACTTGGTTCAACGGAAACTGAAAGAAATGCTTTGATGCTTGAAGATTTATCGAAGAAATTTTTATACGAAAATGGCTTTATAAAGCCGGAAAGGGCTTCAAGACTTTGGCTAATCGTCGAGTTTCAGTTTGATATTGGTGCAGGTTTTCTATACGCATGATTGCCACAAGAAATGTTGTATAGTCTTTGAGATTATGTTCATGATCGTCTGGATATGTTGCTAGCGTTTAGACGAATTTTAGATTTGTCTTTGGCCTACTTGGGACGATTTGCTTTGACGAAAGAGTTTTCTTGACGATTTGCAAAAGTTTTTTGAAGTTTGGGAGTATATGAGTATAGTATACGTACCTACTCCCCCTTTTTTTACGAAAGAAAACGGTTGAACCGATACTTTGAAGGGTTGTGTACGTTTCTTCTTCAGAGGTTGGGAATGATCGATAATCCGGGACGATTTAAAGACAACGCTGGGACTGTGATTTGGTTGTTTCCAGGTTGACGACTTGGAATATGTCGGTTTTAAGAAAATCGCTAGAAACGAATCGGTTTTAAGACGACGTTCGTGTCTCTATTTTTTTTTCTTTAGGAAGCGAGCTGGATATGTGTGACGATCGTTTCTCGATTTTCAGAGAGTTTAGATCAGTTTGCAAGATCTGGCTGAACAGTTATGGAACGATATATCGAGACAGGAAAAATTGCCTAAAACTTAGTTCGCTATACTATCCACCTAGGTTTTAAGTTCCCTAAAGTTCTATAGCAGTCTCAAAGGCGTTTTTATTTCTTAGTAATATCTTACGAAAATTCGAAGTCTGATTTCGAAAATTTCAAGTTGAAAATACCTTAGTTCTCTCGAAGATTTGGGTTAGCCTCTTCTCCGTTTTGCTTGCTCATTTTCCCTTCTCTTTTTGTGTCTGTCTGCCCACTTCGAAAAGCAAGAATATTAATTCTTCCTGGACTTCTCTGCTTTCATGGCCGCGTTTTGGCTGCTGCCAATATTGCGGTTTTCGTGATCCATGTTTCAATCATAGTATCATTGGATTTACGAAAATGAATAAGCATCTCGTCGAAAAGTTTTTAGCGTTTAGGAATAGCCAGGGACGATCGAAAGATGCCAAAGATGATCAGGAAGACTCGCCAGGTGATGAGGTTTTGGCCACAGATCATGGCGCGAGAGGAAGGATGGTGAGACCGTGGAGAGAGGCGGATGGGCGAATTTTGATTCTCGGATTTCGCTCCATCTCTTTCCTTATCCGAGATTTTGTTTCTACGATTGTTGTTAGATTTTTGAAGGTTGTCAAATGATGCCAACTTTAGTTACGAAAGTTTTTCTCAAAAAATAATATCGAGTTTAATTTTACGAAAGTTGTTCCGCAAAACGTTATCGATTTTAATCTTACGAAAGTTGTTTCGTAAAAGGTTGTCGAGCTTAATGTTACGAGATTTGATCCGTAAAGAAGTTTTCAAGTTTTGATTGTACGAGAGCCGTGACGAGGTTAATTATTGCAACCAAACTTAATCTGAAGTTTTTCTCATTTCTGTGGGATTGATCCGTGGAAGTTTCGAGTAGTTTTTTCTGAAGTTAGATTTAGGTGGCAAACATCAACAACTCGCAGAATTGGTTACTATGGAAGTGATCCTTGAATTCTTACGAAATCTTAGGCTTCAGAAAACGTTTTAGCGGTGGGGATACAATCTCCCGTTTTGCTTTATTTAGTCTTCGTCAGCCGTTTTTGGTTTTGAGTGATTCTATAGAAATTAATTTCGTTTCTCTGAAAGTTATTTGGAAGAAGTACAGCCGTGGGGTTTCATAATCGATTTGCTGCGTTTTCTTTTTCTACGATAAATATAAGGTTTTTCCAAAAGATATTCGGAAGAAGTACAACGGCGAGTTATGTACCAGATTTGATGTGCTTCCTTTTTACCGTGAATAACCTAGGGTTTTTCCGCAAGATAGTCGGAAGAACTACAGCGGTGAGTTATGTACCTGATTTGCTGTGCTTCCTTTTTCCGCGATTAACCTAGGGGTTTTATGCGGTTTTGGGGAGAGGAAGTTTTACTTTTCCAAAAAGTTTTCGGAAAACGTGTTTTGGTAAAACCCTTACACGTCGAGATTTCTTTAGTTCGGTAATGAGCCAAACTTACGGGGTTTGATAAGATTTATTGTTTCCCTTTATTTTTAGAAAGAGAAATCACGAGCTCGTTTCATTGCACTTTTTGTGGCGAAAAGTCGCGGCAAGGTTTTTGATTTTCTCAAGAACTGTGGCGTTTGTGTAAGCGTTGGTCATAAGCGTAGTGGCAGCTGGTGTTGTCTTACCAGCGTTGTTGCGAACTGCAAATTTGTCTTTCGTATTTCCAGACATTGTTTTGATTAAGCGTTTTGCGGCTATGAGTTAGAGTATCCGTACCCCCCTCCCCTCCTTCTAGCGCCAAACTGTGGGAACCAAAATTCGTACTGTCGATTTCCATTTAAATTAAGAAAGTTAGGAAAACCCTAATTTCCCAGAGGTCTCGGATATCTGCTAAACCGCACGCCAAGCAATCAGAACACGAAATAAAGACGAGAAATATAAGAAATCGTAAAAAGAGAGAAAAAAAAAGTCTTATTCCAAATTTGCGTATGAGTGTTGACAACAAGGTAGGAGCCTCGGCTACGAGAGCTGTCGGCGAGTTCCCTAGTTCTAATAACCTAAGACTGCAGAACCTAGTTGAGTCGCAGTTGGAAATAACAAAAACGGAAAGTTGCCTAATTGCTCTAAGGCTAAGTTTGCTTTGTCTCAAATCTCCTTTTGCCTCTCACCTAGGACTCCTTATATACTTGCTCTTAGGTCGGTTTGCGCTTTTCCCCTTCTGCCCTTAAGCCGTCATAGCTCAAAAATGGAGATATTCCAATTTTCCCGATCTTCGTGATTATCTTCGGAAACTTCACATTTATCCGCGGAAACTTGACATTAAACTTGCCTTACGAACCAAGCATAAACCGTCATAAGGCTTATGGGTTTTTGGTTAAAAAAATCCTAAGTGGGCTTTGAGTTGCGTTTTAGGTCTCGTTGGGCCGTCTTTGACTCGAAACGTTTATTACGGTTTATTCGATAAAAACAAACTTCCCGCGGTTTTTATCATAAAGTTTGACTGATGGCTTCGAGTGACGAGAAACAAAGAATGGTTTAGCCATGGCCTATGGGAGATAGCATTAAAGAGTAGACGAGAATGCATGGATTCGTGTCGTATCGACGTTTTGGGAAAGTTCGGTCGCTACGTAGCGACCAAGCTTCGCTGTAGCTCGGTCACAACGTAGCGACCGAGCTTGGCTGGAGCTTGTTCGCTACGTAGCGACCGAGCTTGGCTTGAGTTCGGTCGCTACGTAGCGACCGAGCCGTGTGCGTGCTCGGTCGCTACGTAGCAACCGAGCTTGGCTTGAGCTCGGTCGCTACGTAGCGACCGAGCTTGGCTTGTGCGTGGTCCGATGGCCATACTTGAGCTTGTCCGTGGCCGATTTAGATACGTGTCTTTTGTCTCCGGGCAATCGGTATTTAGCGGTTCGATTGAGATTAGAACAAGATTTTACCGCAAGGCTCTTTGTGAAGATTCTTTTTACGAAGAATAACTTTCGTAAAAAATGTTCACGCTGAATTTTACGGGGACTTTAAGACATTGATTCCGTCGTGACCGATTTTGAGCCCAACACGGCCCCCGCCTAACGACCAATCTACCCTGATGCTACTAAGGCACCGACGACATATACTAGCCCATACTCATATGGCAGTATCCTAAGAGCATGATCTCCTGGTTTATCAACTATCGAAGCAGGATAATACACTCAACGACATGTCTCCTTCCTCCTATCATTCTGTAGAGCTGAGCATGGATCGCTTGTACACAAGAATCCCCTAACAGTTATGAAAAGATTCATGCATGTGTCAACGATTGCTGCATGTTCAGAAGAAAGTTGAAGAAGCTTTATAATTATCCGACATGCAAGGCTTCAAGGTGGAAGATAAACATGCACACTGGTGAGGTAAAGAAAGGTGTCCCGCCGAAAGTATTAAGATATTTTCCAATCATTCAGAGGCTTAAGAAGATGTTTAGGTCTAAGAAAATGGCAAAAAACTTAAGGTGGCTTGCTAGTAACCTTAGCACCGATGGGAAACTCGGACACCATGTTGATTCAGTTACATGAAAACAAATGGATGACAACAATCCTTTATTTGCTGCTGAGGAGAGGAATATTTGGCTGGGATTATCTACTGATGGATTTAATCCTTTCAGCATGCAGAACAGTTAGTACAGTTGTTGGCCTATGTTGTTAGTAAACTACAACTTGTCTCCAAATCTGTGTATGAAGAAGGAGAATATCATGATAACCTTGCTCATTCCTGGTCCACAGCAGCCTGGTAACAGCATTGACGTCTACTTAGAGCCCTTAATAGAGGATCTAAACAAGTTGTGGAGCATAGGAGAGGCGACATATGATCTATTCAGTAAATCTGTTTTCACTCTCAAAGCAATGCTTCTATGGACGACTAGTGATTTCCCTGCCTATGGAAATCTAGCTGGTTGCAAAGTGAGGGGGAAAATGGGATGTCATGTATGCGGGAAGGACACAGATAGTATGTGGATGAAGTTCTGTAGGAAGCATGTTTATATGTCCCATAGGAAAGGTCTCCCACCAATTCATAGGTATCGGGTAAAGACGACTTTGTTTGATGGAAAAGCTGAACATGGAAGAAAGTCTAGGATACTGTCGGGTCATGACATATCCAATAATCTGAAAAACTATGCAAACAATTTTGGGAATGGCAAAGAATATGGGATGAAGAGAAAAAGGACTGTCATTGTCGATGAAGAAAAAGATGTGGAAGATGTTTCCAGTGAATCCGAGGCAGACGAAGAATATGAAGTAGATATTGAGGAGTTATCTAGATGGAAGAAAAGGTCAATATTCTTTAAACTGCCATATTGGGAGGTATATTTTATATTTTAACAGTTTACATTCAGCTTTTTGAATATTTATCAAGAAAGATTTATCTAACTTTGTTTTGTCTTGTGTGATTATGATTTTAATAGGACCTACCCGTAAGGCACAACTTGGACATCGTGCATATAGAGTAAAATGTGGCAAATAGCATTGTCTCCACACTACTGCATTGCGGGAAATCAAAAGATGGACTCAATACTCGTAAAGATCTGGAACATCTTGTTATCAGGAAGGATCTGCACCCCAGCACCAAAGGAAAAAGAACGTACCTTCCAGCAGCACCTTGGTCTTTGTCAAAGACTAAAAAGAAAGTCTTCTGTAAGCGCCTTTTTGATTTCAAAGGGCTTGATGGATATTGTTCAAATATATCAAGGGGCGTTTCATTAGAAGATTCCAAAGTATCAGGACTCAAATCACATGACTATCATGTTCTGATGCAATAGTTACTCACGGTTGCAGTTAGAGGGTTATTACCAAAAGGACCTAGATTAGCAATACTATGCATGTGTGCATTCTTCAACCACCTATGTCAGCGTGTAATTTATGTTGAGCAGATTTTAGTAATGGAAGCTGAAATTGTAGAAGCATTCTGCATGTTTGAGAGATTCTTTCCTCCAAGATTCTTTGACATAATGGTTCATCTGACAGTTCATCTAGGAAAGGAAATCTAGACTCTGTGGTCCACTCCACTTCCGTTGGATGTATGCATTCGAGAGGTAACTGATATCACTCAAATTACCCTAAGGAGTGATTTTACTCTCTCAAATAAGAGGTTCAATTATAGTACTTAGGGATTGAATCCACAGAGAGCTAGGGCACACAATAGGCTATAGAAATCAAGATTAAGCTAGGAAAACAGTTTATAAAGCAGTAAATCAATGAAAGCAAGGTGAACAAAATAGTTGTTCGATTGGTTGATTGAGGTTGTAAATAATTAGGAGAAATAGCTAGACCTAGGGATTTATCAATCAAGAGATTCAAAACTATAATTCAAGGATGCTAATGGTTTATAGATTTAATTCTAGAACTCTATTTTAATAAGTAACATGACCTAATCGATTAAGTTCAACTAGATTCCTAGACCAACTCTCGTGTGCGCCTAGGTATCTATTCCAGCAGAGTTCGAGTTCCGTTAATTGATTGCACTTTCGTGCCTGTCAACTATCCTATGATTCTAGATTCAAACAATTAGTCACACTGTCGTGCTATTCTAACTATTCCAGATCCTAGTATTACAAATCACCCTGGTGTAGAGATCTATAGATAATCTAGCAATCCTAATTGATTATCAGTTTGACATCAAGCTCATGAAATCCCTAAATCTAACAAGATGATTACTCAGACATAGAAGCAATAACACAAATCATAGTCTGAATAATATAATAGATACGAAATCAATGATAAAAACAATGGAGTTCCATCAATCTCTGAAGTATAATTGATCTTCTCTCCATACCTAAGAGAAAACAATATAATAGGATAATAGAAAGCTGGTTGCCAACAACAATGGCTTAGAAATACATAAATAGGATTTCTGGTTGTCCATAGGTATTTTGGTAACTTTGTGTGGCTTCCGGGCTTCAATCGGTCTTGAAATATGCTTGGCCCACGTTCTGGCACCACTGTCGATCGATACCAATGCTGTTTCATCGATCGATAGTCCTTCATCTCCTCGACAGCTTTCTCTCGCGAGGCAGACTGACCACCCTTCAGTAAAACGGGCATAACGTCTGCTACAGGATGTTGATTGACCTCAGACCAGTGGCATTGGCAAGCTAAATCAAATTTGTATCTTGTATCAAACGATGGGCTCAATCTAACGGTGGGAAGGTTTCAGTCCATAGCTAAACATCTGACGCGTCTGTGCAGTTCTGCACCTCAAAAGGCTCCAGAATCACCATATTTCTCCAGAACGTACCTGAACCTGTAAATACTCTAAAAAGACTCCAAAACATAATAATTATATCTTAAAACACTTATATACCATGGATGAAAGTGGGTAAAATTTATGGTATATCAGTAACTGCTAGTGAATATCATATGTAAGTGTTTTGTTTTTGTAAGTGAACTAAATGTTTTTTTACTGTCTGTAGGTACATGAAAATAGTGAAATAGTATGTTAGAAACACCGCGAGGCCAGAAGGATGTATTGCTGAGTCATACCTAGCAGAAGAGTGCATACGGTTTTGTAGTGAGTTTCTTAAAAAGACAACAAGTGTAGAGGAAAAAATAGACAGGAATACTGATTCTGAGAGCCAGTCAATCCTAGAGAGACGTCCAATATCGGCAGCCACTTCAATTAATCTGTCTGAAATGGAGAAGAGAATGGCCCACCTTGATGTCATTCAGAATACTTCTGTGGTGGAGCCTTATGTTGAGTAAGTGAACTGATATTATTTCACTTGTCATCTATGAAATCAAAAAGCTTATTGATACATACTTTTCTTTTTCTTAGCATGCACCTGCAATATCTATAAGATACTGATATACCATGGATTTGACCCATTTTCATCCATGGTATATAAGTGTTTTACTATCTATATATTATATATTCTATCCTATTATGTATATTTTCAGGTTCAGCAGTATCTTGGAGTAAAGTGATGATTATGGAGCATTTAGGAGCTTAAAAAGAGATTTCATCCGAGCTGACCATTAGAGGTCGATACGAAGAAGAAGAAATCGTTCGATGCACCGATCGATGTCGAGACGAGAGATGCGCAACTTGGTTCCAGTCGACTTTAAACCCAAGGCTTCACCAAATTACAAGATTACCCCTGACGAGTTTTTAACCTAATAGTTATATACTTGCCTAAGTGTTAGGCGGCAAAGAGTTTTAGCGACCATTGTATTCTTACTTTCAGCAAGAGAGAGAGAGAGTTTTAGGAGAGAAAATCATAGAGAGATTTGTGATTGGAACTCCATTGATTCATCTATTCTATTCTATGCAGTTTTTATCTATATTTTGTGTCATGAATTACTTAACTATGTCTGAGTAGTTCACTTGTTAGATTCAGGGTTCAAATAGGTTAGAGCGATTAGCCCCAACTATATATTTGCTGAGTTGTGATATTCATTGCTAACTAGAACATGAACCTAGGAATTTTCATGTGTCAAGCATCCTTGATCATCCTGTCCTGAATCTAATATGTCATGCTAGGACTGCTAGAGAGAGCTAACCGCTGATCTAGGAGACTACACAGCATTATCAACCCGCGCCTAGGGCTTAGCTAGAAGCTATCGATCGAATTGTCTTCTGACAATCGATCGATATT
>NC_027749.1:28448545-28450516 GCF_000695525.1 Brassica oleracea var. oleracea | reverse complement strand
GAGCTGCTCAACCTGTAGAAGAGGCTGCTCGACCAAGGGCACTGGCTGACTACAATCGTCCAGATGAGTACTACGCCAACAGATCAGCAATTTGACTTCCAGAGATGCAGAAGTAGAATTTTGAGCTGAAGCCTCAGTACTACACACTCGTGTCGCATATACCTTACTCCGGGTTACCGCACGAGCATCCTATGGACCGTCTAGAGAGGTTCGAGGATCTTATCACTGTTATTCGTATGGATGGAGTCCCCGATGACTACCTATTGTGCAAGCTCTTCAAGTATTCTCTGACTGGAGAAGCGATGCACTGGCTTAAGTAGCTACCCACAGGATCTCTAACATCCTGGGCCGACATCACAAATGCTTTCTTGCGAAACTACTTCGATGAGGCACCTTGAGGAGCAAAATCGCTACCTTCGCGCAGGAGACTGGAGAGTCTTTCAAAGATGCGTGGATCAGATTCAAGTTCTTCCAGCGAGACTGTCCACACCACGGATTCAACGAATTGTAACTGCTGAGCACTTTCTTTAGAGGTATCGCCTTGAGGTATCCGATGGCTCTTGATACAGCTAGCAAGGAAAACTTCAACACCAGGAATCCGGTGGAAGCTTTGAGACTGATAGAAAATCTAGCAAACAGCAGCAGCACCAATAACACTGACTTTGACAGGAAGAAGTCTGTTGCATCCCTAGGGAAGGAGCAGATGGACGAAGTTAGAGCAAAGTTAGATGTGGTTCATGAGCTTCTTAGGAAGTAGGTCTGCTCAGCTGAAGGAGAAGAAGCTGCAGACAGGGAAGGAGAAGAAGATGTGAACTACATTGGAGGTACTGGAAACCAGGGTGGAAACAAAAACTTCTTTGGCAATGGTCAGAGGAGTAACCAGAGTTCATAGTTCCAGAAACCTTTCAGCAACAACAGCAGAGGATATGGAAACTCATTCTACCAGAATCCAACACCATAGACTCATGAAAGCAAGATTGAAGCGATGCTTGACAGAGTTCTGGAAGGACAGCAACAACTCACTGTGGATTTCAATGGGAAGATAGATTCCACCTACAACAGTCTGAACACAAGAATTGAGACCTTAAGGACTCAGGTTAGGAAGCTTGAAATGCAAGTGGTTCAGACTGAAGACTGTAAAGAGGCAAGAAGCCTTGGCTAGAGAGGCAGCAGTTGAGAAAGCAAAAAGCCACGTAAATGCCATCATAGATGATGATTTCTGGCAAGTGGTGAAACATGAGAAGCTTGGAGAAGGAGACTTTGAAGTTGAAAGCTCCATGAGTTTCGGCGGATCACATTGGTGTCGACCGATATCAATGGATACACATTGGTGTCGACCAATATCAATGGATACACATCGCTCGATAGGCCATGACGAAGATCGATCGACAGATTACTCTAAACATTGATCGATGTCATCTGCTGAATCGATTGCGGAGTATAATGCAGTTCGAATCAAGACTCATGAGGAATTCGCAGAAAAACATTCTCACCCACCCTCCCCTTTCTACGTCAAAATCGATCGACCGCATGAGCCAGCAGTCGACCGACAGAGAGAAAGACCGATATCGATCGACCACCCTCACCTCCCATCGATCGACGGGCACCTCTCACCTCGACCTACCGAGTGCGATTACCATTTACTGATAGTGACCGAATCAACGCACTCAGACCACCACCTAAACCTTTAGCAAACCCACTAGAACCTACAACCAACCCTTCAGACACTACACCAGAGCCTATGCAAGTTGATGAGGCAACTGAAGGAACAAGGTTAAGGAAAAGGAAGGAGAAGATTCCTAAGAACCTTAAGAGGGAAGCTAATGAGAAGGAGATGGATGGTTTCACTAAGAGAGTCCTCAGAATCTCAGTGGAGAAACCTCTTGATGAAGTTTATTTCACACACTGGTTGTGGATGTTCTTCAGAGAGACTAAGGAGACTGAGGAGGACATTAGGAGAATGTTTCATCA
>NC_027749.1:28435119-28448382 GCF_000695525.1 Brassica oleracea var. oleracea | reverse complement strand
TAAGGTTATGGCAGACCAGCTGGGTCTGAAAATAGATCCCTCATCAGAATCTTTCACCTTCGTGGACCTTTCAGAAAGAAGCTCAGGGGGCATCATAAGAGACCTTGAGGGACAGATTGGTAATGCCCTTGTCCCAGTAGATTTTCATGTCCAGGACATCAAGCTTAACTGAAACTCTTCACTTCTGCTTGGAAGACCTTTTCTGGCTACAATAGGAGCTGTATGTGACATGAACACCAACAGATTGTGTCTGACACTGATAGATCCAGACGTCCACTATGACCTAGTTCAAGTTGTGAGACAACAGGTCAACCTCGTGGAGCTTGGAAATGATCTTCGCTACATTGCAGCATGCCATTGTGGAGCAGAGTAGAAATAGAGTACTCAGAATCGATCGACACTCACACTGTGTCATCGATCGATTCCAATGAGTCACCGACGACCGATGAACACTATCCCACTTAGCTCGACGGGAAGCATCCGGTAGACCACTTCACATTACCAGATCAGTTTTATCCGGACTTTGCCTTTCAACAACCCAACAAAAAAGGACGTGATGACTATTCCATAGGCAGTTGGGCAGACAGTGGATTCCATGAAAGTTTTGCAGTAGAGACTGTAATTCCTTCATCCAATGAGGATCCTACTGAGGAGTATGATGAGGATTACTGGAAGAAAAGAACTATAGAGATTGCTATGCAGGATGATAGATATTCAAGACATTCTTTCAACAACACGTCTCCACCAATGATCGACAGAGTCTACTCAGCATCGGTCGATACCCACCCTCATTAAGCAAAACGATCTTATGCATCGATCGATACCACACCTGGTACATCGATCGATATTAAAGCCGTCGCCTTAAAAAAGGAGAAAGGAATATTCCAATCCCAAGTAGGTTTACCAACACCTATATAAGGAGTTTTGCACCCCAGGTAACTTATCATGACACCGAAGCAGAAAAGATGAATGCTCACACTAACCAATCAGAAGGAACATCAAGGAAGAGCATGCGATATAAAAACCCTAATTTAGCAGACAAACGTCTACCATCGATCGATACTCCAGTATCAACATTGATCGATTCTCATTCTAAGCCTAAACTTTCTTTATTTACTAAGAAGAATATGAGTATTGATTACGGTTTTCTAACTCCTGATGAATTTGGTATTTTCAGGGACCCAGATGGCCATGCAAGAGCTATGGATGGAAGGATTCTACAAGTATCCAGAGAGGACATAGCAGACATTCTTCAGGTGGCCAATGGACTAGACAACTTGTTTATGCAGCAACGCAGCATTCCAGACAACATTCCAGCTGTTCCAGACGAATATCCAAGGGCCGACACAACAGAAATAGGTTCACACCAATCATGCCGACCAGTTGGCCAAGCATCAATCGACAAGGTTGCTCTTACATCGTTCGACAGGGTAACACCAATGTCGCTCGACAAAGCACCTTCACCATCGATCGACAGACGTTACGAATTTTGACATCGCGCTTATGACATCTATGGAGCCTGAAAGTTCAGATGGGAACAGAAGGACGATATGGTGTCTATAGAGATGAGTCTGGATATGCAAGGAGCGTAGCTGGTGAGATGATCCATGTTACCAAGGACAACATCAGAAAAATTCTGGAGAGAGCATCCCTATTTGAAGAGAGTCATTTATGTCTTCCAGAACATGCCACTTCTTTCACACCTACAAAACTGGCACCAGAGATCTACACCAAGGATGAGATTAATGAGATGGTGACTGGTATTTGTGGAGCTCAGGAAAAGCTAGGAGATGAACTCAAGACATTGGTAGATGACACTTATCAGCCTTTGGACAGAGGTTACAATGAGCTTTTCATAAGTATGGTAGATGACACTTATCAGCCTTTGGACAGAGGTTACAATGAGCTTTTCATAAGTATGGTAGATGACACTTATCAGCCTTTGGACAGAGGTTACAATGAGCTTTTCATAAGTATGGTAGATGACACTTATCAGCCTTTGGACAGAGGTTACAATGAGCTTTTCATAAGTATGGTAGATGACACTTATCAGCCTTTGGACAGAGGTTACAATGAGCTTTTCATAAGTATGGTAGATGACACTTATCAGCCTTTGGACAGAGGTTACAATGAGCTTTTCATAAGTATGGTAGATGACACTTATCAGCCTTTGGACAGAGGTTACAATGAGCTTTTCATAAGTATGGTAGATGACACTTATCAGCCTTTGGACAGAGGTTACAATGAGCTTTTCATAAGTATGGTAGATGACACTTATCAGCCTTTGGACAGAGGTTACAATGAGCTTTTCAGAAGTATGGCAGAATCTGAGAAGTATTTTGGTAGCAAATTTTTTTTTCAACTTGACAGCTCCAACACTTAACAAAATAAAGCGGCTAAAAAATTTATTCTCCCGCGATAATAAATATAGCTTTTTAAATTGAAAAACGATATTAAAAAAACAATTGTTGGTATATAATAGCAGAAACGTCATAAGCGCTATAATCTAATGCTATTAATACTCATATTTCTTGTAGTGAATTTTTCAAATGTGTTAAGTTGTTCTGAAAGTGCCTAACTATTTGTATACCTTTGTGCCAGATACCTATTAATTCTGAAAGACATGAGGAAACACTAAAATGGCTAGCATATGGACCCCAAAGTTGTGCAAGGTCCTATACAGGCTACATTGTGAATGGACAGCGGTTTCACACACACTCCATTCATAGGCAAGGCCAAAATAGTGGAGTTTTTTATGAGGTAACTGCAATGTGTAGAGCTAGTGCAAAAGATACATCACAAGTTGCGGATTTGGTGACATACTATGGAAGAGTAACAGAAATAATCTTGCTCGACTACAATGTGTTTTATGTCCCTCTTTTTCAGTGCCAATGGACAGTAAGAGGTAATGGAGTCAGGGAAGAAGATGGGTACACACTTGTTAACTTGAATTATTCTCAAGTTTCATTTAATAGGGATCAATACATATTAGCTTCTCAGGCCAAACAAATCTTTTATTATAGAGAGGATGAAAAATCAAGTTGGTATGTTATTCTAAGGGGTCCATCTAGAAGATACAGCGAAGAAGAAGAAGAAGTCACCGCAGATATTGGACCTTTGCCATCAACTGTTAATATGGAAGTTGAAATAAATGAAGCGCATAATGCCCGAGCTGATTGTGAAGGCATATAAGTGTGACTGGCTTCATCCCATTATGTCTTTTTTTTGTCCATTTTGTGTTATCTGCTGGGTGATTGGCTTTATATGTTTTTTTGTTCATGATGTGTTCTCTGCTGTCTGTCTTATGTTGAGTAAGTGGACTGATATTTTTTCACTTGTCATCTATAAAATCAAAAAGCGTATTGATACATATTTTTCTTTTTCTTAGCATGCACCTACAATATCTACAAGATACCAATGCCAGATGTAGACGTGATGCAATGGTTTTGTGGAGTACACATACTATGAATTTTGCATCTTGGTTAAAAGAACACGCAAGTATCTAATTTTTCCTATGTGTTAAGTTGTTCTAAAAGTGCCTAACTATCTTTATACCTTTATGCCAGATACCTATTAATTCTGAAAGACATGAGGAAACACTAAAATGGCTAGCATGTGGACCCAAAGTTGTGCATGGTCCTATACAGGCTACATTGTGAATGGAAAGCGGTTTCACACACACTCCATTCATAGGCAAAGCCAAAATAGTGGAGTTTTTTTATGAGGCAACTGCAATGTGTAGAGCTAGTGCAAAAGATACATCACAAGTTGCGGATTTGGTGACATACTATGGAAGAGTAACAGAAATAATCTTGCTCGACTACAATGTGTTTTATGTCCCTCTTTTTCAGTGCCAATGGGCAGTAAGAGGTAATGGAGTCAGGGAAGAAGATGGGTATACACTTGTTAACTTGAATCATTATCAAGTTTCATTTAATAGGGATCCATACATATTAGCTTCTCAGGCCAAACAAGTCTTTTATTCTAGAGAGGATGATAAATCAAGTTGGTATGTTGTTCTAAGGGGTCCATCAAGAAGATACAGCGAAGAAGAAGAAGAAGAAGTCACCGCAGATATTGGACCTTTGCCATCAACTATTAATATGGAAGTTGAAATAGATGAAGCGCATAATGCCCGAGCTGATTGTGAAGGCATATATGTGTGACTGGCTTCATCCCATTATGTTTTTTTTGTCCATTTTGTGTTATCTGCTGGGTGATTGGCTTTATATGTTTTTTTGTTCCTTATGTGTTCTCTGCTGTCTGGATTATGAATCTACATCATGTATTTTAACTTTTCTGTACTAATGAAAGTGTTATTTGTTTCAGGTGAATTAATATGGGCCGCCCTAAGAGAGAAACGACTAAATACATGAATAAGGTCACGAAGAAGGTCACCAAGAAAGCAACCAAGAAGGCGAGTAAGAGGCAGGATGACAAAGTGGAATTTGTGTGTACAACGTATGACCAAACACACCCTGAAAAGAATGCAGCTACAGAAAAGTCTGAACACCCTGAAGAGCATGCAAATTCTGAAGAGGCTAATGTGGTGATAGACCATGGATTTGACCCACTTTTACCCATGGTTTATAAGTGTTTTAATAACTATTTATTATATTTTAGAGTATATTCAGCATATTTATAGTATCAGAAGTGATTTGGAGAAAAGTGATGATTTTGGATCATTTTGGAGATATTTGGAGTAAGCACCCGAGATGACCATCGAGCTCGACCATCGGTCGACATTGAAGAGGAATAAACGATTGATGTTCCCATCAGAACATCGATCGACAGCGAAGCGCGCAGAAAGCCCGTTTGGTCTCAGACGAATTAGAGCCCAAGTCTTCACCAATTTACAAGATTACCCCTGATAAGTGTTAACCTAATTATATAAGTTTTTCCAACATGTTAGAGGCAAATGGTGCTTTCTTGTTTTATTGTTTTTCACAACAAAGGTTTCTAGGATTTTTAGTAGATTGGAGAGAAGATCCAAAGTTATTTGTGATTGGAACTCCATAATATCTATCTATTATTCTAATGCAGTTTATATACCTTATTGCTGTTATGAATTACTTGGCCATGTCTGAGTATTTCTCTTGTTAGATTTTAGGGTTTAAATAGGTTATGAGGGATTAGCCCCAACTATAGATTGCTAAGTTGTGATATTAACCTTTAGGATTGTCATTAATGTCTGATTCTAGATTAGCTACCTAGAACTTGCCCTAGGATTGTCAGATATAAGCGATAGCTTTCATCTCATCATGAAACCATTCTAATTGAGCTAAGACTTGCTAGAGTAAGGCGAGAGCTGATCTAGTTAGCTTAGTAAGCGTATTCAACCCGCGCATTAACGCTTGATGTGGGAACCAAAATTCGCACTGTCGATTTCCATTTAAAAAAGGAAAGTTAGGAAAACCTTAATTTCCCAGAGGTCCCGGATATCTGCTAAACCACACACCAAACAATCACAACACGAAATAAAGACGAGAAAAATAAAAAATCGAAAAGAGAGCAAAATAGATCTTATTCCAAATCCGCGTTTGAGCATTATAACAAGGTAAGAGCCTGGGCAACGAGAGCTGTCGGCGAGATTCCTAGTTCTAAAACCCTAAGACTGCAAGACCTAGTTGAGTCGCAGCTCGAATAACAAAAACAGAAAGTTGCCTAAAATTGCCCTAAGTGCTAAGTTTGCTCTGAAAAAGTTCTCCCCTTGTGCCTCTCGCCTAGGACTCCTTATATACTCCTCCAATGTCAGTTTTTGCTTTTCCCGTCCTGCCCTTAAGCCGTCTTAAGTGAAAAATGGAGATATTCCATTTTTTCCTATCTTCATGTTTATCCGCGAAAACTTAACATTTTTTCTGCAGAAACTTATCTTTATACTTCTTTTTATAAAATAAAAACATAAACCGCCATAATATCTACGAGCTCATTCTTAAAGAATCGTAAGTTGGCTTGTAGTCGCGTTTTAGACCTCGTTGGGCCGTCTTTCGACATGAAACGTTGGTTACGATTTTCTTTTCGACAGTTTTTATCGTAAAGTTTCAACGGTAACTTCGATCGGAATAACGTGAGAAATGATATGGCTGTGGTACATGGGAGCTAGCATTGAGGAACAGACGAGAATGCATGGATTTGGCTTGGTCGGTCGCTACGTAGCGACCGGCTCGTAGCAACCGGCTCGCTAGCAGACCGGTCGCTACGCAGCGACCTTGTTTGGACCGTGTTCTGACGTTTTATGAACGTATGGGTGTTTAGTTTTGATGAATCAGACGAGATTAGTGCAAGATTTCACCGTAAAGTTCTTCGTAAAGATTTCTTTACGAAGATTACTTTTCGTAAAAGTATTCATGCTGATTTTTACGGATATTTGGATGTTAACTTTCGTCGTGTTCGTTTTTGACCCCAACAGTTAGCCCCCCATCCCATTGGAATCGTGGAATATGATGAGATTCTAGCGCGTGGTTTGGCGAATTAGGCAAGATAGGCGTATTCGACGAAGTTTATACCCAAGAATCTGCAGAAAAATAGTAACTTTTAATGCATATAAGAAGGAAGGTAACTTTCCTCATAATTTTCACTCGCTTATCCTCATAAGAAGTTTCTTTGAGAAAAATTCTCCCTCTCCTCTTTTTTTTGAAGTTTAAAAGATGTCTAGCAGAAAAAAGGCTTTGAAGAGAGGTACCTCCTGCGGTTCTTCGTCCGAAGGTGTTCACGATGATGATATTCTTGTCCCGAAAGCCGAGTCCGTGCCTCACTCGATAGATCCTGCCGATGGTGAGGCGTACTGGATAGCGAGATATTGGTTTGATTACTCCCCCAGCGAGAAGTCATTTCCTGTCATGAGCCAGCGTTTGATAGAAAAAGGCGCGCCGAGAAGAAGCACTGGTGAATTCCTTAAGGCCGTTCGGGCGTTCTGCCGGATTTCAGATGCGGTAGAGTTTTGGATTCCTTGTCAAGGGGAAAGTGCTGATAATCCCCCGGAGGGTTACTTTACCTGCTACGAGTCATTCTTGGTGCGCTGCCGTCTGTGGTTTCCGATCCCTGAAATCATAGTCCGTGTGTTGGACTGTTTCGAGGTATCGATAAGCCAGCTGAATCCCACCAGTTTTCAACATCTTATTGGCGTCGTGATCCTGAGCTATGAGCATGGTCTCTCCCTTACCACTGACCACTTTGAAGCAATTTTTAGGATGCAACTTGTTTCGAAACCGCACCTCTACCGGTTGGTCCCTCAGAAATATATGACGGTGATTAAAGGGCTTATTTCCAACTCTAACTCGTGGACGAAGTTCTTCTTCTTTATCCGCATAAACGCTGCATCCGTCGAAGAGAAATGCATCCCATTGTTTCGGAGCAAGCCGAATAAAAGTCCCTTCATCAACCAGCTTTTCCCATTCCCCGAAGACGTGATCGAGATGAGGGATCTCCTCAGGAATGGTCCATTTTTCTGGACTTTCTTTACGCTGAGGTGAGTTCGCAAGGCGTTGAGACTTGTGCATCCCGATCTTGGAATGGGCATAGAAGCGGATAGTGATTCTGATTCAGATGATCCTGCTTCTTGCGATGTTCCCGTGGAGGAGACGAACGTGAGGTCCTCTAAGGATAAAGGCATTGATCTTGGTGATATAGAGTTTTCCGTAGATGAGTCTATTCTTCCAGGATGGGACCCGGACCTTGCTTATGGTGATGGTAGTGGTTCGTGCGAGGTACATATTCTGGATTTTGACGAGTTCTTTGTCGGTTTACCCTCGAGTTTCGATCCTCCTTCGTCCAAGGACGAATTGGGAAGGTCCAAGGTAGTCGCGGAAGGATCACACATAATCAACAGGGTTAGTCTCTTTCTTCTTTAGGAACTATGCGGATAGAATCATGCGCTTCTTTTTTTTACGTTAGTCATTTTTGCAGGGTCTGAACATGCTTGGCTCAGCCATTGAGGCGAGCCACAGGGAGGCCATGGTTTACCGCTTAAAGGCAGAGAAAGCGGAAAAGTACCTTGCACGTATGCAAAACAAAATTTTAGAGCGAGATTCGAAGCTTGCCAAGGATCTTGACAAGGCCGTCTGTCGAGCGAAAAGGAGAGGTAGGAGAGAGATTGTCGAGGTGGTGAGAAATTGTGCTTCTCAGTTCCAGACCGAGTATGGAAACCTTATGGAGGCTTATTCCTTGGTGGACGATTTTCGCGAGTGTCGTGGTTCAGTTGGTACCCTCTGGAAGACGCAGACAGACGACTTTGTTTTCAAGAATGAGATGGAAACCATGGAAGGTGGCATGAAGGATAATGCCCATGCTAAGGCGCCTATTTCCCCGATCGACGGGAGGATTCAGAGATTCTGGGATCCCATACCGTTTTCTCCTGATACAGAGGAGGTCACGACCGAGGTTGCTGGTGATGATGAGGAAGTGGACTGTCCCGCGGATGCATTCAGAGTTTTCATGTCCGAGAATTTTAACTTTGATATGTGAGGATCGAAGTTAGTATTTGTCAGGAAGAGGTTTCCCCCTATCTTGTGTTTATGGCCGAGTGTGGCCTTTATGTTGAGACTTTGTGTGGGCATATTTGGGCGCTTTGTTTTTATCGGGACTGGCCGTTAGTGGCTTCGAATCCCTACCATTCTGCGGTTTTTATATATGATAAATATTTATCGAACTACTTCGTTCTGAATATATCTGAAATAAATATGAGTTGTCGTCTCATATTTAGTCCTAACGAGACGTCCAATCTGTTGGTTTGCTCGAGATGTGAATTTTCGAAAAAATTATATGCTTATTTTTACGAAGTTTCATAAACGTTAAGATATGGACGGGGAAACATATTTTAAGATCTCGTATCATTTTTAGATATCATGTCTTGAGATGTTAGAGACCACTGTGCTGGGTTTAGGGCAAGACCTAGGTTTACTTTCGGTTTTGAGGTTTATGCGGTGAGTTGCCGGCTATCGATTTTCCTGTTGCAATTTCAACCTGATTCGTACCGATTTAATGTCCGCGATAGGTTCTCGCCTTATACGACTTGTATGGTATGAATCGAGCATCTCTCTAGAGACAATTTTTCAGCCAACTGGAAGTGCTTGACCAAAATTTGGATTTTTTTTATAGCGCGCTTTTATCCTTGTGTCGGATGTTTGAGGATCATTTCTTCTTTCAGAAGAATGATCAGGGTGCGTTTGTTTAAGACGGCTGATGTGTTCGTCGGGGGCAATCGACGAGCAGGATGTAAATATTCGTTGAAATTTTATGGTCGCGTCTTGACAGTTGTTCGTATAGTCTTAGATTCTAACTTTGGCGACGTGTCGCTGTTATTTCGAAGACTATACATATGTTTTAAGTTCTAAAAGGTTTGCTAATGTTTCGCGATTTGGACCAGATACGGCCGTTGACAAGAATTTAATGTTTGTGGAGATTTGTTGCATGGCTGAAGCGTAAAAGTTCGTTAAATGCGTATTGTAATAAAAGTTTTAAAAAGCTCGAGTACAATAATGCATGTTTTAAAACGTGGGAGTATACGAGTATACGTACCCACTCCCCACCCCCTTTTTAGAGAGGGGGATAGCTGAACTCGTCTTTCAACGAGCTGCCTGCGTACCCCTTTCGAGGATCAAGTCATCTCGTAGTTCTATTTATGCCGCGAGTGTTTTTACTCGGCGGTTGGTGCTGTGTTGACCGCCTTAATCGTGGTAACTGTGGCAGGGTCGATGTCTTTGTCCGGGGTTTTCTTTTCCAGTTGAGCGACAGCGTTGACTTCGGAATCGGGCTGAGTTTCGATGTCCGAGCCGTTTGCTTCAGTAGACGATGCCGAGTCATCTTTCTTTGAAGTGTTTTTGGCCGAAGGCTGAGCTGACTTCGTGCGTTTGCGTTTTACCATCGCGGTAGTTGTAATTTGTCTTAACTTATGCTCTGAGAGAAAGCAAAGTCGCGACTATTTCTGACAACCCCAAACGGCTGCGACCCCGCTCTGTGTCAGGAATTTGATGCCCAGGTGATATGTAGACGAAATGGCTTTCAGGGCATTCAGCCATGGGGTTCCCATGATCACATTATAGAAGGCAGGATGATCGACCACCGTGAAGTCGACAATCTTTGTGACTTCCTTGGCCATGACTGGTAGCCGGATTGATCCGAGAGTCATTGATGTTTTGCCTGAAAAACCCGTCAATGGTTTTGGCGTTGGGGTAATTTCCCCGAGTTCGATGTTCATCGTTTTGAGAGTGTCACATAAGATAACATTAACCGTGCTCCCTGTGTCAACGAGGACTCTTGCGACCTCCAGATCTCGTATGAGAAGATCTATGACAAGCGGATCGCAGTGAGGTTGATCGATTCCGCTGGCTTCGTCTTCCGTGAAAGTTATAGAGTTGCTTTGACCATCACGGGGAGGAGACCATGTAGGCCAATTTGCACTTGACTCGGCCTTTCGCTGGTAAGCTTTGATGGCCGAGACCGTGTTGTTGCAGTACTGTGATCATCCGATGATCATGTTCACTCTGCGACGATTGTTATAGTTTCCTTTGTCGTCCAATATCCTTCCACATTTATCCCCTGCTTGATTTCTGTGAAGAGAATTTTCTACGGGTGGATTTTTGTCGGTCTTTGGAGGATGATCGGTCTCAAGGATGAGATCTTTAACGCTGGCTACTTCAGAGAGCTCTCCAGCTAGTAGCTTTGCTGCCAGTCTCGCTCCCAAGACTTTGCAGTTAGTCGTCGAGTGTCCTCGAGTCTGGTGGAACTCGCAGAAGGTGTTTTCGTCGTATCCTGGATTGCGAGTCCATGAATTGCCCGAGGTTCTGCCTTGTTCTGAATTGAGTGCGTAGTTATGAGCCTTTTGGAGTTCTTCCCCCCCTCGTTATGGACGTACTTGTCGTTATGAGAGTTTTTCTTTTTAGTCTTTTGGTCCACATCTTTCGAGGGCGTCTTTGTCGGCTTATGTTTTCGCGACAAAACTTTCGTTTCTTCTTCGATCATGATGTAGTCCATCGCTTTGTGAAGGGCGTCTTGGATCATTCGTGGTTTGTCGAGGGTTATCCATTTTCTGAATTTTGACTTGTACCAGAGCGTTTTTATGCGTGCGTCTATGGCCACCTTGTCGCTTATTCCGCTAACCCTTGACATAACCAACTTGAATCGGCTTATGAACTCGCGGAGAGGTACATCTTCCCTCTGGGATAGATTCCAGAGATCGACATCAGATGTTTCTCTATCTATGAACATAGAATACTGTTTGAGAAATTCCAATGTGAGTTGGCGAAAACTTTCGATGGAGTTTCGCTTAAGGCGTGCGAACCATTCGAGCGCCGCTCCTTCCAGATTTTTGACGAACAGACGGCAGTAGCCGGCGTCTTTTTGCTCTCCTTCAGTCTGGCCCTTCCCATCGTGATATGGAAGGCTTGAAGGTGCGCTTTAGGATCAGTTGTACCATTGTATATTGGTACTTTGATTTTCCCCGGGTCGAATACCTTAGTATCAGAGATGGGAGCAGTGAAAGGTGTTTTCCGAGCTTCCTCAAGTAATCTATCGATCTCTGGAGCAGCGCTGGTAGCATGATGGATCTGAGATTTCACGGCCCTTACTTCTGCTGCAGTTTTAGTTATGTAATCACGAAGGTCGCGTATGTCCGATTTTTCGCCAGCAGATTTCCGAGCCTGTCGGCGTTTGCTGCAAGTAATCTCCGTTTGTTTTTCGGGTAACTCCTCCTGTTCGACCCAGTAGAGGTTTTCCTCTTCTTTTGTCATAGTTTTATCAAACGGAGAGTCTTCCCGAGCCGATCGGCTTCTTGTTCTTCTTGGATGTATGTCAGCGTCCTCTTCCGTATCGTTGGAAACGTCGCTGGGATCCAAGTCGACACGCTCGACTTCATCGATCTCTGTGTCCTTTTCAGGAGGTAGAGGGTTTTCAAAGTTCTGTTTCTCAGCAGGGGATGTTTCGCTGGGGTTTTGACTCGAAGGACAACGTTCCAGACCTGTCAAGTGGAGTTGTGAAGTTGAGTTTTCTTCCGCGGATTTTCGTAGATCCGCGAGGGAGGACTGCAAGGGTTCTTGCCGTTAAGGTTTCAACCTTTTCCGTCAAGGCATCCACGAGTTTGTCATGTTCTTCCGACTTCTTTTCGTAGGCAGAGAACATCTTTTTGAACTCCTTGAGCGTCGCGGCGTTAGCTGTTGCGTTGGCCACAGAGACGGTCGCTTGGATTAACTACTATCAGGTCTAATGTACTACTCTTTCTGCTTGGATTAGACTAAGTGATGCACTTATGAATGTGTTGTACTAGTAATGTGTCGGATTCAAACTTGTAGTTTGGTACCTCTTTTTCAATGAATGTTACAGATTGTGTGTTTGAATATATGAATGTGTGTTTTTAAATACAAATCGAGCAGGTTGTGGTCTAATAACAAATTTTAACAGCTATGAAAATCTGACAATTAACTAATAACATCTGTAAAACCGTTGTAATATAGAAAATTGAAAAATCTAATAGTTCCATATGATAAACAATTATAGCCTTCGAATTATGCTATTGAAATAACAGATGTACCAGGTGGAAACAATACTATTATAATGTCAACAATATAACAGCATCAAATAATACCGCTATCATATAACGTCGCTATAATAGTATTTAAAAAACCGCTATAATAAGGGGGGACCTGTTATAGCTGGGGCAGACATAGCAGTTCATAATACGCTATCTCAGGCATATGATAGTGGTTTCCTCGCGCTAAGAATGAAAGTTGTACAACATATTTGTTAAGGAACCCTAGTTCTAACTCCCTAACTTTATAGTTAAAGTCTTGAATAGTTGATCCTTTGTTTTAGGATTTGGGACCCCCTTTTATAGGTTGTCCTTCGTCGAACATTATTTGGGTCTTTCCATATCCTGAAATATGCAAATATCCCCCTTTAGCTTAAAAACCAGGCCCATGAGTTGATGCAAGACTTTTCAAGGGTCTAAAATCAAATCAATGTAGTATAAAAGATTGTCGAACCAATCCTAAGTGATTCTAAAGCAAAGGGAATGCAAGTTCATGCTTAAGCTAAGTGCGATCCAGTTTTAAGATGGTATGAACTAAGAACTAATAAGCTAATGCAATAAAGTAATGATCTTTCTTTCTCAATTTGAAGCAAGAGGACTCATGGGACTAGGCATTTGATCTTGGGTGATGTAGATCCAATCTAAGGGTGGCAAGGTATCAATCAAACACTTTCCTTATGCCTAGACACTAAGCTAAACAAGCTCTATCTCTAGATGAATGTTCTTTTGGTAAAGCAACTCAA
>NC_027749.1:28433835-28434291 GCF_000695525.1 Brassica oleracea var. oleracea | reverse complement strand
CCCGAATCAGCTTCAAAACTTCCAATTGTGCATCTTAGACCCTGTCAAATGCAATTATGTATGCAACTACAATTTAACACCTAAATGCAACCTAAAATGATCATAATAAGCTAAAGGATGAATCTAAAACTTATGAAAATCATGAGATATCAACTCCCCCACACTAGTCCTTTACTTGTCCACAAGTAAACTTCAAAAACAATCAAGAGGGAGATATTTAAAATTGGGAGTTTATAACCAAAAGAAACACTTTCTAGCCTTCAACCTAACATCATAAGAAAACATAGCAAATAGCATGAGCAACTCCCTTATTATACTCTAGCTTCTCTAGGCCTATCTATACTCTTATTCTTCTATTCAAGTTGCAATACTTATCAACTAACAAGTTCTTTCAACCAGCTCTCACATAGATTCACACACACACAAGGTGAATTCTCACAAATGGGCACATGATCT
>NC_027749.1:28432088-28432908 GCF_000695525.1 Brassica oleracea var. oleracea | reverse complement strand
TCTTTCAATCTCATCCTCCTCTTTCTCATGATCACTCAGCTCAATCTCTGCAGAAGTAGTGGAGAAGACAACATTGCAAGACTCCTTGGGGTTCTTTTCTGGTTTTCCTGGTAGAGACCCCATTGGCTGCTTGGAGGATGAAGGCATAGAAGCAACTTGACTCTCCAAAGCCTTGAGATGAGAGGCAAGTTGCATGTACTTGTTGTTGAGGTCAGCATAGTTTCCATCAATCTTTACATGGATGTTCTTGAACTCATAAATCATGTTCTTCTCATTTCTGGCCTGAAATTCCAAGAGTTGCTTGAACATAGAATCCACACTTGAATCTGGAGCTTGAGCTTGAGAAGAACTTCCTTGAGTCTGAGGAGATTGGTTGGCTTGAGGATAGTTCTGCTTGGCTTGGTAACCTCCTTGTTGATTGTTGTAGTAAGGTCTTTGCTGAGAGTTGTTTTGGTACTGAAAATTGGGTTCCTTCCTGTACCAAGAACCATTGTTGTTGATGAAGCATACCTCTTCTTGACCTTCCAAACCATCAACCTCATTGACCTTGGGAGGAAGCTCTTGAATAGGACCACCCACAAAGTTCTCTTGCAAGGACTTGATCTCTTTCTTTGTCTGCTGATCATCACTTCTGTTGACCCTATCATGCTCCTCACTGTAGACCGAGTCACTCTTGGCCATGTTCTCTACCAGTTCCTCTGTCTCTTCCTCAGTTCTTCCCAAAAAGAAACCATTGCTGGCAGTATCAAGCCTGTTTCGGCATTGTGGTGGATCTCCTCTATAGAAGGTGCTAAGCAAACTCTCCTTGCTGAAACCATGA
>NC_027749.1:28407234-28431220 GCF_000695525.1 Brassica oleracea var. oleracea | reverse complement strand
AGCGGGTACATGACCCCGCGTGCCCTTCTCTCCGCGTCAATCGTCATCGCGCGGGTAAGGGAATCCCGCGAGCCTCAAGCCGCTCCCGAGCTCGTGACAAAACGAGCGACCTTACCAACCCGCTACAATGGACCCGCTTCAACTCGAGCTTGACTTCTTCTTTTTCGTCTTCCTCGAGCTGCACCATATCCACGACATCGCCACTGCGTCACCACCTGTGAGTCTGAGCCTCTCTCTGACGCTTTGCTCCACCACGAATCTCCGGATCCTAAGCCACGACGTCACCGGACCAAGCACGGCGAGCTCCTCCACCGCCGCAGCCATCGTCGTCCATTCCAAGCTTCCGGTGTCGTGAGTACATCTCCAAGCCGCAGCCATCGTCGTCCAGCTCCGGAGTCGAGGAAGAGAAAGCTCACGGTCTCTCCAATGGTGAATTTTGGCTAAATTGCACATATGGTCCTTCTTCTTTTAGATATTTACGAATTGACCCCAAAACTCTTGAATATACAGAAAGGTCCACCCGAATCAGCTTCAAAACTTCCAATTGTGCATCTTAGACCCTGTCAAATGCAATTATGTATGCAACTACAATTTAACACCTAAATGCAACCTAAAATGATAATAAGCTAAAGGATGAATCTAAAACTTATGAAAATCATGAGATATCATGAGCCAGAAATCTTTGAGGCAGGAGAAGAAAGCCAACTTCCTGCTCTGAAGCAAGAGGAATGGTTTCATGGATTAATTATCCCCAACAATTAACAACTTAGGGGGCAGATTTTTTAATCTCTATTAGGTTCGATAGACACAGAATGGCCCTGGTGTCAATTGGTTTTTGGTTTTTGGTTTTTGATTTCAATTTATTTTGTTATTTCGTAAAACCTAATCGACGAAATAAACAAATGAACATAAAAACTTTGACTTTTAAATTTTAGTCGTTTAAAGCATCAGCTTTTGTGTAGACGCCTTAATACACTATGTTTGATTTTCTTTTTAAATCCCAAATTTTGTTGACATAGCAAAATTAGAAATACCGTTAAGTAAACTAACAGAACTTAAGAACACAGTTAATTAGTCGTTGGAAACCATGGTTAAACAAAAGAATGTCGTTTTGTAAGCTTTATTTTGAATAAGAGAAAATAATCATAAAAAGCCTAACTTGTAAAATTTTAGCCATTAAAAGCACCAACTTTCACTTAGATAGTTTAAAGCACCAAGTTGTGTGTTTGTCTTTCATTTTTAATCTTGTTTGTCTTTCATTTTTAATCTTGAACTTGTGTTGACTGAAGCAAATTAGACACATTATAAAGTGATTAACAACACATAAAATAAGTTTAGTTAGTCTTTAACAACCTCGGTTAAGCAAGTTTTCTGTTTTACTCTCATTTTAAATCTTGAACTGTTTTGATTGAGCCGAATTAGACACACTATTAATTAGATTAACATAACTTAAAATAGATTTAATTAGTCATTAATAAGTATTAAGCAAGTTTTCCCATATAAGGTAATGTTTATATAATTAATTAATTATACATTAATTTATAAAACATATGTGTAAAAATAATGTTTTGATAACCAAGATTTATACAGTTATAAGTGATTTATAAAAATATAATCATAAAATCATTTTGATATCAGGCAAGACGAAGTATGATAAGTATAATGTCTTGATAAAATAGAGACGAAGAAAACAAACAAAACACTAGGAAACAATCAATGTACATATTGTATAATTTAAAGTATATTTAATTACTTATATAAATATTATTTGTTCAATGTATAATTAGTTAACCATTGAATAAATTAAAGTAAAAATAGTTTACTTAACGACATGTTTAATTTGGCTTAGTCAACAAAACTTTGAAATTAAATTATAAGTCAAACAGAATTTGGTGTTTTAAGTTGTCCATGCAAAATTAATGCTTTAAATAGGCAAAAAAAAAATTTAAAAAAATTTATGACCATTTTCCCGATGAAATAAACGTTAGTTCTGATCCAAACTGAAATCAACCAACCAAAACCTATATGATTAAACCAACATGGAACATTTTTCTATCAAAGAAAACACATCAAACATTTTATGATAAGATTTTTCTTAAGAATGATATAAATAGCGAAAAATATCATTAGTACGAAAGGATAAATTATCAAATCTCCCATAAAATATTAAATCCATTTATTTAATAAAAAAAGTTTCAAAAATTAAAAAATTGATAATTATAGTTACAAAACAAAGTACTTTAATTACTACTAAGGTTAAAATATGTATAGATTGCATTGAAATTCTAAAATGATATTATTTATGTTACAAGAAAAATGTTCATGAAAGTATGAAACGGAGGAAATATAAAATATTAAATAATCTAAAAAAAAAAAGATAAATCAATTATATTTGCTATCCATTATCTTTGAGATGGAAAGTATAGGCTAAACGTTCACCACCTTTTCAGCTTTCAGAAAAAACCGTTCACTACATCATAGATTCATAGCTATATTTAAGCTATGACAATGGATGAGTCGGGTGTATCAATGTCCTTTCTAATGAGATTTTAAGCTTCTCTAGTTGTATTTGCGCTTTCAGATAAATTAAAAGGTGTAGATGATAAATGTTGACAACACACGCCGGAGTTACTTAGAGGAAAGTTATGTACTAACTGTTATTGTACTGGGCCAAGACCTGTTCGGGTGGGCGGCAGATCCGACTATCTGCTACTCTAAAGTTTCCCACTACCTGACAATTTCTTCTGATTCTACAAATCTATTTGGAATTTGGTTTAAGAAGAAATGAAATAGAATCGGGAATATACTAAAGTGATCGCGATCATTCATTTTTATAAATAAAAAAAGATCGGGTTTTCTTGGAACGAAATTAAAACTTTTAAAGGGATAAAAAAAATCCAATACAAATAAGAGAAAAAAAACTCAATTGGGATTAATCTTCAGACAAAAGATCCCCAGAAGAAAACAACAACAAAGAAGCTTTAAAGACAAAATATCAGAACAGTTTCATGAACAGTGCTTTATTCAAAATTCAAATATAAGACAAATTCTTGCTTTTTTTTGGCAGGAATAGTCCTTTTCTTATCTTCTCAGGGTGTGAAGAATGTACTCAGCGTAAAGGTCCCTAGATGATTTCAAGAACAAAATTTGTCAAAACATATATAATTTTAACAAAAGGATATATAAAATAAGAAAATATCGAAGGAAATAATAAGAAGCGTTACATTGAGTACTGAATAGCTTCAACAGCAGGACCATTCGGTAGAAAATCATTTACAGCAACTTCCTTGTTCTCATTCTTCTTGTCTGTAAGATTTTCGGTTAAAGATATACAGCAAAAAGCAGTGGTTTATTTCGTATCGAGAAGAAACTAAAGATTGTATATATTGAAATATTAAGGATACAATCTTCAAAGAATCGCCGAATTTCAGTAAGACGATGAGGAGGAAGTTCTTTGATGTCAGTGTAATGCTTATACTCAGGATCATCAACACATACCGCAATGATCTTGTCATCTTTTTCTCCCTTTTTTACAAGACAGAAAAATACTCAAGAGTTACTCAGATTGCCTACACAACTTATAACCAAAAGGATCATTTTATAAAACAGAGATATGAATGTTACCTGATCAATCATGGGCATTAATCCAATAGCTCGGGCGCGCAGAAAACAACCTGGAAGTACAGGCTCCTGCATGCACAGAATCAATCAATCTCACTAAGAATATATTGATCCATATGGTTTATTTATTTTTGTGTGTGTGTTTGTGGTGAAGATAAGACTTAAAACCTGCATGATGACTAGCACATCCAACGGATCATTGTCTTCGCATAATGTGCGGGGAATAAAACCGTAGTTATGAGGATACACAACCGATGAATAAAGGATCCGATCAACCTGAGAGGACAAATCAAATTGTTACGAGTTTTCATTTCCTTGAAAATACCAGATCATCATCTCCTTTTTACTCCAGGTTTTGTCTTCTTTTTCTTTTACCTTGATTAGTCCTGTCTTTTTGTCAAGTTCATATTTGACCTTGCTACCCTTTGAGATCTCAACAACCTGATTTCATTCAAAAACCATAAATGATTCATTTCAGATTATCTTTTGTGATCTTACCATCAATGGATTATCACATCATCAAGCATAAGACTTACCACATTGAAAATCACTGGAGCTCCAGGTCCTGCAGACAATTTTCATTTTCCCAAAAATAATTTATAGTTAAGAAGACAGACAGGCTCAAAACACAATATGTTTATATTTTTTTTTTTCTTAATCAAGTAATTAGTGATTTATTACCGATTTCAAGATCATGCCATGGATGAGCAGCAACCGATCTCTTAGATAAAGATGAGAGGATCCTCTCGTTTAAACGTGGAGTTGGCTTCTGAAGCTTCCCAGACTGATTCTCTTTGACCTCTTCACTCATCTAATAAATAGCAATTCAAGAACACAAATCAAGATTCTGTGACTCGAGTTCTTTGAGTTCACCCGCTAAATTAAGTCATGATCTTTAACTAGTGATGATGTATATGACTCAAAGATCTATCGTCAAAATCAAGATTCTACTACGATTAATCAACAAGACCCTATCACATTTTGCTAACCATCAACCATCTTCAACCTAAAGCATTAAAGATCGAAAAGAACCAATAAAGTTTGAGATCTAAGAAGCCAAAAAAAAAAACGCACCTTGGAATCGTGTAAAGAACAGAACAATCTTGCGAAAAGTAAGAAGAAAGAACAGTAAAGCGCGTGATCTTCAACTGCGAGCCTGACGTTATTTATAGAAAACGAGAAAACGGGTTAAATTCTAAATCAATTGTAATTAAAGTTATTAACAAGTCTAGATTAGTTAATCACCGTTCGATCTCTCTAATCATGGAGGGCCCACCGTAAAACACTAATCTCAGTGTCTGAACGATTCTCCAGCATAGACGTGGCTCTCTCGCTTCAACTATATAAACTTAGTAAGAAAAGCTAGAAAAAATATTTTATTTATGTTACTGTGGCTATCAACAATTTCGCCATGAGAAGCTAGCTGTCGAGATGCGATCAGAGCGTCATTCGCGGAGCTTTTCTGGATGGTAATATTCGTTTTCGCTGGTCAAGGCTTCGGTATGTCTTATGGAAAGCTAACCGGCCACACCTTCTGGTCTAGTGGCTGCATTTTTGTCTCATGCATTTACATTGTTCGTGCCGGTTTCTGTAAGAACAAACGTTTCAGGCGGTCATGTTAATCCTGCGGTTACATTTGGAGCTTTCATTGATGGAAGCATAACGTTGTGAAGAGCTATCCTTTACTGGATTGCTCAATTACTCGGAGTAGTAGGGGCTTACTTATTGCTCAAGGTAAGTATTGATGGGAAGGAGATAACAGCTTTTTCGTTCTCTTATGGAGTCACACCGTGGACCGTAGTCGTATTTGAGATTGTTATGACGTTTGGGTTGTTGGTTTACACGGTCTACGTTACTGCCGTGGACCCCAAGAAAGGTGACATTGAAAAACTGAACTAATGCTATAAATAAAACCAATCGGATTTGGCTTAATAAGAATAAAAATAGTATACTTCAATTCAAAGGAATATATGTCACTAAATATACCATAAAATGTGTATCTGGACTAATCAAGTTTCTTATATCTAAAATCAAAGTTAAAATAAAAACATATGATTTATAGTAATGTTTTATTTATTTTTGTACATATAAATTACGGGATGCTTCAAAACATACTTATAAATAAAAATAAAATATTGACTAATTATTACAGTTTATTTCTTTTGTGAAACATATATACATGAGATTTCAAAATACTCTCGTTATATTTATTTAAGTACTTTTTAATCGATCTAACACTTTACTTTAATTTTCTATTTGATTTTCAAAAAATATATATAATGTTATACATAATATTAATGATATATATTTATATATATAAGAGAAAAAAAACAGTATATATGCAAATAGCAAAACTAATCAAAATTTTCATTTATTTAGAACAAAAAATATTAACCACTATTGAGAGAGTTTGATGTTAATTATCCTCTAGTGGTTCTATTGTGAGTTCAAGTAATGTGGATGTTACTTTTACCTATATACAGATATGAAATTCTGAGAATCATAAACATTTATTAAATATTTAATGAAAAATACTTTTTCATAATTTACACAGTAACTTATGTCAAGCAGAGTTGGATCTGGAAATAGTTGTACCGAGATATATATCACAAAAGGACTTTATATGCCACTTTGCTCAAGGGGTTGGTCGGATCCATAATTTTAGTATCCGGATCCGTGTCTTCCGGATATCCGGGTTTCATATATCTATTTAGATATTGTATTATCCGCAAGTTTTGGATATGTAAAAAAATAAAAAAATTATAAATTATAATTGCTTTTTAAATACTAAAATTATAAATACATACAAAAATTTATAAATTTTTTATAATATATAAATGATTATAAAAATTAAATATAATAATGTAAGACTAAATTTATGTATAAATATTAATATATCAACTATAATTATTAATAAAATTTTAAATTTAATATTTAAAAAAATCTTGATCTGAATCGAGATATCCGGACTTAAAAATCAAGATATCAAAATCAGTATTCGACATTTTACTATCCGGACACCCAGGATATTCTGTTATCTGAACGGATCCGGAGCGGATCTCGGATCGGATCTGGATCCCGAATAATAAGTCCCAACTGTAATTTACAGGTCTATGCTCAGACCCAACCCTGGTTTTACCACCTCTTCTGTATTTAAGTAATTAATAAACAAATTCTTGAAAAATTTCCCAATATTTTTAATTAAATTAATTTGCACGTTTACGTATTATGTCACGTAAGATATCATGTACAATGAATGTTATTGGAGGGCATATCCGTGAGATTCTGCTACCATGGTGATAATAAATCAAATACATGTGACCCGCCATTATAAATACTACCGTGATCTGTGATATATATACCCTTTTTTTTGTAACTTGTGATCTGTGAGATATGTTATGGATAATGAGTGGTGGGTTGGTCCATGCACGTTCTAAAGTCTATTCGCGTTTATGAACGGAATTTCAGTGTCCGGGGTTTTCCTCTAAAACGCGTTTGCACGTTCAACCAAGTGCGATCGATGACAAGATTAAGGTACTCCGATACCAGTTTATGTATTATAAATCAAATGTCAATAATTTATTTTTATTCCGCCTTTAAAACTTCTCTTTCCAAAATGTACTTATTTAAAAACAAAATAATATATGATTCTTATATACAAAATAATACTATATTATTAAAATTGAAAAGTAAATTTCCTAGACATTATGTGTAAAGTGAATTAAAAAAAATTTATGTGTTACTTTCAAGAAAATAACGACATGGTTTAGTGAAAAATGTGACATGGCTTTTTCATCATATTATGATATGTATAATTTTAATGATACATCGTTTTAGGTATTTGTAAAATAAGATAATAGCTAAATTTGGTTTAATGATAATATTTTGGGTAAGATTCCTAAAACAAGCTAATAGCTAAACTGGGTTACATACCAAAATTTTTAATAAAAATAAATTATTGCTAATATACAGAAAATTAATATAATTAAAAGTATAAGAAATTTTCTATGTTAAATTAATATAAAATTTAAATGTTTAATATAAATATTAAATTTTGGAAAAATTAATTGTAAGTTTATTTTAATAAACACAAACTAGTATAATTTTGATTAAAATTTATGTACAGAGAAGCTTACAATTTTTTATAAATAATTATTTTTCATCGTTAATTTTAAGTTTATTTTAACAAACAAAAACCAAGATAATTTTGAATAAAATTAAAAATTTACGTATTCTTAAGTATTTAAAATTAAAATTAAAATTAATAAGTTTCATATTTTTAAGGGAATATATAAGATATACAATATAAGAATATGACATAGCTTAACGTATAAGAAAATTTATATTTTAATTTAGGGTAAAAATTAGCAAATTGTGTATGAATATCTATATTTCACTAAAATTATTTTTTTTAAAAATACAAACTATTATGGGTATTATTAATATTTAAAATTTTATGTATAGTTAAATATTTAAAATATAGTTAGATTCATAATTCAGATTTTAATTTTTAATTTTGAATATTTTAATTTTGAAATATTAATGATGCATATCGCACAAAAAATAACCTAGTTATATAGCTTAAGCGGGATGAAGTTTACATTTTAGAATTTATACAGATGTGTCAATAAGATTAGCTTTTGACAATAAAGATAAACGTTGTAAACCGTGTCATTGTAACTTCCGTCTCATATTTCTTTGTAACACGGTTTACAATATTATAACAAAGATTTTAATTTTAACAGTTATTTTTTATCCAATTAGACCATTGATATATTATATTTATTTATCTATCTAACAAATTAGTATTCTTTTTAGAGATCTAACAAACTAGTATTGTTATCTAGATTACCACAATTTATATATTTTCCGAAAACAAAATTTGTATATATATTTACCTTAATAGTTAAATGGAAACATCTTTACTATCGTGAACATGAATATTGTAATTATAACAACGTGAGAAATATATATACAAGTAAATATATGTATATTTCTTATTTACGTTAACTATTAATTGAAAAAAATGAATTGTTTGAAATAAACACTTTTTAAATATATTGGGCCTAACTATTGATCTAATTGTAGATTTGTTGACTGTCTAATTATCAAATCACTCATTTAGTAAGTTCAATAACTTTTGTAAAAGAAAGAATCATAGAGCGATTCGAGATTTCGCTCTGATTGTGACATGAGTTACACTTGATTATGTTTGAGTTAGAATGGATTGATTTTATTTTTTTTGAATTAATATTTGAGTTATAAGCAAATATTAACTAATCTACCGATATATCTATACTATTAACTAATCCTACCGATATCTAATACTATAATTACATAATTGATATATCTATACTATTAACTAATTCTACCGATATATTTATACTATTATTTAAAAATTATTTTCATATATATATTTATCATGATATTTAAAATATTTAATTAATAAATAGATATTAACAATATATATTAATTAAATTATATCGATAATATCATAATTATGTTTATCTTATATTTAATTTATGATTTTAATGATTAATATTATAGTCAGTTTTTGTGATTCTTATTGTTAATATTGATCCAAATACATATTATTACAATATTAAAATTAAGATTAAAGGTAAAGCATCATTGAAAATATATTTTGTAAAACATAGATTGTATACCTATGTTAAATATTTTATATATCAAACAATCATATTTCTAACCTGAAATTTTAATTTGCATTTGTACATAAGGAACATCAAATTAGCTTTTTGATCTGTAAAATCACAAATGTTATCAAAATAATATATTAAAAACCAAAATATTAAAAAATATAAATTAGCATGTAAAACTAAGTTAAAACATTAAATAACATTAAAAATGTGACAAATAATAAACGTAATATAAATATAGTCTAAGAGAACATAGAGATAATGTTCTGTAATTTTTTATTTTATTATTTTTTTCTCACTGCTTTAAAATATAAATTAAAGTATTTTATTTCAAATCTAAGCTTCCTAATTCAATATTACTATTTTCTGATCAAAAATCTACATACCGTATAAAAAAAATTAAACAAAAGAACATAATTTAATTCATCGATTACCTACATGATTATTGAAATTTTATAATTTATAATATTAAATTAAAATTTATATCAAATTTAATAATTTGATATCTATATAAAATAATAAAATTAAAATTCGTTAAGCATATATATATATATATATATATATTAGTCCGCACTAGATGCGGACATCAACTAGTATTTTTATATTTCTAAAAGGATTTAATCATATATAGAGGAAATACGATTCATGGTTTTTGTATAATCGGTTTTCTTTTATAAATTATATACAGAAATGTAATTTGGGTTGTCGGTCTAATAACTAATATTATATTGCAGTTTGAAGAGTGATTGTTCCTTTTGAACCGAATTCTGGTTAACTTGTTTTTTAACACTAAAACTAGGTGTTTTTCTGCACCATGTGCAGTAAATGTTTTTTTAAATCTAACTTATATTTAAAAATAAATTTTATTAAATATTATAGATTTTACTATTTTCTTACTAATATTTAATATAGATTTGATATATATTAAATCAATTTGTATAAAACTAATAAAAATAATATACAATTGTATAATTATCAAATATTTAACCTAAAAACTATTTATAAAATTTGTAGATATATAAGACTAATGATCTTACGATTAGATATATAAATTTTTAAAAAATTGTAGAAACTTTTGAAAGCTATAGTAATACAAATTGTATAAGTATACAAAATAATAATATTTCAAAATTTTAAATGTTATATATGAATATATTTATTTTACAGATGATGTATGAGCTATTACCATATTTTAAAAAAGTTTACAAAAAAAAATATCAATATTAAATGTAATATATGAATTATTATCATATTCTAATAAGTTTACCAAAAATGTAAATCAACATTAAATGAAATTATCCATGTCATAATTTTCCGGAAGCCACGTCATCAATTTCAGTAGCCATGTCATATTTGTTTTGTGAAATTGATTGTAGAAAGAACATGTGACAAAATCACTTGGCAAATATAGTCTAGAGGATACTTTCCATTATGAAAACATCAAATAATACAAAGGAACAGTGTAAATCCAAAAAGACAAAGCATGGGCATAAAACATTAACAAATAAGAAATTTTAGCCAAATTGGATAACCTGCTGCAATATAAAATTGAAACCAATCTTCCTTAACTACACTATTGGCTATATATAACAAAGGCTCCTTGAAGAGCAGGGCAAGGTTGAAACATCACACAGGGCGAGGTTGAAACATCACACGCCATTCAAAAAATTCCTAATCATTGAGATGAGCTTTTGATGTAAAAGAGTTTAATAGATGGCCAAGCAAAAGGTTTAGATATGGCACTTACTAGATCATAATCTTCGCTAGTGAAAATTAGGGAGTAAATTTCGCGGGATTGAGCTTCACGTTGTATCTCAGAAGAGTGGAGAAAGCTTCTTGCAGGTGAGATATATGGTCTTCGGCATCTAAGGACTTGACCAACATATCGTCTATGTAGACCTCCATGGTCTGGCCGATTTGATCTGCGAACATTATATTTACCAACCTTTGATAGGTGGATCTTGCGTCCTTTAGGCCGAACGACATGACATTGTAACAGTAAATGCCCCTACACGTCATGAAGGATGTCTTCTCATGGTCTCCGGGATGCATGAGTATCTGATTGTAGCCGGAGAATGCATCCATGAAGCTCATAAGCTGGTGACCCGCTGTGGCATCGACGAGTTTGTCGATATGCGGCACCGGGAATGGATCCTTTGGACATGATTTGTTCAGGTCGGTGAAGTCTATGCAGACTCTCCACTTGTCGTTCTTCTTCTTGATGACTACTATGTTGGCCAGCCATTCCGGGTACTGGACTTCCTTGATGAACCCGGTGTTCTACAGGTTCTTGACCTCTTCGTTGATGATTTCATCTCTTTCTGGAGCGAACTTCCTCCTTTTATGTCTGATGGGCTGATGTAAAGGATCAACCTGGAGCTTGTGCACAATCACTTCAGGATCGATTCCCGGCATATCCTCGTGGGACCAAGCGAAGCAATCCGAGTTAGATCGGAGGAAGTCCATCAGTCTTCATCTTAAACCTTCAGCGTGCCCAAAACATATCTTCAAGTTCTGTGCAGGATCCCCTTCGGTTAATGGAACATCATCCATTCTTCGACCTCCGGCTCTTCAGCATGTGAAGCCTTAGGCCTACTCTGTAATTGCTATAAGACTTGGGTCTTTCCCTTTAGAGTGGTTTGGAAGCAAGATCAGGAATTTTCCTGATCTCCTCTGATCGCTTTAATGCCCCAGGGAGTAGGAAACTTGACCATTTGATAGAGCGTCAAGGGAACGGCTCCCATGTCGCGAAGCCATGGTCGTCCAAGTATCATGTTGTATGAGGACATGCAATCGATGACGAGGAATTCAGTAGACAAGTTGATTCCCTCGGCGTATACTGGGAGGATAACCTCTCCGAAAGTTTGTTTGACCTCTCCACTGAATCCTATTAGTGGGGTGATCTTTCGTGTCAACGCGTTTTCTTCCAGCCCTAGGTCATGATAGGCAGTCTGGAAGATGATGTTTCTGGAACTCCCATTGTCCACCAATACTCTTTTTATTAGGCAATTTGCTACAGTGAGCAATATGACTAAGGCATCGTGGTGGGGAGCTAGGTGATGCGCCTCAGATCATAGATCTGGGCCAGGATGATGCGACCATGGTTGAGCCAGATGATTCTTCAACAAAAGACAAAATATGATGGATTAATGGTGAGCATACTGATCTAAAATAACTGATGAGTCTGATGACGAGCTGAAACAGAGTGTGGACGAGCTGGAACCAGCTGAAGAGAGTATGCATGAACTGAAACCAGCTGAAGTGAGAGTAGATGAGCTGGATGAGCTGAGTGAGCTAAGTGACACTACTTTGGAGCTGGATGAGCTAAGTGACACTACTTTGGATCTGAGTGAGCTAAGTGACACTGAAGATGGAGCTGGTTTAGTTGCTGGGCGAAATGAGCCTTGTTCAGCCCAAGTAAAAGTTCATAAAAAGTGCAATACGGGTTTGTTTCTTGCCAAATTCGACCAGCTCTTTCGTTAGTCCATTTAAAACTCATTCTTATCAAGAAATATATGAACAGAGTCAACAAAGAAGTCCTGGTCGTGGGTTGCATTGATTTCTTCAAAGTCAAGTCAAAATTCAACATCTCGGTTCTAAAAAAGTCTTTAGTCTTAGTCTTTGTTTGTGTTTTCTAAGTTTCTAGTTTTCCACAATTTCATTATGTCTTTCTTTGACTATTTCTACTATAAATATGTAATCTCATTCCATGAATAAGACAATGATTTTTTTCCCCTTTTATGAGTTTATCTCTTTGTTCTTTGTAGAACACTTCTTGTTTTTTGTTGAGTTTTCTCCAAGTAAACATTCTCTATTTCGTTGGACTTGTGTGTCATATCAAGCAATGGTTAGAAACCCTTCTTTTGTTGGACTTGTGCGTCATATCAAGCAACAACTGAAGTCTGGTAGTATCAAGAGACTTTCCGCCCCTCTTGTGTCACCATTCAATCCACCAGTTCTCCCTTTTGGGGAGTTCATATCCCCGTAGTAGGGCATATCTAGTGGTATCAGAGCCACTTTAGCTGGTTTGTTTTCATTTCATCTTTTCATCTTCTCATCTCTTCACAAATTTCTTTTCTTATTTCTTGTTGGATCTGGGCTGTTCCATTACTCCCTTGTGATCGCCAGTTATTAAAAAAAAGAAAAAGAAAAAAATAACGATAAAAAGGAAAGAAAAACAAGAGTACACGTTTTTGGCTTGAATCATTTCCGAAGAGAAATCTTGGGGGAGTGGTGGAAGAGAAACCCTGCTAGCTGAAGAAAAACCCAGCCTTAGGACAGTTAAGGCGGATCCACGTAAAAATCTTTTCATCTTTCTTTCTCTCTTTACCCTTAAAAGTTGTTTTGGGTTTTGATTGCTGAATTTTAACTACCTATCATCCTTTGAACCAGTGAAAAGAACTCTGAATGATCACCTAAAAATCGTGAGCTAAACACTTTGAGAGTGTGAGGATTTTTATTTGGTAACTCTTTGGTTAAGTGTTTTTCGGGATGTTTGGACTTCACAAGAAATCAAATCAGGCTTCAAAACCAAAACAAGACGTTTTTTATCCTTTTAAAACTGTGTTTGAAAAAGAGCAATTAATTTTTGGAGATAAGAAACAGTTTGATTCTAATGGGTTTGATTTTGTGCAGAAACAAAGAAACCAAAGGAAGAGACAAAACATGTTGGATGATGATGAGAAGAGGGTCAGAAATGGTGATCGTCCCTTCACCAAAGCCAAGAGAAGCAACTGTGATATGCTTGATTGGAACGAGCTTTCAGACTTATGCAAGTTTGGAGAAGATGTTGCATAAGGCAATTTTTTCTATTCAGCAACTCAAAAAGAAGGGAAACCCAACACTTCTTCTGCACCAAAACAACATAATCTCAAACAAGGTAATCTTTCTTCTCTTTCAAATTCCAATTTGAAAACTAATGAGATCTCTTTTGATAAAAGCAAAGTTGTAAAAACCACAAGCAAGGTGCTTCAAATGCCAGATAATCGGTCATTATGCTAACAAGTGCCAAACCCAGAAACCGTTGGTGACTTTGAAGAATGACAAAGTTGAAACCGAGCCAGAAAATGAAGAACTTTCAGTCCCATTGCCGCTTTTTGATGAACAAATGAGCCAATGGAGGGGCTAGATGAAGAACAAATCTGTGGTCATCAAGCAAACCAAGAAGGATCTCCTTCCATTCAAAAACCGGACCAAACTCAAGGTGATCATTGTGCTCATTATAATTCTTTTGCTTATAACCCTTTTCCTTTTAATGTTACAAATTTGAGGACAAATCTTTTTGAAGAAGGAGGGAATGATGTGCCCCAGTCCATGGATTAGTACATGGAACCAGCTTCGCATGGAGATCAGGACGTTCTGAACAATTCAACTGAGGTTCATCCATCCAACCGTACCGATCAGACTGACCGAGCCGTGTACCGGATCGACCCGCGTACGTCTGGAATGGAGCTAAGGCTGGAACCACGTTCAGACAATCAAACTGACCGTACCAGAAGTCGTCTTTCCCGACCATCTCGACATTCTAAGGACAATAGTCGAGCCAGACTTAGTTTGGGTCGTGAAGAACCTGAAGACAGACATGGATTCTCACCCGGCGGACCATCCGGACAGTCCCGTAGGAGTCCTTATCGTTACCGCCGTGCATCTATCAGGTTTGGATGAACCTGGACAGTAGCCGAAGGGTTTCCTTGACCAGAACGTGAACCGAAGGGTCATCTTTGACCAATCTGCATGGAAGACTGAGTCTTTGACTCATTAATAATATTCTAGGCAATGTTTCTATTTGCTATGCCTTCTTTTTCCATAATTCTCTTTAATTCTCTTTGACTACAAGTAGTATAATTATGTAATTCCTTTCATGAATAAAATCAGTCTTAGTTTGAGTTTATTTTGTTTCTTCTTTTCTCTGAGTGAGAGAGAGAGATCTTTAGCTAGTTCATTGGTTTGAACCGGCTTGTTGATTTGGTGGTCAGCCAATTCATCTTTATTCATTCATTCTTGGGTGGTTGGCCTTAGATCGTGGGTATATCAAGAGTCATTCCGCACCTCTTGACGATCCTTTCAATCCATCTCAGTTCCAGAAGTGCCATTGCCTTCTCGGATTATATCCAACACCCTTACGCGAGTATCACTAGGACTCTCTCCTGCTCCTTCGCAGTGAAACTTATCTCATCCATGCCCAGGAGCAGGCGCTTTGTTTTCCTAGTCTCGAGACAGTTCTTGGAATTTGGTGTGCTCTTCTTGGTGGCTGCGTGACTTATACTGCTTACTTCAGAGCCGCGAGAGATGACGTGGATCACCCTATCTTGTCTGGGAGGCGAAGCAGGAACAACTTTAGTGGGATGATTGTTAGCCTCGTTGTTGAGGCGATTCTTGGTTTTATCGGAAAGAAATTCCCGAAGGTGTCCTTTCTTCTGTAGCTCGCTGACCTCGATCCTTAGTGCGACGGAGCCCTACGTTTTGTGACTGTGGTCGTTTTGGAAGTCGCACCGCCGGTTTGGGTTCCAGAAAGAATCGGGTGCTTTCATCTTCTGAGGCCACTTGACCTGTGGGCCCATCTGCCTCAGAATTTTGATTAGCTCTGGTTTTGATATAGCCAAGTGAGAGATATCGGGCCACGTTGATGAGGGCCACATAGATACGTTCATTCCTTCGGCTTTCTCCAGGGGTGAATTTTGATACATGCCCCGGTTCCTTCTTCCAGCCTCTTTTCTTTGGTGGGATCCTTCGTCTCGATCAGTTTTCGCCTGTTTGGATACCTTCTGATCCTGCTTTTGTTGAGCTTTGGCTCGACTCGTGATGTCTTCTTCCCACTTAACATGTGCCCAGGCTCGGTATAGTACGTCATCCATGGTTTTGCATTGATACTTCGTCAGCTCCTTATACAACTCTCCGTCGGAGCAGGTCCCTTTTGAAGGCCGAGATTGCTGTGGAAGCATTGCATTCGGGAATTGCTACCTTCTCCTGATTGAAGCGATCTATGTACGTACATAGCGGTTCAGATCGGTCTTGGAGGATTTCGTAGAGATCCTCTGAGGTTTTCTCCAGACTCCTACTACTCGCGAATTGCTCCACGTACTTGTCTGTGAGGGTCGCAAAGGAGCGTATCGATCCGTTAGGTAGGTTGATATACCACTGCAAATCAGGCCCGATTATGGCTGAACCGAAGCCCTTGCACATGGTTGCTTCCCTCAGCTCCCTTTGGATTGCTACAGTGAGAATTTGTTGCTTGTATTGGGTGACATGGTTGTCTGGATCGCCGGTACCGTCATACATGCTCATGTTGGGGAAGAAAAAATTCTGCGGCATCTCAAACAGCGCTATTTCGTCTGTGAAAGGAGTGTCAGCGTAGGAGTTGGTTTTGCTTATCCGAATGGGAGGAGCTACACCCAGAAGTCTTGTGACCATTGACTGGATATCATCGAATTTCTTGGAGAATACTCGCTCAAGATAGGCGGTTATGGTGGACTCTGAAACCTTTGCAGCTTTTATTGTCTCCTATTTGTCCTCCATCTTGGAGTCGCTGCCGTCTTCATTGTTGGGAAAAAATATTCCATGAAGAGATTACTCCTACTTCTGGGTTCCTGCCTTCAGGTTCCGGGTTACAGCCCCCGGGTCTGGGTCCCAGCCCCTGGTTCCGGCTTCCAGGCCGAGTGATTTATTCTACCTTAGGATAAATGGAAATCTTCATTTAAAGGTAACCATCTTGGGCAAGAAGGAGTCTCCCTAGATCCGAGAGAAAGAGGAAGTATTCCAATACATATCACCTCCCTTAAGAAAAAGTAAAATATTCTATTATCTAAGGATATAATGAATATTTCCAAATCCTAAAAGAGGGGCATGACTTCCACTATAAATATAGGTTTCTAAACCTAAAGAAGGAGGTCCAAGACGTCCATCACCAGAGCTCATCAACTCGACAGCTGCCAAGGCAAAATTCTACACTTAGAAGACTTTCTTCTTCGACACCCCTATGATAGGCTGATTCCGGCGATTATTATCAACCAGATGAAGATATATGCTCACTGGAGCACGTCTACAACTCTACTTACTGGCTCAGGCCATGATCTCCAGCTCATCAGCAGGGTCCCTCCATGCTCACTAAAGCACATCAGCACATCGTGCTCACTGCAGCATATCGACAAGTCTACCATCAGTTCCGGCCATATGCCCTCTAGAACAGATGACTCCTACCCACTACAGGGCTACGTGCTCCCAAGGCTATGTGCCCATTAGGCCATGTTCCCACTAGAGCCACGTGCTCCCAAGGCTACGTGCATCTTGGCTACGCGCCGCCAAATACATGAACTACAAACGGCTTGATCCCTCACTGAAGGGTACGTAGGCAATCACCACTGAAGGATGCAGCTATAAATCCAAACACCTTCCATGGTCCCGTGGTAGATACCCAAGGACCAACCTTGGTAACCGGAACCATACCTATAGATCAGGAGACACCCAAGGACCGACCCTGGTAGTCAGAAACATCGATCATAGATCAAAAAGACCCTGTGATCTTCACTATTGATATGCGGCCCCCGCCTAACGAACAATCTCCCCTGCTGCTATTAAGGCACCGACGACATATACTGGCCCATACCCCTATGGCAGTATCCTAAAAGCGGGTTCCCTTGGTTTGTCAACAATCCGACCAGGAGAATATACTACCATGATATGTCTCCTTCTTCCTATCATTCTGTAGAGCTGAGCACGAATCACTTGTACACTAAAATCCCCTAACAGTTTGGGACTAGAAGGAGGGGCAGTCATATACTACGTGACGATGTGATAGGTAGGAGGAACATTACGTGTATCCTCTCGAAAATCTCTCAACCCCAGCCACCCGGGGGCAAGAAACGACACATTCTTACCAGATCTAAAGCTCACGCATCTGGAAACACTTCTTCAAGGGAGGATAACACATTGCTAACAGAAGTAGCGGGATCCATGATAGACCATGGATTTGACCCACTTTTACCCATGGTTTATAAGTGTTTTAACTATTAATTATTATATTATAGAGTCTATTTAGAGTATTTATAGGATCATGAGTGATTTGGAGATAAGTGATGATTTTGGAGCATTTTGGAGATATTTGGAGCAAGCACCCGAGATGACCATCGAGCTCGACCATCGGTCGATATTGAAGGGGAATAATCGATCAATGTTCACATCTTGACATCGATCGACAACGAAGCGCGCAGAAAGCCCGTTTGGTCACAGCCGACTTGAAGCCCAAGTCTTCACCAATTTACAAGATTACCCCTGACGAGTTTTAACCTAATTATATAAGCTCTGCCAACATGTTAGAGGCAAAGAGTGCTTTCTTGTTTTACTATTTTCACAGCAAAGGTTTTCTAGGATTTTGATAGATTGGAGAGAAGATCCAAAGTTATATTTGTGATTGGAACTCCATTGATATATATTTACTATTCTAATGCAGTTTTCATACTTTATTGCTGTTATGAATTACTTGGCCATGTATGAGTAGTTCCCTTGTTAGATTTTAGGTTTTAAATAGGTTATGAGGGATTAGCCCCAACTATAGATTGCTAAGTTGTAATATTAATCATTAGGATTATCATTAGTGTCTGCTTCTAGATTGGCTACCTAGAACTTGACCTAGGATTGGTAGATATAAGCGATAGCTTTAATCTCATCCTGAAACCATTCTAATTGAGCTAATTTTCTTGCTAGAGAAAGGCGAGAGCTGATCAAGTGAGCTTAGTGAGCACATTTAACCCGCGCATTAACGCTTGACCAATAGCGTCGATCGATATTCAAATAGAATAATTGGTCGATGTTTTGAATAGTGCATCGATAGATATTCATATAGAATCATCGATCGACACCGGTCAATAGACGAACCTAGAAAGCGAGAGCCTAGTGGTTCGTTTATAAGTGTTGAGCTCTACAATAGGGATAGTCCAATTTTAAAAAAATCACACATGAAAGAGAAGTTGTGACTTCTATTTTAATATTTTAATAGAATTGATTATATAAACTTCGCTGGTATACTACACATATGTGAGAACCTTGCAAGTGCCATTGCACAATTCTGGTGGAGCTCAAATCCACCTAAACGAAGAATCCACTGGCTAAATGGGAAAAGATATGTGCACGTAGAGAAGAGGGAGAAATTGGTTTTCACTTGATCCATTAATTCAACCTAGCTCTTTTAGCTAAGCAGCTTTGGCGTCTTATTCAATTTCCATATTCATTAGTTGCGAGAGTACTTCGTGGAAAATACTATCGCCTGAGCTCGCCTTTGCAAATTGGCGCAGTGGATAATCCATCTTATGTGTGGACGAGTATTATGGCAGCTAGGAAGTTACTACTTTTGGGTATCAGGAACAAAGTGCACTCAGGATATGAAATTAATGTTTGGCAGGATCCATGGATTCCCTCAACGTCAGCAAGGCCGGCTTGCCCCACGGCCCCAGTAGTACATCCAAAGATGACGGTCAGTAGTCTTATTAATTTTGAATCAAAGGAATGGGACGCTCGATTACTGGAACAATATGTAGACCAAAAGGACATACCGATGATTCAGAGTCTGTCCATAAGCCCTACTCATCCACGTGATACCTTTTGCTAGAGCTATACCAAAAATGGCCAATACACAGTTAAGTTTGGATACTGGGTAGGTAAAAATATACTGAGAGATAAGGAGGAAAAAGAAGTTCTACAGCACAGTATAACCAAAATTCAAGCCTTTGCTTGGAAAGTGCATGCACCACAAAAGATTTGTCATCTTATATGGCAATTAATTTCAGGGTAGATAACAGTCAAAGGAAATCTGATAAGCCCAAGATGTGATATGGCAATATGCGATGTGATAACTACTGCCCAAGATGTGGAGAACCAGAAGAAACTGTTACTGATACCACTCAAATTACCCTAATGAGTGAATTACTCTCTCAAATAAGAGGTTCAGATGCAGTACTTAGGAATCGAATCTACAAGGACTCTAGGATTACTCAACAGATCTAAGGGATTAGAAATAAAGATAGACTAAGAGGTTTATTTGAAAAAAAGCAGTAAATGATGAGTCGAACAAGGCAATTGTTCGGCGGTTTAAGTTGAAGTTGTTTTAAGGATGGGGAAACAGCTAGACTTAGGCAAATTCTCAGGTATGAATAGCATGCAACTTAGTTTAGACTAAAGGGTTTGACGGTTTTTAAACTCAAACAATTGTCAAACCAGATAGGTTTTCATTACTAGATCTTGGATCTCAACTGTCGTTTTTTGATCTCGAGAAAGAGTCGTTCGATGTGACTTGATGCACATCGTTTGATACACCTTTCAAACAATCGATCGACACAACGATAGTCGCGTCGATCGACTGTTCTTCTAGCAAGCTTTGCGAGCGGGGTTGAAGCTGTTCTCTAACCTTCTTGACCAACTCTCGTTGTTATCTAGTCAGTTAGATCACGCTGGCTATTTCAGGTATTGAGGGTAACAGTTGGTTATCTCAATTAATCCTAAGATCTAAAATGAGGGTGATTAATCCTAATTTTAGTATTAAGCTCAACAAGCATGAAAGAACAATCAAAGCACCTTTTTAACAGTCTTATTAGCAGCACACACTTTCAACCTTTATGGTAAACCTAAATCTAACAATTGGGTTTACTCGGACATATTCATGAGAGACAAAGTCATGATGGTTTGAATAAAACTCAAATGAAATTTTGAACACAGAAAGTAAGAGTAATAGAAATAAAGGAGTTCAAGATCTTCTCTGTTATGCAGTCTCAGATCTATCTCTCCAATCCTAAGCTCTTCTAATGGTAGCCAAAATGCTTCTTCTCCAAACATCTTTTGGCAAGTCTACCTCTAAAATGTTACAAAACCCTAGTACATATAGCCTCACAGACGGCTAAGGGCTTAGGTTGCAATTAATAAACTTTATGGAAATGAAGTCTTCTAATTTCGTGATTAATCCTCGAGTGATCCATCGATCGATTTTAATTGGCTCCGGTCGATCGATATTGCTCTTCAAGCGTCGATCGATTCTCTACGCGTAAAAGTACTCCAAAGTGTCCCAAAAGCATCATTTCCTTCTATCAAGTAACTGAACCTGTAATTGCTTTGAAAAGACTCTAAAACATGATAAAAATATGTTAAAACACTTATATACCATGACTAAAAATGGGTGAAATCCATGGTATATCAACTCCCCCAAACTTATCCTTTTGCTTGTCCTCAAGCAAAACAAACGGACAGTCTCTCTGAAAGAAGTTTGAAAACAGCAGGGATTCACAGATTTAAAACATAGAAGTCATCACCTCTACAATATCGCATTCCACATCTAAAAGGTCCTAATCACAAAAGCACATTATGCAATATCCTAGCTTAGCAACCAAATTCATCTAGCCCACAACTTAGCAAATCTTATCTGACATTCCCCTTGACCAACCTCATTTCTCGATAGTATAAAAGTGCAGGCTTTACCTTGGGAGTATCGATAACAGGATGCAAAGGATTTCAGACAAGTATTCTGGAGCTGCAGGTAAAAGTTAGTTCCTATTTTCTCTCTCTCTAATTTCTCTCTTAAATCAAAGTCTGCTTTTATTGCAAGACAGCGACCAAGATTGCACAGGTTTCCATAAATCAAGACTTAATGGTGGTTGCCACCAAGCCCTGTTCACTTCTTTTTCGACCTATATCCAAGAATTCTTTGTGAAGCGAGCCTTGAAGATTGCCGCCTCCAAGTCCCATTCGAATTCTTTTTATTGGAATCTTTATGAATCAAGCCTTAATGGTTGTAGCTACTAAGTCCTGTTCAGATTCCTCCTAATTAAATCCTAAATTATAATTTAATATATTATTATTATTATTTTTTTTATATACTCTAGGGTCGAAATAGAGAGAGAAAAAATAATAAATAAATCTACACAAGGCTTTACCTTCCACACTTGTCTGAAGAATCTGATCTCATGTATACCAAGCCCCAAGACAAGCAGTAATATAAGGTTAGTGTTGGAGGTTAGCTTTGGTTCTTTCAAACAAGCTAGGCAAGTGTGTATAGTTGGCAGGTTGATCAACTTTAGCATCTTTATTACTATCTGCAATCAGTAAATCTAGAATGGTGCTAAAAAGTGGTTAGACATTCAAGTAAAAATCATAAGTTCATAGTCCCCTTCTTGACTCAATAAAATTATTTTTGAAAAGATTTTGACAAAACTCAAGAAGATGGTGTTAGTACTACCTCCCCCAGACTTAAATTACACCGTCTCGGTGTAAAGTGTCCAAAGGTGGTGATAAGCAAAGTTAGATGTTTGAGATGTTTGAGCAAAGTGTCGTACCTCTCTGTCCCGCACATCGATCGATACCATCCTTTCCGTGTCGATCTATGGCGAGGAACAGAAAATTCTGCGTCATGTCTGGAATCTAATTCATATGATCTGTCAGTATGGTTAGCTCTGTTTGATACTCCAAACATAAGAAATAAGTAAACCGTCTCAAACATAAAGCATAGATATATCTAAAATATAAATCCTACAAGTTCGAAAATTAGAAAAACAAGTTCATAAGGGAGAGAGATAGAAATGGGAGGACTAGTCGGTGTCCTCGCTGGTCTCGTCATCGCTCCCAGACGAAGGATCCCTGTGCTGCCTAGAAGGTCCTGCTGCTGCTTGTGAGTGAGCTCTGATGGTCCTCCTGCTCGTGCAAGATACACTAGCCCAGATGGCACGAAGAGAATCACAACTACCCTCTGAAAGTCTCCCTGATCGCGCATAGGGATGTCTGGTATGATCGGGAAATCAGGAAGAGGTGCCTCCGGTGGTCCCTGTATAGCTCTGGCTCGACGCACTCTGTAAGGTCTGCGCGGGATAGCCGGAAGATCGAGGAGGAGCTGGGAATTGGGCATGAACCGGAGCCTATCGATCTTGTCATCGAAGTCTGTGATCATCCTGTTTGGCAACAGCAGTAGACGGTGCTGGTTCCCGATCCTAAAACTCCAGAGAAGTTCCTCCTTGAGCCAACCTGAGTTCATCAGGTGTTGCTCGTCCAAGAAGCGGTGGGAGCGGTCTGCTGTGCGCGGGTCTAGGCGGATGCCTATATACTCAAAGATCGGCGTCAGTAAACTCCCAACCGCCTCCTTCTTCATGCCTTTTCCCGTGAAGGGCTTCTTCTTCAGGTCCACCAAGTGCGCAGCAAAAATGGATCTGAGGTTTGGAGTCACCACGTCGTCGTTCTCATCGAGATGAGTCAGGTCCACCAAGCCGTTGGGCTCCATCTTGCAAACCAATGTGTTTGCAAGAGCCCGTAGAAAGTACCGGAGGGTGGGGTGACGGATGTCTATCTGCGTAGCGGAGTTGGAATTCCACGCCCTCGTGCCGATTATCTCCCAGAATCCGTTGAGGCCTAGGAAGGGTGGAATCTTGCTCCCAGCTGCATCCTTCTGGAAACCGTAAATGCGGCAGAGCTCGGGGATGGAGATCCTGTATCGAAGAAGGTCAGTGTACCATCTCCTGCTACCCTCGCCTTCGAGGTGCTGTAGGTGAGCTCGACTGTGTCCATAAACTATGTGACGAAGTCGAAATGGAGATCGTATGCGCGAGTGGCCATGGTGCCAAGTCCGAGCTGCGTGATCATCTCCTTGATGTCTGGCTCGATCCAGAGCTTCTATAAGATGTATGAATCGATGAACCGTGTGGGCTCGATAGATACGCCAAGCCAAGCATTGTAGAACAAGCTGT
>NC_027749.1:28402234-28407127 GCF_000695525.1 Brassica oleracea var. oleracea | reverse complement strand
GCTAGCTTCGTCGTATCTCCTCTTCGTCCTCCTCTCACGTCTTTCTGCGTCTGCGTCTGAGCTCATCTGAAAACAAACAGAAAAGAGAGTAGAAGTGAGATAGTGTTGTCGATATATTGTGATATCATTCGATGAAGTATGTGAGACATTGATCGATATATGTCATTAAGAATTAATCGACAATAAGGGTATCGATCGACGCAATAGAGTTCGGGTCGATCGATGTCGAATCGCTAAACCTGCAAAGATCACTCAATTCCAAATCGCACTTTCAAGGCATTAACAGCATAAAATCCACGATCCTAACACTAGATAATCGTTAGAAACTTCAAAACCATCCCAAATCTGCGCCTAATCATAAGTTCTAGTTCATCTCAAAACTCAACTCTGAAAATTCCTAACAAAAGAGAATTTTGAAGTCAAACCTTGTAGATCGGGTGAGTGAATGAACTAAACAGATAGAGAATGAGAAATCCAATGGATTAAGGGGAGAAACGGAGGAATTCCATCAATAATCGAAAGAGAAAAGAGAGTTTTTGATTTCGTTAGGGTTTTGTGAATGAGAGGAGAAAGAAGCGGATGTCGAGTTAAATGAGGTTAACCCTCGATATGTCCGCATCGATCGATGGCAAGACAGCTACATCGATCGATATTTCTCCAAATAAACGACTCCTGATTTCTATTACTCCTAATATTTTACTAATAATAAGATATAAATATAAATATAGATATAAATAAAAATATAATTTATTTTTAATTTTTTTTTTGAAAAGAAAATGGGTTGCCTCCCATTCAGTGTTTAAATTTTAAAGTCTTTAGCTCGACTTCCTGAATAAACTAGTTATCAGGGGGTTCTAGAATAATGGGCTGATTTGCTGGCGGTTTGGCCCAATAATGTTTCACTCGTTGGCCGTTCACTGTAAACTTATCTCCTTTATCACTTTTTAGAGTTATGGCTCCGGAGGGTTTTACGTCTGTTACTGTGAATGGTCCGGACCAACGAGATTTAAGCTTTCCAGGAAATAGCGTTAGCCGAGAATTATAAAGAAGGACTTGATCATCCGGTTTAAAGTGTCGGGATAAGATCTTCTTATCGTGGTATGCTTTAGTCCTTTCTTTATATAGTTTCGAATTCTCATAGGCTAAATGTCTGATTTCATCAAGCTCGTTAAGCTGGATGAGTCTCCTTTCAGCAGCAGTCTTTATATCAAAATTAAGAAGTTAAGTGGCCCAAGCTGCTTTATGCTCCAGTTCGACTGATAAATGACAGGATTTGAACAAGATTTGCCATAAAGGAGGTGGAATGGTGTTGTTCCCAACGGTGTCTTATAGGCGGTCCTGTAGGTCCAAAGTGCATTATCTAGTTTCCTAGACCAATCCTTTCTGGAAATTCCTACAGTTTTCTTTAGAATTTCTTTGATTTGCTGATTAGAGACTTCTACCTGTCCACTGGTTTGTGGGTTGTAGGGCATAGGTACTCTATGCTGAACACCGTTCTTTTTAAGCAATCCATCAAAGACCTTTTCGATGAAATGGATTCCACCGTCACTAATGACTATTCTAGGAACTCCAAATCGTGGAAAGATTATGCTCTTGAAAAGCTTAATAACTACAGATGCGTCATTGGTTGGGGAAGCTACTGCTTCAACCCATTTGGATACGTAGTCTACAGCGACTAGTATATACTTGTTTCTGTATGAGGATGGGAAAGGACCCATGAAATCTATCCCCCAGCAATCAAAGACTTCTACTTCCAGAATGAACTTTTGTTCCATTTCGTGTCTTTTGCTGATTTTTCCTCGTCTTTGGCATCTGTCATTCCTCGTCTTTGGCATCTCCATTTCGTGTCTTTTGCTGATTTTTCCTCGTCTTTGGCATCTGTCACATTGTGTTATAAATGCATGGACATCGCGAAAAGTCGTCGGCCACCAGAATCCTGCTTGAAGGATTTTCGAAACTGTTTTGTAGGTGACAAAATGTCCTGCATAGTCAGATCCATGACATTGGTATATAAGATCCGAAATTTCAGCTTCGGATAAGCATCGTCTGTATATCCCATCAGAGCAATGCCTGTAGAGATATGGTTCATCCCAATGATATCTTCTAACTTCTCTGAAGAATATCTTCCTCATATACCCCTTGAGTTCTTCAGGCTCGACTTTGGCAGCCAAATAGTTGACTATATCAGCATACCAGGGTCGATCTTTCGAGTTCCTACCAATTGTGTGCACCTCTCGTTGCGATTCTTCATCAGGTGTGAGATTTATCTTATCACCAGAAACGTTAACCTTTATGTCAATATTTATTTTTATAGACGAGGTGCCGTGATTGTGGTTACTTGGGAATCGAGGCGTTGCGATACTGTCGTTATCGATCGATGTATCACTACTGGAATCAATCGATATGTTCTCTTTCGCATCGATTGATGTCTCATCGGAAGTGAGAGATATTTGACCTACGAAAGATGGTATTTGTGCAACGTTTTCTGTTGGGAAGAAATCGTTGTTGGGGTCAAAATCGGTCACGACGGAATCAATGTCTGAAAGTCCGTAAAAATCGGCATGAACGTTTTAACGAAAAATAAATCTTAGAAAAATATTTATTTTTATGAAGAATCTTGCGGAGAAAACACATTCACGAAAAATCAGAGAAAGACGCGAACAAGGTTGCCGCGTAGGAACCAGCGCAAAAGCCAGTCGCTACGTAGCGACCGAGCTCTCACCAAAGCTCGGTCACTACGTAGCGACCGAGCTTACACGGCTCAGTCGCTACGTAGCGACCGAACTCTCACCGAAGCTCGGTCGCTACATAGCGACCGAGCTCTCACCGAAGCTGGGTCACTACGTAGCGACCGAGCTCTCCCCAAAGCTCGGTCGCTACGTAGCGACCGAGCACGTACACGGCTCGGTGGCTACGTAGCGTCCGAGCACGTACACGGCTCGGTGGCTACGTAGCGACCGAGCACGTACACGGCTCGGTCGCTACTTAGCGACCGAGCACGCACACGACTCGGTCGCTACGTAGCGACCGTGCTTTCTTAAAAATCGATACGACACAAATCCATGCATTCTCGTCTACTCTTTAATGCTATCTCCCGAAGACCGTAGCCAACCCATTTCATGTTTCTCGTCATTTGAAGTCATCAATCAAACTTTACGATAAAACCGTAGAAAGTTTATTTTTATCGAAAGAAGCCGTAATAAACGTTTCGAGTCAAACAACGGCCCAAAGAGACCTAAGACGTGACTCGAAACCCACTTAAGATTTCTTAACCAAAAGCCTATAAACCGTAGGATGGTTTATGCTTGGTTCGCAAGGAAAGGTAAATGTCAAGTTTCCGCGGATAAATACGAAGTATTCGAAGATAATTAGAAAGAGCGGGAAAAACAGAATATCTTCATTTTTAAGTTATGACGGCTTAAGGGCAGAAGAAGAAATATCGTAAACCGACCTAAGAGCGAGTATATAAGGAGTCCTAGGCGAGAGGCACGGGGGAGAACTTTTTATAGTGAGAACGATCGGCACTTAGAAACTCTGAGGCATTATTCTCGACATGCTCTGTTTCCATGACTGGCACCCGATTACCAGACGAACGTGCACAAGCAGTTCGATCTCTTGGTTCACTCTTGAACTACGTTCGGCTTGATCCTCGAAAGGGGTACGTAGGCAGCCTTTCATAAGGTTCAGTCCGAAATCAATCAAAAACTTTTCTGTATTTTCTTCGTCTTTAGTTATCGAGCTGCGAGTCAACTAGGCTTGAGCTTTTAGTCCGCTAGAACTAGGTAACTCGCTGACAGCCTTTGCGGCCAAAGCTTTTATGATCTCTTGTAATGATCGCAATGCTCTCACGCAGACTCGAAATAAGATCTAATGTTTTCTCTAAACTCATTTGTTATCTTTTCATGATTTCCGCATATATTTGGTCACTTGCCGTTGGCTCTCGCAGAGATCTGGGACCTCTGGGAAATTAGGGTTTTCCTAGTTTCCTAATTTAAACGTAAATCGACAGTGCGAATTTCAGTTCCCACAGTTTGGCGCTAGAAGGAGAGGAGGGTACGGATTATCTAACTCATAGCCGTAAAACGCTTGATCAAAACAATGTCTGGAAATACGAAAGAGAAAATCGCAGTTCGCAACAACGCTGGTAAGAAAACTCCTGCCGCCACTGCGCCTATGGCCAACGCCTATGCAAACGCCACAGTTCTTGAGAAAATAGAAAACGTTGCAGGGACTTTTCGCCACAGGAAGTGCAATGAAACGAGCTCGCGATTTCTCTTTTTAAGTTTCTCTTTTTAAACATAAAGGGTAACAAAAAATCTTATCAAACCCCGTAAGTTTGGCTCATTACCGAACAAAAGAAAACTCAATGCGTAAGGGTTTTACCAAAACACGTTTTCCGAAAATATTTCGGAAGGGTAAAACTTATTCTCCCAAAAACCGCAGAAAACCCCTAGGTTAATCGCGGAAAAAGGAAGCACAACAAATCGATTACACAGTTCAGTCGCTACGTAGCGACCGAGCAAGCACACGGCTCGGTTGCTACGTACCGACCGAGCACGCACACGTTCTTGAGAAAATTAAAAACCTTGCTGCGACTTTTCGCCACAGGAAGTGCAACGAAACGAGCTCGAGATTTCTCTTTCTAAACATAAAGGTAAACGATAAATCTTATCAAACCCCATAAGTTTGGCTCATTACCAAACAAAAGAAATCCCAACGCGTAAGGGTTTTACCAAAACACATTTTCCGAAAACATTTCGGAAGGGTAAAACTTGTTCTCCCAAAAACCGCAGAAAACCCCTAAGACCTCCACTCGCTACATTGCGACCTTTCAGGCCTCGGAAAAGTCCTCCTTTGTGTTCTCTTTTGAATCCCGATCGAAACGCTTTTCGT
>NC_027749.1:28400105-28402066 GCF_000695525.1 Brassica oleracea var. oleracea | reverse complement strand
TCCAATCGAAACACTTTTCGTTTCGTCTCAATCGGAGTTTCCGTTGGATTTTACGACGAAAACAAGGAGGACTCTTCTTGGCTTACTTCTACTTGCTACATAGCGACCTGTCAGACCTCCAGCTCGCTACATATCGACCTGTCAGGCCTCAAAAGGCTCCTCCTTTGTGTTCTCTTTTGAATCCCGATCGAAACGCTTTTCGTTTCGTTTCGTTTCAATCGGAGTTTCCGTTGAGATTTTACGACGAAGACAAGTAAGACTCGTCTAAACTCCTTCGCTTGCTCCTACTCGCCCTTACCTCCATCTTTGTGTTCTCCTTCAAATCTCGATCAAAACATCTTTTGTTTCGTCTTGATTGGAGTTACCATTGAAACTTTATGATAGAAAAAACCCGCAAAGACTAGTTTTCTCGCGTGGATTCAGATTAATCGTATAATACGGCGACGGTTAACTTAACACCTTAGCCGCCTCAACTATACGATTACGTTGAAACTTTTTATTGACTTCGTATCTGTCAAGTTCGGAAGATAAATGTCATGTTTAAAGGATAAAGACCAATATCGAAAATGGCGAACATACACGAGAAGAGGAAGGGGAAATAAGCAAGCAAAACTGAGAAGAGACAAAGCTGCGTCTTCGAGAGAACTAAGGTATTTCCGACTTGAAATTTTTGAGATCAGACTTGCAATTTTCGTAGACAATTACTAAGAAATAAAAACGCCTTTGAGACTGCCATAGAACTTTAGGGAACGTAAAACCTAGGTGGATAGTCTAGCGAACTAAGTCTTAGGCGATTTTTCTTGTCTCGATATATCGTTCCATAACTGTTCAGCCAGATCTTGCAAACCGATTTAAACTCTCCTAAAATCGAGAAACGATCGCCACGCATATCAAGCTCGCTTCCTAAAGAGAGAAAAAAAACTAGAGACATGAACGTCGTCTTAAAACCGATTCGTTTCTAGCAATTTTCTTGGAACTGACATATTCCAAGTCGTCAAAATAGAAACAAACCAAATCACAGTCCAAGCGTCGTCTTTAAATCGTCCAGGATTATTGATCATTCCAAACCTTAGAAGAAGAAACGTACACAATCCTTCAAAGTATCGGTTCAACTGTTTTCTCTCGTAAAAAAAAAGGGAGTAGGTACGTATACTATACTCGTATACTCCCAAACTTCAAAAACTTTTGCAAATCGTCAAGAAAACGATTTTGTCAAAGCAAATGGTCTCAAATAGGCAAACGACAATTTAAAATTCGTCTAAACGCTAGCAACATATCCAGACGATCATGAACATAATCTCAAAGACTATACATCATTTCTTGTCGCAATCATGCGTACAGAAAACATATACCAATATCAAACTGAAACTCGACGATTAGCCAAAGTATTGAAGCCCTTTCCAGTTTTAGAAAGCCAGTTTCGTTTAAAATTTTCTACGAGAAATCTTCAATCACCAAAGCATTTCTTTCAGTTTCCGTGAGTCACGGAAAAGCATCGAAAACATTTGTGACGAAGAAAACTCGAGAATAGATGTAGCATCGCGCACAAAGAGACGCTTTCCTCCCGATGGTGGCTAGATCCACCTCTGGTTGACCAATTCGTTCCAGAAACGAATGTGTCATGAGAAACCTATGAAAAATGTTATGCGACTAGATCGTAATGAAATAAACTTCGGTAACAATCCATGAGTAACTCCAAGCAACTTTCACCTAGGATTGAAATCACAGCAGAAACATTTCTCGTGAAACCCACAGAAACAACGCTACTTTAACATATGTTTACATATCACCGATCTACAACCTTCGTAAAACTGGTCCCCGTTACTTACGCGAAAAATCCTTCGTACAATCAAACCAAGTCTTACGAAGAAACTTTCTAAAGTTAACATAACATGCTTTACGAAGAAGTATATTTTGTATAGCAAACACAAAGCTGTAAAATCTGACTTTGGATGACCAAT
>NC_027749.1:28399778-28400063 GCF_000695525.1 Brassica oleracea var. oleracea | reverse complement strand
AGCAAAAAAGATTCGATTTTCATAAGACTATAGGTCACATTATACGAAATATTCGTCGTATAACTGAAACCTAGAGCGGAGAATCGTTTTCTACGACGATCGGCCATATTAGCATGGATAACCCTGGCAAACTTGGCTTATCAATCTCGACAAGCGCTCTTTGGCCCTCGGTCAATTACACCTTCCACTAAAGGTCCAAACCAATATTTGCCATCCCCTTTAAGGACGATCGTAAACTAACATGACCTTAAATGTTAAAGTACCATGGTCTAATCCTTGACCTAC
>NC_027749.1:28386722-28399580 GCF_000695525.1 Brassica oleracea var. oleracea | reverse complement strand
AAGGAAAACGCTTCTTCCCATGAAAAAATTTACGCGACACCTCAGTCCTAATTCCTCGATCGCAAATCAAATTATTAGCATCCAAACAGGAACAACAATTTTGGCTGCGAACATCCGTAGTCAAACAAGTATGTTTCTCAAACGCAGGGCTAAGACTACACCTTTGCAACATAGCAAAACATCTTCAAGCCCGCGAACATTTCAAGCACGAAATACGACATACGAACGAATAACAAATCTTCAGCCTCGCGAGACGTCGCAGACGCCTGAAGATTTGTTCTTCGACGAAATTTCCTTCCTCGATAAAAACACTTTCTTATAAGACCAGACAATCATACGCACTAACATCTTCTCAAAACATATCCTTCGCAAAGACTCGAAACGGTATTTTTTACCATTAAGTTTGTTGCTGATCACAACGAACTCTTAACGTCCTAAACAGACTTAGCCATCTCGTGGAGATGACTCTCGTACATCCGACACAAGGATAATAGCGCTATAAAAGAAACCCAAAATTTGGTCAGCACTTCCAGGAGGCTTAAAAATTGTCCTTGGAGAGATGCTCGGTTCCAACCATATAGGTCGTATAAACCGAGAACCTATCGCGGACTTTAAATCGGATTGGAATCAGGATGAAACTGAAACGGGATACGTAAGTCGAATTAGCCATCGCACCCTCCAAAACCAGGAGTAAACCTAGGTCCTGCCCTAAACCCAGCGCACTGGTCTCTAACATCTCTAGGCATAGTATCAAAAACCTTGATACGAGATCCCAAAATTTGTCTCTTTGCCAATATTCGAGCGTCTTCAGAAATCCCGCAAGATTTACACACTGCGGAAAACTCTCGAAACATATCACGGATATAGCAGTTCACACAGAGTTAGATTACGAGATGACAACTCGTAGTCTTCCTTCTACACCCATATAAAATGCCATCGGCAGCAACACGCCTGATAACCGCTACATAAAAACTAGACCGTAAAGGTCTCGCTGGAAAACAAGTCATAAGAACCTTAACTCCAAGACGAACTACGAAAGGCTTGATCCCTTCAACAAGGGTACGTAGGCAGCCGTCATAAGGCGCAGCCCCAATCTTATCACGTTCTACTTTTAGAAGAGCGAGAAGACCACTTACCACTGACTTTTTCGACCATTAATTCTGCCTAACTCACCTAACTTGCCTAATTTGCCAAGCCACTCGCTAGAACCTCACGCTATAAGCTCATGGTTCTAACGAGCTGGGTGGCTAACTATTGGGGTCAAAATCGGTCATGACGGAATCAATGTCTGAAAGTCCGTAAAAATTGGCATGAACGTTTTTACGTAAAATAAATCTTAGAAAATGATTTATTTTTACGAAGAATCTTGCAGGGAAAACACATTCACGAAAAATCGGTGAAAGACGCGAACAAGGTTGCCGAGTAGCAACAAGCGCAAAAGCCGGTCGCTACGTAGCGACCGTAGCGACCGAGGTCTCACCAAAGCTCGGTCGCTACGTAGCGACCGAGCACGTACACGGTTCGGTCGCTACGTAGCGACCGAGCATGTACACGGCTCGGTCGCTACGTAGTGACCGAGCACGTACACGGCTCGGTCGCTACGTAGTGACTGAGCACGTACACGGCTCGGTTGCTACGTAGTGACCGAGCACGTAAACGGCTCGGTCGCTACGTAGCGACCGAGCTCTCGCCGAAGCTTGGTCGCTACGCAGCGACCGAGCATGTACACGGCTCGGTCGCTTCGTAGCGACCGAGCTCTCCCCGAAGCTCAGTCGCTACGCACGTACACGGCTTGGTCGCTACGTAGCGACCGAGCTCTCACCGAAGCTCGGTCACTACGTAGCGACCGAGCACGAACACGGCTCGGTGGCTACGTCGCGACCGAGCTCTCACCGAAGCTCGGTCGCTATGTAGCGACCGAGATCTCACCGAAGCTCGGTTGCTACGTAGCGACCGAGCATGTACGTATCGACCGAACTCTCCCCGAAGCTCGGTCGCTACGTAGCAACCAAGCATGTACACGGCTCGGTGGCTAAGTAGCGGCCGAGCACGTACACGGCTCGGTGGCTACGTAACGACCGAGCTCTCACCGAAGCTCGGTGGCTATGTAGCGACCGAGCACGTACACGGCTCGGTCGCTACGTAGCGACTGAGCACGTACACGGCTCGGTTGCTACGTAGTGACCGAGCACGTAAACGGCTCGGTCGCTACGTAGCGACCGAGCTCTCGCCGAAGCTTGGTCGCTACGCAGCGACCGAGCATGTACACGGCTCGGTCGCTTCGTAGCGACCGAGCTCTCCCCGAAGCTCAGTCGCTACGCACGTACACGGCTTGGTCGCTACGTAGCGACCGAGCTCTCACCGAAGCTCGGTCACTACGTAGCGACCGAGCAGGAACACGGCTCGGTGGCTACGTCGCGACCGAGCTCTCACCGAAGCTCAGTCGCTACGTAGCGACTGAGCATGTACGTATCGACCGAACTCTCCCCGAAGCTCGGTCGCTACGTAGCGACCGAGCACGTACACGGGTTTGTCGCTACGTAGCGACCGAGCCCTCACCGAAGCTCGGTCGCTACGTAGCAACCAAGCACGTACACGGCTCGGTGGCTACGTAGCGGCCGAGCACGTACACGGCCCGGTGGCTACGTAACGACCAAGCTCTCACCAAAGCTCGGTGGCTACGTAGCGACCGAGCACGTACACGACTCGGTCGCTACGTAGCGACCGTGCTTTCTTAAAAATCGATACGACACGAATCCATGCATTCTCATCTACTCTTTAATGCTATCTCCCAAGACCGTAACCAACCCATTTCTTGTTTCTCATCATTTGAAGTCATCAATCGAACTTTACGATAAAAACCGCGGAAAGTTCGTTTTTATCGAAAGAAGCCGTAATAACGTTTCGAATCAAACAACGGCCTAAAGAGACCTAAGACGTGACTCGAAACCCACTTACGATTTCTTAACCAAAAGGCCATAAACCGTAGGACGGTTTATGCTTGCTTCGCAAGGAAAGATAAATGTCAAGTTTCCGCAGATAAATACGAAGTATTCGAAGATAATTAGAAAGATCGGGAAAAACGGAATATCTTCAGTTTTAAGTTATGACGGCTTAAGGCCAGAAGAGGAAAAAGCGTAAACCGACTTAGTAGCGAGTATATAAGGACGTATTGTACGGCGAGTAGTTCTTTTTCAGTTTCAGATCTGGATTTGGATATGTAAGTTTTTCAGATATGGAAGACTTCTAGGGTAGAAGACTTCCAGGAAGTCTTCCAGACGACTTCCAGGAAGTCTTCTGACGGAGTCTTCTCCCATGTCTCCCTTTCATAATAGATCTGAGCGTTTTGGTAAGTTTTTATATCTGATTTTTCTTCATTTGGTAACCTCCTGTTACATAAAGTTCATACCTTTTTTTCCAAAAAATCCACTCTAATCTTTTTAACTTGAAAACACTAACTTTATATGAAAATTTCATTTTTGTCTCATGTCTTTCTCTCTAATCTATCTTTTTGTTGCAGGTTTTTAATCATATGGTTCTCATCTTCCACTTGGATATGTACTTTGTGTGTTCTAAAAAAGTATATCTATCTAATTTTCTACTAATTTTCTCTGTTTTTAAGCCATTTGAACGTTTTTTGATATGATATGCAGGTTTTTCAGATCTGGGTTTGATATACATGATTTTCAGATCTGGATCAGGCTTTAGAAGACCTATGGGAAGTCTTCTAAAATATAATGCGCTCTTCCAGACGACTTCAAAGAAGTCTTCAAAACGACTTTCAGGAAGATTTCCAGACGACTTCAAAAAAGTCTTCCAGACGACTTCCAGGAAGTCTTCTGACGGGGTCTTCTTCAATATCAAGTAGAGTCTAAGCTTGTATTTGTAGAGGAATGTTCTATAATAGTTTTGTTTGTGGTCTGTTTTGTGATTTGCATGTGTACTCCTTTAATTGTGACTTTTTTTTGTAAATTTGAAGAGATATTAATGAAAAAGTTTGGTAAATATGTTCATTTTCCACAATATTATCTTGCCAAAGTTACTTGACATAATTGAAGTTATTGATACAACTTCAATAGCAAACACAATAACAAAAAAAAATCAAATTTATTACAACTATGGGAGAAGAATTCTCAAGAAAACTTAGTCAAATTCACAAAAGATAAAACATTACATAAGTTCAAAACTAGAACACTTTCATTAGATACATAAGTAAAAAGTATATCTTTACAAAAACTAACGTAGAAAACTTCCACAATAGTTTGCTAAGCATGAATGTTGGTAACCTCATAAATATCACCAATTAAGTTATAAATTTCATTTAGTAGCCCCAATATTGACTAATATACATGGATTAACAAAAAAAAATTAAAAAGTCTTTATAGTTTTAGAGAAAATGAAAGTTTATTAAACATTGTTGCAGACGACTTCCACGGAGGTCATCTGGTAGACTTCTAGGAAGTCGTCCATTTGGGTTCCTTTTGCAATTGATTTTTAACCTAGACGACTTACATGGAAGTCGTCCATCTTTGTTTGTTAAAATATAATCCGAGATGACTTCCATGTAAGTCGTATAGGGAAAATGGGTTATTTTACATTTGACCGGATTGTTTCAGAAATTGACTTTTCATGGACGACTTACATGGAAGTCGTCCAGTAGAAAATTAAAAAATCAATATTTTGTTATACCTAGACGACTTTCATGTAAGTCGTCTCAGGTTAGTTTTGTAATTAAAAAATAAAACAAAAAATATTATTTTTTCTAGACGACTCACACGGAAATCGTCCGTCCGACGACTTACATGGAAGTCGTCCCAGATAAGCAAGGTTTAACTAGAATCTCGGAATAAAATCATGGACGACTTTCGTGTAAGTGGTCTGATGGACGACTTCCGTGTAAGTCGTCTGATGGACGACTTCCGTGAAAGTCGTCTGATGGACGACTTCCGTGTAAGTCGTCTAGACAAAAATAATTTTTTTTGTTTTATTTTTCAATTGCAAAACTAACCTGAGACGACTTACATGTAAGTCGTCTAGGTATAACAAAATATTGATTTTTTTAATTTTCTACTGGACGACTTACATGTAAGTCGTCCATAAAAAGTCAAATTTCTGACACAATCTGGTCAAATGCAAAACTAACCCGTTTACCTTAGATGACTTACATGGAAGTTGTCTTGATTTTTTTTAACAAACAAAGATGGTCGACTTCCATGTAAGTCGTCTAGAAAAACACATTTAAAAGGCAATTGCAAAACTAACCTCTGCATTGCCCAGAAGACTTCCATGTAAGTCGTCTAAGGTAAACGGGGTAGTTTTGCATTTGACCAGATTGTGTCAGAAATTTGACTTTTTATGGACGACTTACATGTAAGTCGTCCATAAAAAGTCAAATTTCTGACACAATCTGGTCAAATGCAAAACTAACCCGTTTACCTTAGACGACTTACATGGAAGTTGTCTTGATTTTTTTTAACAAACAAAGATGGTCGACTTCCATGTAAGTCGTCTAGAAAAACACATTTAAAAGTCAATTGCAAAACTAACCTCTGCATTGACCAGAAGACTTCCATGTAAGTCGTCTGGACTAACAGATCTGAAAAAAAGTAATTTCATAGTTTCAAAAAGTAATTTCATAGATTCAAGCATTACCATCATTGTTATTATGACATGCAAAACTGATGTTATGTCATCATTTTTTTTTTCAAAATTATCATTGTGATAACTAATGACAAATAGCAAATCCCTTTTCAAATAATGTATATGAATAAATAAACACTTAAAAAGAACCGCTAGATGACATCAATAACGTAACTGATCAAATGACATCAAAATAATTGAGTTTTTAAAGAATCTCAATCAAGCTTTTAATAAGAATTCTTTTTCTTATTATTCACTCACAAAGTTCTCAGATCACAAATCACAAATCAAACTCACACATTATACAACAACATAACATAAGCATCTCCTTATATAAGACTAGATAATTCCTAATCCTATTAGTAATAACATATTTCCATATTTCCTAATCCTTTATATAATCACAACTCAAATAGGATTAGGATAGCTTACTCCTCAAGCTATCTTCAAGTTTATCTCAACATTCTCCCGGTTAAGTTTGAAGTTATCTTTACTCACATCATGAACTCCGATGAGGCTTCTCATTTCTGCAAACTTAATCCTTCCAAGCGACTTTGTTAGTATGTCGGCTCTTGCTCATTTTCCGGGACATGTTCAACCTCAACTTGCTCATTCTCAACAGATTCACGTATGAATTGAAACCTTTTATGAATGTGCTTGCTTCGACCATGAAATACTGGATTCTTCGTAAGCGCAATTGCGGACTTGTTATCTACCAGTATAGTAACCTTCTTACATGGCTTCCCAATGATCTCTCCGAGTAACTCTTGTAGCCAGATTGCTTGTTTAGCCGCTTCCGTTGCAGCCATGAATTCAGCTTCACAGGATGACAATGCAACGATCTCTTGCTTCTGGGAACACCACGTAACTGGAACCCTCATTGAGATAAAACACATGACCAGTTGTGCTTTTTCCATCATCACTATCTACATTGTGTGAACTGTCACTGTGTCCGATCAGGTTAACTTCATTTGAACGAGTAAAGCGAACACCTAGGGAGACCGTTCCACGAAGATACGTTAATATTTGTTTGAAGGCCGCTCCATGTGACTTTTTCGGTTCATACATGTATCTACTTAATACTCCTACTGAGAAATAGAGATCCGGTCGAGTATGTAGTAAATACCACTGGCAACCTATATTCTTTATATACTCCTTCTTGTTGATGTTTTTTTCTTCAATCACTTTAGACACCTTGACATTAAACGCCATAGGCGCTTGCGTCGGATTACATTCACTCATACCGCTTTCCTCGAGTACTTAAGTGCATATCGGCTTTGTCTTAATTCCATACCTCCATCATATTGATTTACCTCAATGCCTAGATAGTATGTAAGCTTCCCCAAGTCACTCATCTCAAACTTACTTGCCATCGCTCACTTAAATTCTTCTATGGCTGCCAGTGATGATCCAGTGACCAATAGGTCATCTACATATACTACCACGACAAGAAGACTCGACTTATCTTCTCTCATGTATAGTGACGGCTCATTGGAGCATCTATGAAACCTTAAGCCAACCAGTATTTGATTTAGCTTAACGTTCCATTCTCTAGGGGCTTGTCGAAGTCCATAGAGAGCTTTCCTTAATTTATAGACTTTGCCTTCTTGTCCTGTGATCTCAAAGCCTTCGGCTGACTGACAAACACTTCTTCTTTTAACTCTCCATGTAAAAACGCAGTTTTCACGCCAAGATGATGGATTTTCCATCCGTTAGAAGCAGCCAAAGAAATCACTAACCGAATGGTTTCTATACGAGCAACTGGAGCAAAAACTTCATCATAATCAATGTACGTACCCTTTAGCCACCAGTCAAGCTTTAAACTTGTTGATGCTCCCATCTGCATTACGGTTTATTTTTAAAATCCACTTCCGACCGATAGGTTTCACACCTTTGGGTAAGTCCACAAGAGTCCATGTGTTGTTCTTCTTGATCGAACATATTTCGTCCTTATAAGCATCTACCCAGGCCTTTAGAGCTTTAGCTTCTGAGAAGTCCCACGGTTCTAAATACGCAGGTTTTGTGCTCACTCTCGTTGATGTCCTGAGTTGTGGGTGAAGTTGATCGCCATCTTCTTCTTCATCAACATTGGTTTCTTCCTCTACTTCTTCGACTTGGTCTGTATTCTCATGAGAAACACTCGTGTTCTCACTGATATTAACTCCCCTGAGTTCGATCGCAAACGAGCCGGAATTGGCTCCTTCCCTCAGTGCTTCTTCATTCCATTCCCAGCTTTTGGTCTCGTCGAAGATAACATCTCGATTCACTACAATCTTCTTGTTCTTTGTATCCAGAAGACGGTACGCCATCGAGCCGGGCTCTGTCCTGAGATGAATCAGCACCCTCGAGCGATCATCAAGTTTTCTTCTACCTGCTGCATCTGTAATTGCGTAACACACACAACCAAATACTCTGAGATGCTCGAGGTTTGCTTTTCTAAGCCGTAAGGCTTCATATGGGGTTTTCCCTTCCAGTGATCGAGTACTGATTCTATTGATTCGGTACGTCGCATGACATACTGCTTCACCCCACCAGAAATTTGGTACATCCATATGCTTCAGTATGCTTCTAGTCATCTCTAACATTGTTCGATTGTGCCTCTCGACCACTCCGTTCTGTTGTGGAGAATATGGTGCCGTTAGGTGTCTGTTTATACCTTTGTCTTCGCCGTAGGTTTTGAATTCATGAGATGTAAATTCACCGCCTCGGTCCGTACGAAGTGTACATATCAATGTTTTTGTTTCTTGTTAGGCAAGTAGTTTAAACCTTTTGAATTTTTTGAACGCTTCACTCTTTTCTTTCAGTAGTATCGTCCACATATAGCGTGAGTAATCATCAATGAGTACAAACACATATCTTTTCTGTCCCAGAGTCGCAGGGGTGATTGGTCCACATAGATCCCCATGGACAAGCTCGAGTGGATGGCTTGCGCAGTAAGAGGTCGCTTGCGGGAATGGCTGTCTGGTTTGCTTCCAACAGAGGCAAGATGCACAGGTCTCTTTATCGACTTTGATATCAGGTATACCAACAACTAGTTCCTTGTTTATCATCATCTTCATTGTCTCTGTATTAACATGACCGAGTCGAGAGTGCCAAATTGATGATTGTGTTGATGTTTTGAGCTGTAGACACTGGATAGTGTCGGCTTGTAGCATGACTTTATACAGACGATTCTTTGATCTCACGGTTTCAATCATCATATGCCCTTGTCGGTCAAGCAACGTCAATGTGTTATATTTCATTCGCACCTCGCAACCTGCTTCAGTAGCTTGTCCCAAGCTCACAATATTGCTTCTCAAGTTCGGTATGTAGTACAAATCATTCAAAACTTCTTTTCTCCTCCCTCGAATACAAACCATATTGAGCCTTTCCCCTTAATGTCGATGCGTGAGTCATCACCGAAGCGTACTTTGCCTGTAATCTTATTATCAAGTTGGTAGAAGAAGGCTCGGTTTCTGCTCATATGATTGCTCGCGCCATTGTCAAGATACCACAAGTTTTGTGTGTCTTGGTTAGAGTCAAAAACGGTTGGATTCACCTTCTCTTAATTTAGATAGACTACCTCGTGCATCATTAATCCATCTGCTTCTTGGGTGTCTTCTTCTTTCTTTTCTACAGTTTCTTGACGTTTAAGTTGTTTATCTGGGCAATCGGTTGCGTATGACCAAGTTTGTCACATTTAAAGCATGTGATGTGGGATGCGTCACGTTGGCTGTCTCGTTGATTTGCCTGTCGGTATGCTTCTCATTGTTGTTGGAACGAGCTGTATCTGCCACGACCTCGGCCTCCTCTCCATGAGTTATATCTTCCTCCTCGTCCTCGACCTCTCGTTCCACAGTACTGATCTTGTGACTCCGAGCTAGAATATAACAGTTTGGTTTCATCGTTTTGTTGCTCCTCTTCATCTTCTCCTATCCTCTCTTCGTATTCTTTCAATCAACCCACAATGTCTTCGAAGCTGGTTGAATTTAAATCAAGGACTTGTTCAAGCGATGCAACAATGTGGATGTATTTCCTTCTCGGCGAAAGTTTTTTTTACAATTTTTGGTTCTTCTATAGTCTCTCCTAAGGAAACAGATTTTGATGAGATTTCCGATAACTTTCCAACAAAGATGTCGATTGTATCTTCGTCTTTCATCTTAAGTCTGTCAAATTCTGCCATGAAAGTCTGCAGCCTTGCTTCTTGCACTCTTTCTGCTCCAACGTGTCTTGCTTTGATTGCATCCCACACTGCTTTTGCCGTATCTAAGTCACCAACTTGTTGTGTTAGTGCCTCGGGTATGGACTGGAACAACAAGGCGATAGCCATGTCATTCTTTTCTTCGGTTTTGCTCCCGGGGTCGATAGCTTCCCACACTTTGTTAACCTTAAGCGCTATTTTTATCCTCATAGCCCAAACTGTATAGTTTGAGGAGTTTAGCATCAGAAACTTGATCGAATAGGGGCTGATCTCCTTGGTGTTCATCGCAGCTTCTTAGAATCTCAATCGAGCTTTTAATATTACTAATAGGATTAGGATAGCTCGTTCCTTAAGCTATCTTCAAGTTTTTCTCAACAATTTTTTTTTGGAGGCATATCGTAATACGACACATCATATCATGCACGTTTGTTATATGTTCTCTTTCGAAAAAGTATCCTTTAAATTTTTCATGTAACTGTGAAAAAAAAAATGAATTTTTTTTCATGTAACTATCACAATGTTAGTGTGACGTAGATAATTTTGCCACAAAGTCCCCAAGAGATAACATCCCAAATATGCCCCAAACAAATCGACCCATTAATATCTAATTTATCTACGGAGATTTACAAAGAGCTTCTTGAGGATCAATTCAATTTTCTATTCCAAAATTTTTGAAAGTCTTTTCAGTTACAAAAGAATGTTTTTTGTTTCTATAAACAAATGTTTGTGAACATATGGATTCAAACCAACCAATCAGATTAAAGAAACAAATAAAAGCGCACACGGTCTATATTTTCTGGTTTTCATTTCTTTCTCAGATTTCACTATGATTAAAAGAGTAAATACAAATTTCATGTCTTTGTCTTTCATATCAAACAAAGGAAATATGAATATAAACAACTTGTTAGGGTCCCCCGTCGTCGGTTCATATCCCGACTTTTAGTATGTTTTTAGGAACATCAGTTTCAGGATCTCAAGTGAAGCATTGGGTTTTTCATCTCTTTAACTTTTAGTTTAATATGAGCGTTTGATTTCAAGAAAGAACAATAAAACAAATTAAAATCATTAGCACGTGAATTTAGAAAAATGGGCGTCAGAGAAATCCTAATAAGGTTAAAAAGCTAAAAAATCTAATAATATAAAGAAGAGCTTCTCTCTTCTGGGAGGCTGCCACGTCATCATTTCGGTTCACGTCGCAGCGACACGTGTGCTATTCAGTTGAAACGTTTCGTTTCATTAAGTCGTTTGTTCACTGCGATTGGACTTTTATTTTTGTTCGGCTTCTGATTAATCCAGACTTCTGTGTAATTAGGTTGGGCTTTTTGTTATGTCGAGCCTTTTGTCAATACCGCGTAGATGGAGTGCTGCGTTTCAGTTAGGGTTTAACCCAGGTTCTTCTTCTTTGCCTCTCCAGAGCACCCATGTCTATTAGGTCTTTGAAATCGATCTTCCATCTTCTTCCTCAGAGTACGAAGCGTTACCAGTTACGGGATCATCATCTTAAAACCCTCCATTACTCTCTCACACACGATCTATATTCAATGCGATTTCTGGATCTGCAAGCGGTACAGGTTCGTCTATAAAAAGGTATGATTTCTTCCTCAGATAATCATCCTTTCATTCTTCAAAGCTAACAGTAAACTAATTCTATGAAATATGACTAATGTTTATGTCTTACTCTCCGATTTGCAGACTGTCCGCTCCTCCTCCACTGTTCAAGTCCGTTTGCTGCGTTTCTGGGAGGCTAGGAGTGCCTGCCGTGGTTGAGAGCTCATGGGTGTGGATATGCTCTTACTGGATTCTCAGGTATCTTATTAACATCTGCCTTTTGTTTATAAACAAAATCTTTCACCGGTTAGTTCTTTAGTAATTTTTACCGTACTGAATCCATATTACAAAGATTTTTTTTTAAAAGTTTTTGTAGAACATTTCTCTCTCAGACAATTTGCCAAAGTTTGATAATTGTTGTGTCTATTTCGAATTTTCTATTCGCTACAGAGAACTGCTTCATTCATAGAGAAGGAGGATCATATATATACTTTCCAGTAGTAATCAGTGGAACAAACTACTTATGATCTTTTTGATTGCGTTTTCAGGTATCGGAAGCTCCAACGTTTTATGATCTATGTGCACGCGAAGGGGATGATAGTAGATGATGAGTATGTACTCATGGGATCTGCTAATACCAACCAAAGATCAGTGGCCGGTATTGAAAGATACAGAAATAGCAATGGGTGCATATCAACCCCATCATACATGGACTAACCAGGCAAGACACCACGTGGCCAGGTTTGCCTTCCTATCATCATCATCATATTACCATAAGCTCAAAAGTTAAGGTTAAGATATGCTAGAGACGTTGTGTTTCTGGTGGTTGTAAAGTAAACAGAAGTATAGAAACTAGAATCTGCTTGGAAGAATAATAACATATTAACTGAGAAGTGTTTTGATATCTCTCTATCGATCCACAGGTGTATGGATACAAAATGTCACTATGGGCAGAGCATTTAGGCAAAACAGGAGATGAGTTCGTGGACCCTGCTGATCTAGAATGCGTAAACGAAATCGCTGAAGGAATTCTCAGAGCTGCAAGGTCACTTGATTAAACATCCTCCACAAGTAGACAGTGAAGGTAAAGTGAACTCGCTTCCAGATTACGACAGCTTCCCAGATGTTGGTGGTAAGATCATTGGAGCTCATTCAATGGCTCTCCCTGATACTCCAACCACGTAATGTTACTGTGAGAACCGAAATTCGCACTGTCGATTTCCGTTTAAATTAGGAAAGTAAGAGAACCCTAATTTCCCAGAGGTCCCGGATATCTGCTAATACCACACGCCAAGCAATTAGAACACGAAACGAGAACAGTAATAAAATAAGAAATCGAAAAAGAGAGCAAGATAGTTCTTATTCCGAATCTGCGTTTGAGCGTTTACAACAAGGTAAGTGCCTGGGCTATGAGAGTTGTCGGCGAGATTCCTAGTTCTAAACCCCTAAGACGGTAAAAACCTAATTGAGTCGCAGCTCGAATAACAAAA
>NC_027749.1:28385661-28386122 GCF_000695525.1 Brassica oleracea var. oleracea | reverse complement strand
CACCCACTCCCCCCCCCCCTTCTTAGAGAGGGGGATAGCTGAACTCGTCATTCGACGAGCTGCCTACGTACCTCTTTCGAGGATCAAGCCATCTCGTAGTTCTGTTTTATGCCGCGAGCGTTTTCACTCGGCGGTTGTCGCCGTGCTGACCGCCTTGATTGTGATGATCGTGGCTAGGTCAGTGCTTTCTTCCGGATGTTCCGGTTTAGTTGTAGTGTCGGCTTCGGATTCATGTTGAGTTTCGACGCCCGAAGTGTCTGCGTCAGCAGACGATGTTAAATCGTCTTTTATTGAAGCGTTGTCGGTCGAAGATTTATCAATCTTCGTGCATTTGCGATTTGCCGTTGCAGAGGTCGTCATCTGTCTTAACTTGTGCTGCGCGAGGAAGCACAGTCGCGACTGTTTTTGACATCTCCAGATAGCTGCGACTCCGTTTGGGGTCGGGAATTTGACACCCAGGT
>NC_027749.1:28384876-28385253 GCF_000695525.1 Brassica oleracea var. oleracea | reverse complement strand
GTATGACAAGGTCTATGACGAGCGGATCGCAGTGAGGTTGATCGATCCCGCCGGCTTCCTCCTTTGTGAAGGTGATTGAGCAGTTCTGATCATCTCGAGTAGGAGACCATGTAGGCCAGTTTGCGCTTGACTCCACCTTCCGCTGGTAAGCCTTGATGGCCGAAACCGTGTCGTTGCAGAATTGCGATCCTCCGATGATCATGTTGACTCTACGACGATTGTTATCGTTCCCTTTGTCGTCTGGGCTCCTGCCGCGTTTATCCCCAGATTGGTTTTCTTGAGGAGATCTCTCCGCGGGAAGATTTCTGTCCGGCTTCGGGGGGCGATCAGTCTCGAGGATGAGATCTTTCACGCTGGTCACTTCCGAGAGTTCTCCG
>NC_027749.1:28384185-28384758 GCF_000695525.1 Brassica oleracea var. oleracea | reverse complement strand
GAGCCGACGTATTACCCGTGGTTCAGCCCTGGTCCGAGCCGATCGCGTAATTATGCGCTCCTTGGAGATCTTCCCCATCGTGATCGACATACTTGTCGTTACGAGGGTTCTTCTTCCTCGTTTTTGGGCCTGCATCTTTCGAGGATGATCTCGCCGACTTATATTTTTGCGATAAGATTTTCGTTTCTTCCTCGATCACGATGTAGTCCGTCGCCTTGTGGAGGGCGTCTTGGATCGTCCGCGGTTTTTCGAGGGATATCCATTTTCTGAATTTCGACTTGTACTAGAGCGCCTTTCTGAGCGCATCGATGGCCACCTTGTCGCTTATCCCGCTGACCCTGGACATTACCAACTTGAATCGGCTGATGAACTCGCGGAGGGGCTCGTCTTCCCTCTGGGACAGACTCCAGAGATCGACATTAGAAGTTTTTCTATCTATGAACATAGAGTATTGCTTGAGAAATTCCGATGCAAGCTGTCGGAAACTTCCGATAGAGTTTCGCTTAAGGCGCGCGAACCATTCGAGGGCTGCTCCTTCTAGATTCTCGACGAACAGGCGGCAGTAGCCGGCGT
>NC_027749.1:28376832-28383943 GCF_000695525.1 Brassica oleracea var. oleracea | reverse complement strand
TGGATTTGGGATTTTACGGCTCTTACTTCTGCCGCAGGCTTGGTGATATAGTCGCGAAGATCGCGTATATCCAATGTCTCGCCAGCAGATTTCCGTGCTTGTCGGCGTTTACTGCGAGTGAGCTCGGTTTGCTTTTCAGCCAGCTCTTCTTGTTCGTTCAAATAGAGGATTTCCTCCTCTTCTGTCATTGGTTTGTCGAACGGAGAGCTTTCCCGAGTGAATAGGCTTCTGGTCCTCCTTGGATGTCTGTCGACGTCCTCATCAGTATTGTTGGAGACATCGCTAGGATCCAGGTCGACTTGCTCGACTCCGTTGTCCTCCGAAGCCTTCGCGGGAGGTGGAGGGCTTTCAGAGTTTCCCTTTTCGATGGGAGATTTCTCGCTAGGGTTTTGACCCGAAGGTCGTTCCTGCGCGGCTCCAGGCCTGTTGAGTGGGGTTGCAAAGTCGAGTCTTTTCCCGCGGACTTTAGTGGTTCCGCGGGGGCGGATTGCTCGAGTCCTTGCCGTTAAAGTTTCAACTTGTTTGGTCAAGGTGCTCACGAGCTTATCCTGTTCTTCTGACCTTTTTTCGTAGGTGGCGAACAATTTTTTAAACTCCTCGAGCGCCGCGGCGTTGGCTGCGGATACGTCCGCTGGGGGAGTGTGGAGATCAGTGCAAAAGCCTCCGTTAAGAGGAGTCTGCACGTTATCCGTGTCGTCAGTTGACATGTCTGGTTGAGCGTGATGTGGTTGAGAGTTAGATTGATCCGTACCCCCCACCCCTCCTTCTAGCGCCAAATTGTGGGAACCGAAATTCGCACTGTCGTTTTCCGTTTAAATTAGGAAAGTAGGAGAACCCTAATTTCTCAGACGTTCCGGATATCTGCTAATACCACACGCCAAGCAATCAGAACACGAAATGAGAACAGTAATAAAATAAGAAATCGAAAAAGAGAGCAAGATAGTTCTTATTCCGAATCTGCGTTTGAGCGTTTACAACAAGGTAAGTGCCTGGGCTACGAGAGCTGTCGGCGAGATTCCTAGTTCTAAAACTCTAAGACGACAAAAACCTAATTGAGTCGCAGCTCGAATAACAAAAACGGAAAATTGCCTAAAATCGCTCTAAGTGCTAAGTTTGCTGTGAAAAAGTCCCTTCCCATGCCTCTCGCCTAGGACTCCTTATATACTGGCTCCAAGGTCGGCTTACGCTTTTCACCTTATGCCCTTAAGCCGCCATAGCATAAAAATGGAGATATTCCATTATTTCCGATCTTCGTAATTATCTTCAAAATTTCGTATTTATCCGCGGAAACTTGACATTTATCCTCCCTTGCGAACCAAGCGTAAACCGTGCTGCGGTTTACGGGCTTTTGGTTAAGAAATAGTAGGATGGGCCTCGAGTCGTGTTTTAGATCCCTTTGGGCCGTCTTCCGACTCGACACGTTTACTACGAATTCTTTTTGATAAAGAACATGGTTCGTTTCGATCATGAAGAAAAAGAAGCTGAGAGAGTGTTGTGTTATTTGTGTACATTTAACTGTGTTGTTTTGTTTGTTCTTTTGTGATTTGTCGTCAAACTGTATATATCAGTTTGGGGGTGCAAAAAGTAGAGAGTGTGGAGCATGGGGGCGAATCTCAGTTACGTAAGGATGCTCTGTGTTTCCTATTTTTCAGGTAATAAAAAAACCGTAGTATAATTCCAGACATTCTAAAATGCAATACCAAGATACACACATTGTATGACTATGTTGATTCACATGGAGCTCTAGAAACAGAAGAGTATAGCTTAATCACAAACTTTCCAATAACGGTGTATGAAAGAGATAAAGAGTCAATGTTACTGAAAGATGCAGGTTTGCATCCTTAAGCAAGTCTCTTCATTGAGATAAATTAAGTTTCAGATTCTTCTGTTTCTTTCTCCTTAAGCCACTCTCTTTTCAGTTTTTTCATCTCTTTTATAATAATTAGTAGTGTTGCTTCAGTGATCCGATAAACAAGGTAGCATATATACACACATATATTTAGAAGTTGTGTCACATATTTGATATATTTATTTCTTAAATTGATGAGGTTTCACATTGTATTTTTTTTTCTTGGTGTCATATTGAAGACATCAAGATCAGTCTTTGTTTCTAGCCGCAACAAATAATTTTTTAGCTGGATAATTTTTGCAGATCAAAAATGTGTTATATATTGTGAACCGGACGATAAAATGTATGAAAAAGTATAATTGACTAACATTTTTAAAAAGGTCAAAAATAAAAAAATTGATGACAATATAAAATAATTACATATTGGTGGTAAGCTAACTAAATGATTTCTAACAATGATAATATAATAAATTGTAAAAATTGTAAGAGAAAATAGTGAGAATAATATAATACGGAATATTTCTTGGATAAGTCATCATAACTTAATTACATCATTAATCATAATAAAATAAGTACTATTATAAGTTCAGATCTTTTTTTTGCTGCCAAGTCAACAAACGAGAAAAGAAAACATGATACATCAGTATAAATTTTTAAAATTTATAATAAAATTCTCATTTTTAACATTTAAATTTTGAGCCATATATATTAACAATACATCGAATTCTCCATAAATAATCTTTATAGCTAACAATACATCATATAGTTATGGTTGTTTGTTATCTTTTTGGTTTAGCCTAAACTTTGGTAGTAAAAAGTAAAAAAAAAAACAAATTGTGGAATTCATTATTTTCAAATTTTTGTTAATGTGAGTTTGAAGAAACGTAAAAAACAGCATGAATATATTTTTTTCGAATATAATAATACATAAATATATAATCTAACATATATTTGTAAATATTAAACAATAACCACTAATATCAATTTTTTATTCTACATGCATATTTTTCTAAAAAGATAAAAATTGGCTTTTCATTTTCTATTTTTTTAAATTATATAATTTGAGAAGAAATGTATTTAACGTCCATTAAATTCAAGAAAAGCAAATATTGTGAACAAAATAAATTATTTATATTTTAATTAATTGTTTAAATATAGTAACAAATGTATAATTTCAAAAACAAAAGAAATAGTTAAATTTGTAGCAAAAAATATCAAAAATTATAATAAAAATAGAACTAAAATTTTCATTAAAATTTAAAATATGTTTGTATTATTTCGTTCATTTGCGGGCGGGTCTGACCCTAGTCTTTATATATAAAGTTGGGTTTGCTTCCCTCCTAGGCTGTCCACGTAGGCGGACAAGTCACTAATTAAAGTCTTGAAAAGCCGACACTTGTCCGCGTCCAAAACACGGCGTTTCATTAACCCAGAGTTGGAGATCATGCGGGCTTTTGGTGTAAATCATAAACATGCGGGAATATTGTTGTGTGGGATTTTAGATCAAATTAAAAATAATACTTGTAACAGTATACTTTTATATTTTAGTAAACATATAATGTTGTGTTCTTCGTCTTATGAATATGTCATAAAAACAGCTCTTATGATATTGTTGATATTCAATCCGCTCATACCGGTATGACAAATTAATGTAAATCAACAGAACCAAGTATGATGATTTTAATTAGATTTACATGTGTCGAAAATACAATAAAATGTTTTTATTTATTTTAATGTGTAAAATAACACGTAAAAACCAAAACACTAGATGAACCAATAGGTTTATAGTATATTAGTGAACATACATATAAAATATATAATATTATATAGTGAATGCAAAATTGAATTTACTAATTTGATATACGTATACTAAGCATTTAAAATATGAATAATGTTTTAGGAAAAAAAACATAGGAATAATTATTTGTTTTACCCATTTACATCAATTTATTTTTTAAGATCCATGATTTCACGATAAATAGTGCTCCTATAATTATTTGTTTTACTCATTTACATCAATTTATTTTTAAGGTCTACGATTTCACGATAAATAGTGCTCCTAACTTCTTCTTTTTTCATACAATAGCGCAAACATATTATTATATATTACTCCTACTTAGCTGTTTGAATAAACGAACACTCTGATATTTGAAAATTTTGAACGATTTCGTTTGTACGGTAAACAGTTTTATTTCAAAGTATTAATACACCAATGCAAAAATATATTTTCCAAGATAATTATACGCATCTGCAGTATAAGCTCTTTATTACATACAAGCATATATTCTATAATAAACGTCCATGCAATATTATCTTTTAATTTAAATATATTGTTAATTCATAACGCAAGTTTTCACAGTATTAATAACTTCTAAATTAATAGTAAAACCTATCTAATAAATTCTAAACTTATTTAATAACGATAGACTGTATTCAATTTAAAGAGTGACACGGAAGTTGAAGTATGACTTTCATTAGGAGAAAATTATCACATTTTAATTAAAACATACACAGACCAAGCTACTCACACTAACAAAATGTTGTTTTGCCTTAGATAATATAAGTTTTTCCTTAACATATTTCTCTGGCATGATCATTGCATAATTATATGCGGACATCATAAATCTTATTATATTAGATTGTTCTTCGTAGAATAATGAAAGTTACTGAATTTTAGTTCATTCTAAAACTTTTTATTAAAAATAACAACATGATCACCAAATTTTATTTATTTATGTTTGCTTATAATATCGTTTTCAATCTACAATTTGTTTAAAAAATACTTCATAAAATTAGTATAAATTTATATAAAATAGTTTTTTCCCAACTTTCCGCCCATAGGGCTGCTGGCCCTAGTATTAAAATATAAACACGTTCATAAATTAAAATTTATCTTAAATATCTGAAACATTATATATAAATAACTTTATCTTTACGGTTTACGATTTATGCTACTCAAATTTTAACTAGTCCTAGATATTTCATTAATTAAAGTTAATTTGATCATTACATATCTATTAGATTTAAGAAAATACACCACCACACATTTATTATTGAGGGAATTTGAACTTACCTCAAATTTGATACTATTTTTCAAATTATAGTGGTATTAAATTTACCTTAAAATGATAATCATTTTCATAAATATTTTAAGTTTATATGAAAAGTACAAAATTAACCTCTTAAATCATTAATAAATGTTCAAAAATTATTTATAGAAGTTTATAAACGTAACCCCACCTCTTAAACACTAAACTCTAAACAATAATCAGTAAATTCTATATCCAAATGTTAGCGTATTTTTGATTGATTTTTTTTTGTCAGCAACTTAAACAGACTCATGTAGACTCAATGTATTTTTGATTGATTATATTTTTGAAAACGGGTATCCAACTTAGTGTATTTCAAGAAATTACTCTTTATTATTTTGTTATTAAATAAATTTTTCAAGAAATTTGAATATTTTTTATTTTTACTATAATGAATTCTTACATACATATTATTAATTCTTACTTGTAAATAAATAATTAAATACATACTTATTATTGAAAAATACAACTTAATATTAACTATGTTTTTTTGTCTAGAAAATGAAAACATATAAATTGAGCTTATTATTTTGACTTAAACAATATAAACATTTTACACCAAAAAATCCAACCACTCTCTAAATATTTAATTTTTTATTTTAAATTAAATTTACATAAAATATAATCACACGATTTTTTTACATCAAACGGCTATTTTATCACTCAAACTAGAGGTGGTCTGAGAATCCAGACCGGAACAGATAACCAATAGAACATAAACTCCTATTGAAAGCTTTTGCAGTCTCGGCCAAAGCGCATGCTGTCTTGTTCCTTGTCTGTGGTACATGAATGCTTTTGAAGCCCTGGAATCTTCCTTGTATTGATGCTAGCTCTGCTAACTCCATAGAAAAATCAGGCCATGCGTTCGGTTCCTTGATCATCGAGACGACATCCTTTCAGTTTGTTCAAATTTTTTGACACGCCTTGTGTTGAGCCATACTCTCCATTGACCAAATGAGAGAATGTAATTCAGAATGTAGCGAGACACTCGTCTCTAGTTGTTTCTCAAACCTAGAATTTGTTCCTTCCCAGTTTCATGCATACATAACAAGCCATTACCACTGAAATTTGATTACGCCGTCGAGGATCCATCCACCAAGAAAATACTTTGTAAGCACTGGGCTTGATCGTCATGTGATTTGGTAGTTTCTCATTATTAGTCCTTGATTTTGCCTCGAACCATGCATTACATTCACTTTGAGCATGTCTAATAATTCCAAAGTGTCCCGCTCTATTCCTCTGAACAACTTATCATTCATGGCCTTCCATAAGTACCGGATAATCCATGGATATAGATTTCTATCCTAAACCGGGTCTTCTATTTTATTCTTTCTCCAGAATAGATAGTCCAGGTTTGTGTAAACACTCTATGTGGGAAAAATATCTGGACATGATGTAGTAGATGCATGGGCTCATGTTTGTAGAGCCGAAGGGCATTCAAAAATCGCATAATTCACAGATTCGTCTTCATTTCCACATCTCGGACAATAATTATCACATCACATATGATGATGTGTCAAGTTTCCAGTTACCGCCAGATAATCAGATACCATTTGCAAAATTAGGTGTAATAATTTTTAGGTGCATTGATCTTCCATGCATGGGCCTGTAGCTTAGCAAAACTTGGTTCAGATACCATAGAGTCAGATGGCTGATAGAGAATATTTCTTGCTACCCAATATCCAGATGTTACGGTATACAACCCACTCTTCGTATAACCCCAACAAAATTTATCATACCTAATTGTTTGGCTAATGCCCATACTCCGAATGAGAGGTATATCCTCTTGAGCCACAAATTATTCTAGCATAGAAATGTTCGAAATTCTTGGCACTCCCAGTATAAGGTCTGGTACTTCCATTTGTGGGTGGGCTACTGGTACTTCTGGTATAGTCGGCCTAGCCAGTGTTGTGGGGACCCATGTGTAACACCCTCGAACCGTCCTAGGTATAGGTCGACTCACCGGCCAGCAATCAAATAAGAACATGACCGACGGACGACCCACACCAAGGGTTGGAGATGAAAGGCCAACCGGCCAGCCAACAATCAAACAAGAACATGACTGACCGTTCAACCCAACACCATGGTCCGGAAGCGCTACGTGACGGATTGGGAAGGATCGGGTCAGAGTCACAAAATTTACTCCACGACCTCGACCAGTTCATCCACTAAC
>NC_027749.1:28375912-28376774 GCF_000695525.1 Brassica oleracea var. oleracea | reverse complement strand
GATCGAGGCCTAAGGCTTTTCAACCCGTACCACGACCTAACGTTGTGTTAGACCGGACTAGTCAAATATCAGAGTACTCATGAAGCGCATATAAAACAATTACTTTTATTGATTTAAGAAATATTCATACATTGAATAATTCAAGACTGGGCCCGGCCAAATGCATAATCGAGTCAACATAACAAAATTCACAATACCGTTTACAAAAGGCGTGAAAATCTACACCGGCGGTCCTAACGTCCAGCACCATGCTATCCAATCATCCTTACCTAAAGCAACCTGCAAAAAGGACAACGGAGTTGGATGAGTAATCTAGTATTACTCAGTGAGCTGGCGGCCTCTACCCGCAACCTAGACTCTAACCCAGACAACCCAAAATAACAATCAATCTAGCCCTAGCATGCAATATAAGCTAAGGCTAAGCAAACCGTTACTAAGTTAGACTTGGCCTCCTGTCATAATCTAACTTCAAGTAACGGGAACCTGCATTTAAACAAGTCAACAACCAATCCCTAGTTAACCATATATACGCTTGAGTTCAGTATTCATGTAGTGTTAGACACTTAGACTATACAAGTATCATTAACCGGTCGACCAACAATCAGACAAGAACATGATCGGCCAACCAATGATACCGCATAGCTTTAATATCCACCACCCTTCACAAGCAATCACTCGAACACATATAGGCCAACGTCAGGCCTACACTAACCAAATGCACAGCAAGCCTAATCCGGTACCTAAACCAGACTTAGGACTTAATATCAGAACCTGCAAACAAATCAATCAACAACCACAACCACAACAATAATAAGATAGTAACTACCAATGACTCGATCTTACTCGTAACACCGTATATCGG
>NC_027749.1:28369650-28375482 GCF_000695525.1 Brassica oleracea var. oleracea | reverse complement strand
TCTATATGAATACTCGATCTTCCCTAAGTTCCAAGTGGAACTCAAACAAACCAACTCACAGTGTTCTAGCCGAGAAGCAGCTGGTTGATCGGAGAAGACTTGGCCAAAACCCAAGGGACGCACGCCTTGACTGGAATGGACTGGACTGATCTTGTCTTGGACACAACCTTGGCTTCACCAAGAAGAAACTGACAGGCCTCAACAGACTGATCTGGACTCGAACAGAACCTCCTTTAGCTTCTGGACAGTTCTTCGGACTTCCCGGCAGAGCATCGAGCAGAACTTCGACTGATCTGAACCCATGGACCTGAATTAACTCTGGACAGCACTTCCACTTGACCAGCACAGAATATGACTGTCTTGGACGGACTGATCTGGACAGAGCTTCCGCGTCACAATCGTTGAGAATCAATGATTGGACGGAACTGGCCTTCTCAGTGAAATATCGGTCTTCAGAATCGACCATACTCTACATCAAACACTTTCTGTGTTTCTTTCTCTCTAGCCACGTTGACTTCCCATCTGAACTGATCTTCCCTTGATTGATCTTCAGTTGTACAGAACCTTCCCTAGGCGCTGACTCGAAATCAGTAGAGTACTGACCTCGAAAACTCTTTAAAACTCTCGAAATAGCTCGGAATCACTTGCTTTCTTTTTCTACTTTTCTCTCATGTTTTGAAATGGCTTTAGACAGGTCTTGATGTGTAGAAATGAGCTGGGGTCGTGGGGTATTTATAGAAGGTAGCAACCAATCAGCTTCAGGTTGGTGGCCGCCCGTGTGTCGCTTCGCATGGCTCCAGACGCATGCGCGGCGGCACCTCGTGGTCCACATGTCTGGCTGCATGTCTCAGCCTCATGCAGGACGACACACCTCCTCCCACATGTCAGGATGCATGCCTGGAGTGCATGCAAGACGCCACACCAGTACACACATGTCGATCAGCATGCTTCGGTTGCATGAGCGGAGACACCACGTGCTTGGTCGATCAACCTCGTGCTTGGTCGATCCACCTTGTGCTTCTACATGTCAGGCTGCATGTACATCTTCCATGCACGACAACACCTCGAGCTTCTCTAGACACTCAGCTTGTTAGATGGTTGACACCACGTTCTGAACCCATGCAACGAGCCACCTCGAGGTTCTCAGTCCATTCGCCTGATTTCGGTCTTTCCGGCAAATTTCTGATCCATGATCCATCCTTAATATTTTTCCTCTCCCGTTCTGATGAGCTGAATATTTTTAATAAACTCCAATCTGAACTCTGACCTTGGCGGTAAATATTTCCCGATCCTTTGGCTTGATCGAAAACTTCCATAATACCGAAATTAGGGTTTTCGTCCAATTTCGAATTTTCCCGTCGTGCTTCGATCCAGTCGTGCTTGCTTCCCGTCGTGCTTGCTTCCCGTCCTGCTTAATTCATGTCCTTCTTAATTCCCGTCCTGCTTCCAATGTCTTCGAAATAATATTCCACTGATACGAAGTTTCGCGGAAAACTTCGTCCTGAAGAAACGTCATTCTTCTAAACCGCCGAGCTTCTAAACCGTCGTGTTTCCAAAATTGTTATGCTTCCAAAACGTCCGTCTCATCAATCTAGGACATCTTCTAACTATGGTCGAGCAACTTATTCGACTCAGAGTTCACTCACGATCACTTCTTCGCCCACCTCGTACTTTAAAACTTCTCGATCGATCCTTATTGCCCGCGACTCGACCACCACAAAGACACTCGACCATTCTTCTTTTTTTTTTTAACGGGTTTCTACAACATGAGTCTTCCAGACCCTTATTTGAAAACCGGAGTGAACCATCTTTTTTATCCCCAATGATAGCAGAGGCCTTGCTGCCATCAAACTTGTCCATAGGTATGAGGGTGATACTGGATCTGTTACACGCAATGGCGAGACACAGTGGTAGTATCTCCCACGTAGAACTTTCCAAAGAAGAGAATCTTGAAATTGAATCAATTTCCACACCTTTTAGCTAATAAAGTCAAGTTAAATTCATGGATCAATCTGAGTCCTAAGCCCCCTTCTTTGTTTAGGACAGCACAATTTTTCCCATTTTCCCTAGTGCATACCCCTTTTGGGAGGGTTTGTACTCCACCATTAGCTTGCAGTGGCACTTGCTAATTTTTCACATATTTTCAATGGAAGCAAAAATCTCAACATTACATATTTCGGAAAAGCTAAATCTGTAGCCTTTATAAGAACTTCCTTTCCAGCCTTTTTAGCCACCATTAATATAATGACCATCCATTGATCTTTTTGCTTCTCATAACATCTCTTGGGCATTCATTATATTATATGTCTGCCCACCACAAATATTGCTTATGTTTTTGAAATTCTTTGGGATAAGATTTATTTCAGCCTCTTGCATATGACCTTAGAGATTATCTTATATCTTATATCTTACATTGCAGAAACTGATTAGACGAAAATGGCCATGTACGTAGATTTTTCTTTTTTTGATATGAGACAAATGTTTGTGTCATTCAATACTTGTGCAGTAATTGATATCTTGAAAAAGAAACTCATTGACTATATGAGTCAGGTCTCCATTCACAATATTCCAAAATTTCTGGTAGAATAAGACACTCATGATGTCTGGTCAAGGAGGTTTTTCCAGGTGCATTGCAAAAGTGCAAGCTTCACCTCTCATTTCGTGACATGAGCAATAAGAGCTTGGTTCATGTCATCGGTGATCGCCGATGTGATATTTCCCAGGCTTCATCTATCTCTTCTGGAGATGATGTTTCAAATACAGTCCGGAAGTAGCTTGTAGAAATGGTTACCATTCCTTTCTCATCTTCAACCATGTTTTCAGAGCTGTCTGTCAACTGAATGATCCGGACGCGTTATCACACAATTTAAAGGTTATCAGAACGTAGTTTACATTTATGTTGAAATCAACCGTTAGGAATGATTTGGTCATATCATCTGAACTTGATTCTGATTATTGTTTTTTTTTTTTGGTAATTGCCAACGCTTGAACATTAGAAAATTCAGATTTCAGATATTGTTGTGGGTCTGGCTTCGAGAAGTCCTTAGAAACGGTCTGCCAAATATTTAATTTACTACTCACTTTTGATGATCTTTTTTTTTAAAGATAGAAAAGAACAAGCAAGTTGATATATTCAATACATTCCAACTCGTGTTAGTGGATATATGGTGACAAAGGAAAAAAAAAAGAGAGTTAGTGGATATATAAAGTATTTGCAAATGGAGGAGATCGAAAACATATATTTCATGCAAGAGAAATGAATCATCATTAGTCTATAACCGAAATGCGTCAAAAGATAATGGACTTTGGTCGTTCAATTTGAAAGATACAAATCTCGGAACAGTGGAATACATTACATACTATTATTGAATTTAGTTAGACGCATCAGAGAAAGCAGTACATAGAGAGATCTGTCTGTAACAAGAAACAAAAACGCATGATGAAACTATAGCTTGTTTAATAAAAAGGAAAGAAATAACTACTTTTATATTTAACTAATTCGAAAGCTATAAATAAAGTAGTTATTGCATGATTGAACCAATGGTTTCACTCGAAATATTATAAATATCAATAGTTGGATTAATGAACAAAGCACCAAGTGGAGTGTTTTCGAGAATAATTGTGTAAATCTTTTTGGCTTGGAGTGCTTTAAAGAAAAATTGTGTAAATCTTTGTTTAGAACAACGTAGCCCCGTTTAGCCCTTTTATTTTTTGGAAAAATTGTTTTTTAGACCAAAAAATGATAAATATGTTTCATTAGGTTAATTCTTATTTTGTACTAGTTTTGTCTCTAATATCTTTTAATATTTTCAAAAATAAATCAAATAAATAGTTTTGCAAACAAAACAAAATTGGAAAAATAGTAACTACTGATGAAATTACTATATTAAATTAGTGGTAAATTTTTCAGCTCTGAAAATGTTTAAATAATAATTTCAGATTTTGTTTTATAGAAAGTAGAATTTGCGTTCTACAAAGTGGAAAATGAAATACAGTTTTTTTCGTTGAATCTACTATGTTTAAAATACGTGATCTAAAGAAATAATAGTAATCTAAAAATATATGGAATACACATTCCACGCTTAACTTATCGCTCTAAAATCGGTAGAAATCGAAATCTACACATTACTATAAATCTAAAATCTGTAGAAATCGAAATCTACACATTACTATAAATCTAAAACATGTAGAAATCGAGTTCGAACATGTTTACTGTATTCTACAAATAGTAGAATACATATTCTACGGATAACGATAACCAGTTTTGGAAATATGAGAAGAAAATATTTGGAAATATTCAGTTTCCATAGATGAAAAAATCGAAAATAAAATTAAAATATATCTAAATATATTTTATTAATTGTTATGAGTTATTAATTATAATAATATATTTAATTATAATATTAAATATATGTAAATATCTTATAATTATTTATTATATTATGAATTAAGAATTAAAAATTTAGGGTATTAATTATTTGGAAATTTAGTCTAATGAGACATAGTTATCATTTTTTTGCCCTAAAAACAATTTTCCCATATTAAAAAGAAAACAACGTGCCCAATGCCTCCCATAACCAGCTTTGTAAATCTATACTAAAAAAACATAATCCATACTAAGATTCTGCCCTTAGTTTTTAAAATTATTTACAAGAGAATGATAATGCTTTTTCTATTTTTTAAAATAAATTTCTGCCACATTTATGACAGCCAATCAGAATCAATTTTTTTTTTACGTCCAATCAAATTGCTTTCCATTTTTAAAGTTATCTAATGCCTTGTCATTCTATCTATACTATTAAACCAGAATCCTTAATATGATCTTGCCTTTAGTTTTCTATCTTATTTACAATGCAATGTTATTTCTATTTTTATATTTACCATAAATAATAAATGTAGCATCCCAGAAACTGGAAAGGACCGTCAGGATAGACTTGGGACAAGAGAACCAACAAGCTGGTCGATAGGCTTAAAGTCAACCTTTCCAAAGTTGAACGAAAGGGTTAAATGGTCTGAAACTTGATATAAGGACTAGGCCTTGCAAGGAAAACGTGTCTGCCTTGATTCAGATCATAAGAAATGATTGTGAGCAAGGTATGATAAAGGGATGATCAGAAATGGTCATTAATTGTATAGTTCGGGTCAGAAAATGCACCAAGGGACTTATACGGATAGAATGTGATGTGGAGAGGAAGCTGGACGAGCTGGAGTAGCTAATCTACTAGCTGAACCAGCTGAACCAGCTGAACACTCAGCTAAACCAGCTAAACACTAGCTGCATACTCACTGATAAGCTCACACTAGCTGCACACTCACTGATCAGCTCACAATAGCTGAACTACTAGCTGAGCTAGCTGGGCGAGCTGGTGGTTATCTCATCTTAGCTGACCTAGTTGGTTGGCTACTGACCTAGCTGGGTGGTCTGACACAGTAGGTCGATACTGGGCAAGTCAGGGGCGGATGGTAAGGTCACCTCGCCCATGGGCGAGGACGGCCAGCACCACGGTCACCTCGCCCATGGGCGAGGACGATCCGCGCCCGGTTCGCCTCGCCCTAGGGCGAGGACAATCCAATCCCGGTCAGTCCGACTCGTTTCGACTCTCGTGTCCTCTGTATAGTTGTGATATCCGACTTTTGGATCATATACCTCTCGTTTCGTCTCGATCGGAGTTACTCTAGAAGTTTTATGACTAAAATCGTAATAGAGCCCGAAGGCCAAAAAACGGCCCGAGAGGATCTAAACGTGTCTAGAGGCCAATATACGATTTAGAAGGGACCCGAGCCCAATGGGAGTTATGACGGTTTATCCTAACTCGCGGAAGTAGGATAAAC
>NC_027749.1:28365307-28369616 GCF_000695525.1 Brassica oleracea var. oleracea | reverse complement strand
AAGATAAATATAAAAATTCGAGGATAACTACAAAGATCGACGAAAAATGGAATATTCCCAAAAGAGATAAACTTGGGCCCAAAGGCAAAGGAGTAAATGGGCCACCGACCTAAAACAACTATATAAGGAGAGCTGGAACAGAAGAAAAGGGATCCGAGAATTTAGACTTAGAGAACTCCTGTTAGCTTAGGGAACTTAGAACTTAGGTGGTTAAACTAGCAAGGCAAGGCTTAGAACGTTTTGCTGCCTTTCTGTTCTGCTTTTGTCTAGTTAGCATGTCTCTACCCCTCTCGGAGAAGTCATGTATTCATACTATTTCATTAATAACACGCATCGAATTCTCTAACTCAAAAATCACAAACAATTAAAGATACAAGATGTTCGCTCCAGTAGCTCATGATGTCGTCTCTTTCAAGGCAGAGCAACAGCCGACCAGGTCAAACCTCACAACGATCTCCTTGTCATCGAACCGACCATCCAGGACATCGACATAGCAAGAGTGTTGGTTGACACCGGATACTCGGCCAACATTATCTATAAAAGCACCCTCGAGAGAATGGAAATCGACCTGTGCGCCATCACGGAAGGTCCAAGTCCAATTTTCGGACTCTCAGAAGATGCTACTATGACCCTCGGCTCAATAAACCTGTTGGTTAAAGCTGGGAGCATTGTAAAAATCACGGAATTCTTGGTCGTCGATCGCCCAACATCGTACAACGTAATCATTGGAACTCCATGGCTGAATTCCATGAGAGCGATCCCATCGACATTCCCCCTATGCCTTAAATTTCCGACCCCTCATGGAGTCGAAAAAATTCAAGGAGACCACATGATGTCACAAGTATGTTTCGCCGCTGAGTTAAAAAGAAAGAACTTTGCGATCGAAGCTTCCCAAAAGAAGAAAAGAAAGCTGACTCTCGACGAGGACGCCCCAGAACAAGACTCAGAAGTCTTTTGGCAGTCACAGAGGATCGAAGCTCTAGAAGGGAAGCGCGAACCAACTTGCGAACCGGTAACCTCGGTATGTCACGATGAATCCCGCCCAGAACGATGCGTCGAGATCGGAGCTAACCTCTGCGAACCATTGAGAACAGAGCTCATGGCTTGACTTAAAAAGAACCTCGATACGTTCGCTTGGGCCGCAGAGGATATGCCAGGAATCGACATTGGCATAACATGTCACGAACTCAACATTGTCCCGACCTACAAACCCGCAAAACAAAAAAGATGGAAGCTAGGACCAGAGCGTGCTACCGCGGTAAACGAGGAAGTTGAGAAACTCCTCAAATTAGGGTCAATAACTGAAGTCAGATACCCGGATTGGCTCGCCAATCCCGTCGTGGTCAAAAAGAAAAAGGGCAAATGGCGAGTATGCGTCGACTTCACCGATCTCAACAAGGCCTGTCCAAAAGATTGCTTCCCACTTCCGCACATTGACCGACTGGTCGAAGCAACACCAGGGAACAAACTTTTATCATTCATGGACGCCTTCTCCGGGTACAATCAAATCATGATGAATCCCGATGATCACGAGAAGACCGCATTCATCACGACCGTGGAACGTATTGCTACAAGGTAATGCCTTTCGGTCTCAAGAATGCGGGTGCTACTTACCAGCGACTTGTCAATCGAATGTTCTCCGAACAGCTCGGAAAGACTATGGAAGTGTACATCGATGACATGCTCGTAAAATCCCTTAACAAACACCACCACGTATCCCACTTGGAAGAGTGCTTCACAAGGCTGAACCTACATAACATGAAACTAAACCCGGCAAAATGTAGGTTCGCAGTCGCATCAGGAGAGTTTCTCGGTTATCTGGTCACGTGTCGCGGGATCGAGGCCAACCCGAAACAGATAAACGCACTGATAGAAATGGTCTCACCAAAAACAAAACAAGAAGTCCAAAGGCTAACCGGAAGGGTCTCAGCTTTGAACCGTTTCATCTCACATTCGACGGACAAGTGCCTGCCTTTCTACGACACGTTGAAAGGGAAAATTTTTTTCGAATGGTCGGAAGAGTGCGAAAAGGCTTTCCAACAGCTGAAGCGTTACCTGGCCACTCCTCCTGTTCTTGCAAAACCATTAGAGGGAGAACCTCTATTCTTATACATCACGGTCTCCGCAGCAGCTGTAAGTGGCATTTTGATCAGAGAAGAACGCGGTGAACAAAAACCAATCTTTTACATAAGTAAAACCTTGCTGGACGCTGAGACGTGGTACCCCTTGATGGAAAAACTATCATTCGCTGTTGTAACATCGACGAGAGAGCTCAGGCCATATTTCAAATCTCATACCATAGTGATTCTCACCACCTTTCCCCTGCGCACGATTCTGGACAGTCCGAGTCAGTCAGGACGGCTCGCCAAACGGGCAATCGAACTGAGTGAGTACGATGTCGAGTACCGCCCAAGAACCTGCGTAAAATCTCAGGTGCTGGCGGATTTCTTAGTAGAATTGCCCACGGGGGATATGACAAACACGGAACAAGATTCAACTTGGGTTCTTTACGTCGATGGATCATCGTCCAAACAAGGATTCGAAATTGGGATTCGGCTCACGTTGCCCACCGGGGAAATCTTGGAACAGTCGTTCCGGTTAGAATTCCATGCATCAAACAACGAGGCTGAATATGAAGCACTCATTGCAGGATTACGACTAGCCCATGGGCTGAAGATTTGCAACATCCACCCTTACTGCGATTCTCAGTTAGTCGCAAATCAATACAGCGGAGAATATGAGGCAAGAGACGCATATCTAAAACTCGTCCCGGACCTGGCCCAAGACTTCAACCACTTCGCCCTCACCAGAATTCCTCGCTCGGAAAACACCCAGGCAGATGCCTTGGCCGCGCTCGCGTCAAGCTCGGATCCAGGACTAAAACGGGTAATCCCCGTGGAATTCATTGAACATCCGAGCATTGGACCACCGGTGATCGCCAATCTGATTTGGGGACAAATTGAAGATGCGGAGGAAATCGAAGATCCACCAGAAGGAAAGATGGATCAGGCAGAATACAGTTGCGACAGCCCATGGCTAGAGCCGATCCGAGCCTACATAGTCGACGGAACGCTGCCCGCCGAGAAATGGGCGGCACGCAAAATTAAAACCCAAGCCGCACGATATGTAATGGTAGAGGGAGAAATCTACAAATGGAGATTCTCCGGCCCACTCATGACCTGCGCCGAGGGAGAGAAAGCGAGAAAAGTGATGGAAGAGGTCCATTCCGGATCGTGCGGAAACCACTCCGGTGGAAGGTCACTGGCAGTCAAAAGACTACGAGAAATTTGCACGAAAATGCGAAAAATGCCAAAGGCACGCGCCCACCATCCATCAACCTGCGGAGGTCCTCTCGTCCATCTCATCTCCGTATCCCTTTATCAAAGACGTACAAGTTGAGAGCTTCGTATGGAAGAACATTATTACCAGGCACGAGGTCCCTTACGAAATCGTAACAGACAACGAACGGATTTCTTTTCGAAGTGGGTAGAAGCATAATCCTGCGCAAGTATCAAAGACGTACAAGTCGAGAGCTTCGTATGGAAGAACATTATCACCAGGCACGGGGTCCCTTACGAAATCATAACAGACAACGGATCTCAGTTCATCTCTACCCGATTTGAAGGGTTCTGCGAGAAGTGGAAGATACGGCTGAACAAGTCAACTCCTAGATATCCACAATGTAACGGCCAGGCAGAGACCATTAACAAAACCGTCCTTGACGGGGTAAAAAAGAGCTTAGAAGCCAAAAAGGGACGATGGGCAGATGAGCTCGAAGGAGTTCTTTGGTCACATCGTACAACCCCAAGACGGGCTACGGGAGAAACCCCCTTCGCCCTCGTATACGAAACGGAATGCATGATCCCAGTGGAAGTAGAATTTCCCAGAGTGCGGAGAAGATTCCTCCCCGAACGAGAAGATCTCAACAACGCGATGCTGCTGGACAAACTCGATCTCATTAACGAGCGACGAGACCTAGCTCTCATAAGAATCCAGAACTACCAGCACGCTGCCGCGAAATACTACAATTCAAATGTTCGCCACCGCAGGTTCAAGGAAGGTGATCTGGTTCTGCGCAAAGTCTTCCAAAACACTGTCCAACGTAATGCAGGAAAACTGGGAGCAAACTGGGAAGGACCATACAAGATCATAAAGGTGGTCCGACCAGGATCGTACCAAATCACGAACATGCAAGGTATCAAGATTCAAAGAACCTGGAACGCGATACATCTTAAAAAATAATACCACTAATCGCAACGTGGGAACTAAGAACTACGAGATGGCTTGATCCTCAAAAAAAGGGTAAGGA
>NC_027749.1:28352741-28365272 GCF_000695525.1 Brassica oleracea var. oleracea | reverse complement strand
GGGTACGTATACTCGTATATACCCACGACTTTCAAAAAGCTCGACCTTTTTCGAAATTTTTTGCGGAAAAACGCGACCTTACGGTCGCCAATCCCGCAATTCACCAAACGGCTAATGTGGCAATCTAAAACTCGCTTAAAGCGCCTAAGCAAAATCGATTAGTTATCACACTAAATCTGACAAAACCTCCGAACGCTCGTAAAAGAGGCATCCTTCGGAAAAAGCCCATAAACAAATGCGGCACAAAAGAAAAGGTCAACTTTCGGCTCTGCGAGACGTTGCTACACGCTTAAAGTTACGATTTTTTCGACATCTACAAAAACGACGTTCTCGTTTCCACAAAAAACTTAGTACACCTCTAACGATAAAATGCCTTTAAACTGGCATCATTTCGTTGTTTCTGATCACAACAAACAAGCCCTAACGTCCTAAACAGACATCAGCCGCCCTCGAAAGGATAGGCTCTCTTATATCCGACAAGGATACTATAGCGCGCTATACAAGAAATCCAAAATTTTGGTCAGCATCTCCAAACGGCCTTTGGAGGTAGCTCGATTCGTATCAAGACAAGTCATATAAGCCGATAACAATTCGCGGGCTTTATATCGGTATGAATCATGTTAAAATCGCAAACAGGCAAAACAAAAGCCGACTTGTCATCGTATAGCCTCAGTCCGAGAGTAAACCTAGGTCTTGCCCTAAACCCAGACTTGCTGGATCTTGACATCTCAAAGGCATAATATCAACACCCTGATATGAGATCCCAAAACTTTTCTCTTCACTTAAATCTGTACGGTTTTCACGAGCCTTCGCATAAAGAGGAAAACCACGTAAACTCGCGTGCTCAACAAACGATGGATACAGTGATCATCTGGGGGGAAAAATGAGACGATCTCTAACTTCGAAAAACAGAAGTTCTATCGATTTATAACAACCGAAAAGTTTTATAGATTGAGCCAAGCATCTTACAAAAAGCCCTAACAAGGGCAAGGATTCGAAGCCACCAACGGCCAGTCCCGGAACCGACAAATTACGGCCAAAACAAAACAAAGAAAACAAAGAAAGGATTGTTACCCTAGGCACTCCTCGGAGCACCGCCTTCATCCTCAACCTCATCGGAGCTCGGGACCGCATCGCCATCCCCTCCCTCAGCCACTTCACCGTCACCTCTGTCGACTGCATCGCCCTCGCCTTCTTCGGCCGCACGGCCTTGCCCTTCGGTCTCTTCCAAAGATGGCGTGAGGGTGCATTCAGATTTCAGGAGAGAGAGGATCGAATCGAAGCCACCTTAGGAGGCCATCAGTTCCTCCTTATGAGACAGTAGCCTGGCCTCTTCAGAGCAAAGAGTCGGAACCGCTTCGCCTTTGAGTAGCTGGATCTCACCTAGACCTCCCTCGATGCCCGCCAGGGCCAGATCCTTCTTACGGACTGCCATGAGGGAATCAAACAGAACAGCCATCCTCGTTAGGCGAGCGTGAAACTCGTCCCGCGGGACAACGGTCCCCGCTGGCTCACGAGTCCTGGATTTGGCGCTGAAGATGACGGACTTCGGAAGCCTCGGCTTTTTTCTCTTTCTTCATCCTAAACAATGCACTCGCCAACTTTTCGAGATCCCGCTCGAGACCGCTGACCTGAACCTCCAGCTGCGAAGTCTCAGCAGCGTGAGCGTCCTCAGTAGATTTCAGCGTGGCCTCAATTCGTTTCAACGCCTCCCGCGACTCTGCTAGGCCCTCTGTCAAACGCTCCACCTCCGAACCACAGTCGCTAATCATCCCGTCGATCAACGATATGAACTGCGAACGAAATAAGAATCAGAATAATTGAAGAACAAAGTATCCTACACGAAAATTAGTTTTTCGAAAACGAACCTTGGCACAATATTGCGGTAAAGGCCCCGAAGGCTCTCCTTCCGCACCTTTAGAACATCTCCTCTTCTTGGCAGTCTCGGTTGCGGAGCCATTCCTTTTGCGGCCTTTGGGCAGCGGAGTGGCACTAGGCTCATGAAGCCCTAGGACGATCTCTTTCCTGTCCAAAGGCGGAGGCATCGACTCCATTACTTGTCCTTTCTCAGGAATCGGGACCGGGGTAGTGGAAGAGCCCGAAGGTTGGGCCATGACCTCCGGCACTTGCACAGGTGCCGTATCCGTTCCTACGAGGTGCGCAACATCGCTCAGAGACTTGTTTCCTTCGACTGAGATCGACAGCACAGACGAGGAAGGGATAGCCGACATTTCAGCAGAGGTCCGACTCGTTTCCTTTTCGGCACTACGCCTGGATAGCCTCTCTTTGAAAGAAAGGAATCCGGCAGTGAAAGTCGGAGTGGCTTCATGAATGACCATAATCGGTAGAACCGGGCTGGCTTCACCCATCTCGACGTCGGAGTTCTTCTTTTCGTTTTGGGAGGAAGACATTCTTGCTTGAGAGAATGAAGAGAGAAAAGTTTCAAGGAAGAAGATGTGTGAAGAATGGTAATTGATGAGTTGCTACTTATAAGGATATGAGGGTGGCATTGATTTCCGCAGTAAAATAATCTCAAAAGACAATCTACGAGAAAACGTACCCTTAGCTGAAAATTCCGATCAAAAACACTTCACTTGCCCGCGAAATCGTCTCCAAGTCTTGTAGGCTGGGGGGTAACTGTTGGGGTCGAAAACGGCTATCTCGAAATCAACGGCTAAGATTATCATTTTAGAAAATTCTTCACGAAAGACTTCTTGAAAGAAAGATCGGAAGAATACAAATACTTATGGACGAGGGTCTCCGGAAAGATCGGTACGAAAAGAGACAGGTCAAGACCCAAAAACCGGACCGTTCTCACTTGTCCGCCTCGCCCATGGGCGTGGACGACCATCACCAAGGTCACCTCGCCCGTGGGCGAGGACGACAAGCACCACGGTCACCTCGCCCATGGGCGAGGATGACTATCACCAAGGTCACTTCGCTCATGGGCGAGGACGACCAGCACCACGGTCACCTCGCCCATGGGCGAGGACGACCATCACCAAGGTCACCTCGCCCATGGGCGAGGACGACCAGCACCATGGTCACCTCGCCCATGGGCGAGGACGATCTGCGCCCGGTTCACCTCGCCCTAGGGCGAGGACAATCAAATCCTGGTCAGTCCGACTCGTTTCGACTCTCGTGTCCTCCGTATAGTTGTGATATCCGACTTTTGGATCAGATACCTCTCGTTTCGTCTCGATCGGAGTTACTCTCGAAGTTTTACGACTAAAATCGTAGAAAAGCCCGAAGGCCTAAAAACGGCCAGAGAGGATCTAAACGTGTCTAGAGGCCAATATACGATTTAGAAGGGACCCGAGCCCAATGGGAGTTATGACGGTTTATCCTAACTCGCGGAAGTAGGATAAACTTTAATTTTCCAAAGATAAATATCAAGATTCGAGGATAACTACAAAGATCGACGAAAAATGGAATATTCCCAAAAGATATAAACTTGGGCCCAAAGGCAAAGGAGTAAATGGGCAACCGACCTAAAATAACTATATAAGGAGAGCTGGAGCAGAAGAAAAGGGATTTGAGAATCTATACTTAGAGAACTCCTGCTAGCTTAGGGAACTTAGAACTTAGGTGGTTAGACTAGCAAGGCAAGGCTTAGAACGTTTTGCCGCCTTTCTGTTCTGCTTTTGTCTAGTTAGCATATCTCTACTCCTCTCTGAGAAGTCTTGTATTCATACTATTTCATTAATAAAATGCCTTCGAGCGACTATTTATCTTTATCTTGCTATCTATCTTTTTACGCTCTGAAAGTGATTACGCAGAGAATCCGGACCTTCAGGGAAAATCGGGATTTCTTGGTTTTCCTCCATACTTATTCATTAAAATCGACGGTGTGAATTCCGGTTCCCACACGGAGGACGGTTCTGTGGCTTTGTAGGCACGCCAGAGCTTCCTCCCACACCCTGAAACACAAAGAAAAACAGAAAAAAAGAGAGAGATGGTCGGATTCAACAATCCAAGACCCATAGTGGTGTGAAGGCCGTAAAGAGGCAGTTTTAGGGCAGATCAAGAGGAAAGTTATGAACGACCCTCTGATTGGTTTTGATCATTGTTGGAAACAACCAAAGCCTCCTCTAGAGCCTGGGAACACACGCAAATGGTGAGGGAAGAAAGGAGATGACCGGACTTCACTCTCAATGGCCAAGGCAGCCTTAAAGGCGAGTGTGTGTGGAGAGGCAGTTTCATGGAAGTTCAAGGGAAGAGATGAGCGACCCATATATGGATCTTATCATTACTGGAAGTATGTGATAAGGGCTTGATAAAGACATGGGTTAGAGGATCATGGCCGCTCATGATAGAGAAGGAACCAGATCCTACACCATAATGTATAAGGTAACCGGTTTTATGATTACCTTGTGGATTACAATTCTGTTGTTTGTGGAATCGATCATGGCCAAGAATGACACGCCCTTGAAGACTATATATATTTTGATGTGAACTAAGGATCCAAGACCTTGAGGTAAGGGCCGGATCATAGTTGATCTAACTCGTCCAAGTGGGATGATAGTTAGATGCTTCACTTTGTATTGTGAAGGTGATAAAGACTTTGCACTCTACACGGTTCCTTATACACTTGTCTTGGAGGGGTGATAAAGAAATTGAAGATATGCTTTCCGGACTTCAAAATATGTCATATTCCAAGGGTGCAAAATGGAATTTTTGGACTCTTTAGCCAAGATTGCAAGATCTTTTCATAGAGCTCTTTACTGCATTGATTGTTCAATTCCGGTCTGGTTATCCAGACCACCTAAACTTTGAGTAATATAATAGCTATTCGTTGACAAAAAAAGAAAAGAAAACTAAATGTAGTTGTACTCAGCATTAGTTAGTTATTGTAAACATAAATATATGATTTACTTAAAAGAAAAGGAAATATAGTATATTTGTGAAAGGTTAAATGTTTTAAATGTTGTCATACGTTTGACTATTTATGGTGGATATTTATTAAAGGGCCTCGACCCGGCTGCCTAAGCCGCGGTCGATGTCCTTCGTCGCTCAGACCACATACAGGCCAAACCTCCTAGTTTTAGCCATACTTCTATAAGTTCTCCCTTAGGCGATAGCTACCTTAGAACTTAGCTAGAGACTTCCTTAGCCATTCATAGCTAAGATCATTCATAGTTCTACGCAGCGGAATATTCTTTCATAACATTGGATCTAAATCGAACCATACACTTAACTGGTTTAATCATCTATGCTCTAGTTAGCTCAACTAACTACCATTCAGCTTAGAGATCAGTTCTTAACTTCAAGTCTAACTAACTGAGGTTGCATTCCTCTAAACCATTCTATCTAAGAAAATATTGCTAGATCATACCTTGGCCACATTCACGGAGCTTGTTAGCTCATCGGCCCAGCTGACCCTGCTGGATGAGCTCGTAGGACCAGCTGTTCGAACTGACACACTTGAGCTGATCTAAGACCGAGCTATGGCCAGCGACATCTACTTCGCCCAGCTCCTTTACAGCTTCAATGAACCCTTCCCTTTGGTACTTAGTCATTCAACCAACCATCCCTACAGACTAAGTATTATTAGAGAAGCTCCCATGACAAATGGTGATGTACACATGGCCTAACCCGGCTTGTATACCATCCATCAATCCTTTTGCCTTATGCACGCCTCTTGGCTAGGACACTCATCATACCATTCAATCCATGACCGGACTATGGTTGATAGTGTGAGCCATCAGCTGCTCTTCTAGGCCATACAGCCATTAAGCCAATCTTGCGACAGTTCCGTTTACCCGGTTAACTGTTATGAATAACTACCTTGGTGAAAGGTCACGACTCTTCACCTTTGGACCATGATCATGGGCTTCTTAATCCAAGCCATAGATCACATTCCTTTGAGTCAGGCCGTGATCAACCCAAATCCATGAACCATGACTCCTCACGGAAGTACAGCCAATGCATCACATCCGGCTATCACTCCACATGAGTGGTACATGTCTCTCCAATCCTTGTTTCTTAGTCCAAACGACTTGGACTTTGCACTCTACACGGTTCCTTATACCCTATGACCCCTAATGGTTGATTTATCATCGCGATCATCTTCACAATACAAAGTGAAACTGAAAAAGGCGAGTGACTGCTTTAGATATGTACGGCGAGTAGTTCTTTTTCTGTTGTTGCATAATTCCGTTGCGCTTCATCAAGCGTACGACTGGCGTAGTAGATGGCATGCAGCTTTTTATCTTTTCTTTGGCCATAAAACTGCTCCTATCGCAAAATCACTCGCATCGCACATGATCTCGAAAGGGAGATTCCAGTCGGGGGCTTGAACGACGGGGGCAGTTATAAGGGATTTTTTTTAAATCTTCGAAAGCTTTCATGCATTCTGGGGTAAAGTCGAGCTTTACTTCCTTGCACAAGAGGTTATTTAAAGGTCTAGAAATTTTGCTAAAGTATTTTATAAACCTCCTATAAGATCCGGCGTGTCCGAGAAAACTTCGCACGTCTTTTACATTTTTGGGTGCTGGTAGACCGGTCATCACCTCGATTTTAGCTCTATCTACCTCTATACCAGCGGCGGAAACCTTATGTCCTAATACAATGCCATCGTTAACCATAAAATTACATTTTTCCCAATTTAGGACAAGGTTCTTTTCTACGCATCTTTCCAATACCTTGCATAAATTATCGAGGCAACTCTTAAAATTTGATCCGTAGACTGAAAAGCCATCCATAAAGACTTCCATAAAGTCCTCGATCATGTCTGTAAAAATTGACATCATGCAACGTTGGAAAGTGACGCGAGCATTACAAAGACCAAATGGCATTCTGCGATTCGCAAATGTTCTATAGGGGCATGTAAAGGTTGTCTTTTCTTGATCATCCGTATGTATGGGAATTTGAAAAAATCCAGAATATCCATCGAGAAAACAGTAATACTGGTGATTGGCTAAACGCTCCAGCATTTGATCAATAAAGGGCAGGGGAAAGTGATATTTCCTAGTAGCGGCATTTAATTTCCTATAGTCGATACACATCCGATGTCTAGTGATGATGCGAGTCGGGATGAGTTCATCGTTTTCGTTCTTCACTACTGTAATACCTCCCTTTTTGGGTACAACATGTACGGGGCTTACCCATTTACTATCCGAAATAGGATAGATAACTCCAGCACGGTGTTAAATAAAACGTCGATAGATAACTCCAACATCTAGGATTGGCCATTCCTAGCTATAGCAGGAGCGATCATTGATGTGAAAGAAGGACGAATAAATTTGAACATACAGACATATTGAAAACGAAATCTTCAGCATAGATAATAGGACAGACGATTAGGTGGGACTGATGGATGCAAGTATCGAGGTTGCGAACATCGAAGAAGATGATGACTCAGACATTATCGTCGATCGGTATCTCAGAGAGGCCGTCGATCGACAATCATCTTCATTATCTAATTGGTCTAAAGACAAAGCACCAAAGGTTGAATTAAAACCCCTCCCCAGTGGTCTTAAATATGCATTTCTTTTTGACCAATCCTACCCTGTTATTGTTAACGCCAGTCTCACTAGCGGAGAACATGCGTTATTATTAAATAAACTATGCAAGTACTAGAAAGCAATCGGGTATTCTCTCGATGATATTCCTGGAATTTCTCCTGATCTTTGCATGCACCGTATTCATTTGGAAGACAACGCAAAAACATCGATAGAACAGCAAAGGAGATTAAATCCGAATCTGAAGGAAGTAGTCAAAAAGGAAATTATTAAACTCCTAGATGTTGGAGTTATCTATCGACGTTTTATTTAACACCGATCTGGAGTTATCTATCCTATTTCGGATAGTAAATGGGTAAGCCCCGTACATGTTGTACCCAAAAAGGGAGGTATTACAGTAGTGAAGAACGAAAACGATGAACTCATCCCGACTCATACCATCACTAGACATCGGATGTGTATCGACTATAGGAAATTAAATGCCGCTACTAGGAAATATCACTTTCCCCTGCCCTTTATTGATCAAATGCTGGAGCGTTTAGCCAATCACCAGTATTACTGTTTTCCCATACATCAGGATGATCAAGAAAAGACAACCTTTACATGCCCCTATGGAACATTTGCGTATCGCAGAATGCCATTTGGTCTTTGTAATGCTCCCGCCACTTTCCAACGTTGCATGATGTCAATTTTTACAGACATGATCAAGGACTTTATGGAAGTCTTTATGGATGACTTTTCAGTCTACGGATCAAATTTTAAGAGTTGCCTCGATAATTTATGCAAGGTATTGGAAAGATCCGAAGAAACGAACCTTGTCCTTAACTGGGAAAAATGTCATTTTATGGTTAACGATGGCATTGTATTAGGACATAAGGTTTCCGCCGCTGGTATAGAGGTAGATAGAGCTAATATCGAGGTGATGACCGGTCTACCAGCACCCAAAATTGTAAAAGACGTGCGAAGTTTTCTCGGACACGCCGGATCTTATAGGAGGTTTATACAAGACTTTAGCAAAATTGCTAGACCTTTAAATAACCTCTTGTGCAAGGAAGTAAAGTTCGACTTTACCACAGAATGCATGGAAGCTTTCGAAGATTTAAAAAAATCCCTTATAACTGCCCCCGTCGTTCAAGCCCCCGACTGGAATCTCCCTTTCGAGATCATGTGCGATGCGAGGGATTTTGCGATAGGAGCAGTTTTGGGCCAAAGAAAAGATAAAAAGCTGCATGCCATCTACTACGCCAGTCGTACGCTTGATGAAGCGCAACGGAATTATGCAATAACAGAAAAAGAACTACTCGCCGTAGTTTATGCATTTAAAAAATTTCGTCAATATCTAATTGGCACACGTGTGATAGTTCACTAAAGTGGATCAACCTGTCAACTATACACACTTGCCTAGCTTGTTTGAAAGAACCAAAGCTAACTTCCAACACTAACCTGACATTACTGCTTGTCTTGGGGCTTGGTATACATGGGATCAGATTCTTTAGACAAGTCTGGAAGGTAAAGCCTTGTGTAAATTTATTTATCACTTTTTCTCTCTCTATTTCGACCCTAGAGTATATAAGAAAATAATAATAATAATAATAATAATATATTAAATTATAATTTAGGATTTAATTAGGAGGATTCTGAACAGGACTTAGTGGCTACAACCATTAAGGCTTCATTCATAAAGATTCCAATAAAAAGAATTCGAACGGGACTTGGAGGCGGCAATTTTCAAGGCTCGCTTCACAAAGAATTCTTGGATATAGGTCGAAATAGAAGTGAACAGGGCTTGGTGGCAACCACCATTAAGTCTTGATTTATGGAAACCTGTCCAATCTTGGTCTCTGTCTTGCAATAAAAGCAGACTTTGATTTAAGAGAGAAAATAGGAACTAACTTTTACCTGCAGCTCCAGAATACTTGTCTGAAAATCTTTGCATCCTGTGATCGATACTCCCAAGGTAAAGCCTGCACTTTTATACTATCGAGAAATGAGGTTGGTCAAGGGCAATGTCAGATAAGATTTGCTAAGTTGTGGGCTAGATGAATTTGGTTGCCAACTAGGATATTAATGTCCTTTTGTGATTAGGACCTTTTAGATGTGGAATGCAATATTGTAGAGGTGATGACTTTTATGTTTTAAATCTGTGAGTCCCTGCTGTTTTCAAACATCTTTCAGAGAGACTGTCCGTTTGTTTTGTTTGAGGACAAGCAAAAGGATAAGTCTGGGGGAGTTGATATACCATGGATTTCACTCATTTTTAGTCATGGTATATAAGTGTTTTAATATATATTTATCATGTTTTAGAGTCTTTTCAAAGCAATTACAGGTTCAGTTACTTGATAGAAGGAAATGATGCTTTTGGGACACTTTGGAGTACTTTTATGCGTAGAGAATCGATCGAGGCTTGAAGAGCAATATCGATCGACCGGAGCCAATAAAAATCGATCGACAGCCGTTCAGCGTCATCGATCGATATTGGATCACTCGAGGATTAATCACGAAATTAGAAGACTTCATTTCCATAAAGTTTTTTAATTGCAACCTAAGCCCTTAGCCGCCTGTGAGGCTATATGTACTAGGGTTTTGTATCATTTTAGAGGTAGACTTGCCAAAAGACCTACTTTGGAGAAGAAGCATTTTGGCTACCATTAGAAGAGCTTAGGATTGGAGAGATAGATCTGAGACTGCATAACAGAGAAGATCTTGAACTCCTTTATTTCTATTACTCTTACTTTCCGTGTTCAATATTTCATTTGAGTTTTATTCAAACCATCATGACTTTGTCTCTTATGAATATGTCCGAGTAAACCCAATCGTTAGATTTAGGTTTCTTATAAAGATTGAAAGTGTGTGTTGCTAATAAGACTGTTAAAAAGGTGTTTTGATTGTTCTTTCATGCTTGTTGAGCTTAATGCTAAAATTAGGATTGATCACCCTCATTTTAGATCTTAGGATTAATTGAGATAACCAACTGTTACCCTCAATACCTGAAATAGCCAGCGTGATCTAACTGACTAGATAACAACGAGAGTTGGTCTAGAAGGTTAGAGAACAACTTCAAACCCGTTCGGAAAGCTTGCTAGAAGAACCGTCGATCGACACGACTATCGTTGTGTCGATCGATTGTTTGAAAGGTGTATCAAACGATGTGCATCAAGTCACATCGAACGACTCTTTCTCGAGAACAAAAGACGACAGTTGAGATCCGAGATCTAGTAATGGAAACCTATCTGGTTTTACCATTGTTTGAGTTCAAATACCGTCAAACCCTTTAGTCTAAACTAAGTTGCATGCTTTTCATACCTGAGAATTTGCCTAAGTCTAGCTGTTTTCCCATCCTTAAAACAACTTCAACTTAAACCGCCGAACAATTGCCTTGTTCGACTCATCATTTACTGCGCTTAAACAAATAAACCTCATAGTCTATCTTTATTTCTAACCCCTTAGATCTGTTGAGTAATCCTAGAGTCCTTGTGGATTTGATCCCTAAGTACTGCATCTGAACCTCTTATTTGAGAGAGTAATTCCCTCCTTAGGGTAATTTGAGTGGTATCAAATATGGCGCCGTTGCCGGGGACTCTTTCTTATTACCATTAGATTTAATTTAGAATTTAGTATAGAATTGTTACTAAAAACTTGTTAAGTTTTCTGAAAATACTTGTTACGAAAAACTTGTTAAGTTTTCATCATCTTCTTAAAATATGTCGATCTTCTTAAGCGCTCATCATCTGAAACACTTATATACCAAGACCAATGTTCCACATCTAATATCGATCGAGTGTCCCCGGCAACGGCGCCAAATTTGATACCACTCAAATTATCCTAAGGAGTGAATTACTCTCTCAAATAAGAGGTTCAGATGCAGTACTTAGGGATCAAATCCACAAGGACTCTAGGATTACTCAACAGATCTAAGGGGTTAGAAATAAAGATAGACTATGAGGTTTATTTGTTTAAGCGCAGTAAATGATGAGTCGAACAAGGCAATTGTTCGACGGTTTAAGTTGAAGTTTTTTTGAGGATGGTTTCTCCGAGAGGAGTAGAGATATGCTAACTATCGGAACAACAGGACAAGAGGCAGTCAAGACGTCCTAAGCCTTGCCGTGCTAGTCTAACAACCTAAGCCCTAAGTTCTTTAAGCTAGCATGAGTTCTCTAAGTCTAAATTCTCGGATCCCTTTTTCTTCTGCTCCTGCTCTTCTTATATAGTCGCTCTAGGTCGGTGGCCCATCCTTCGCCTTCGGGCCCAAGTCTATCTCTTTCGGGCATATTCCATTTTTCGTCCATCTTGATAGTTATCCTTGAATCTCATGTTTCTTTTGAATATTCATGTCCTTTTTATAAGTTGCTTAATCATTTCGCTATAAACAACCACAAGCCTTTCATTCAATATATTACAATGTTCTTTAACAAAATACATGACAATGTACCTACTTTTTCTCATTGATTTATCATATCAAGTCATTTTTTATAACAAAATATTAAATATTTTTATATATCACAACTATACCGAAGATACGGGAGTTGAAGTAAGTCGGACAGGCTAGGATCAGGTCGAGCTCGCCGGGCGAGCCGACTCGCGTGACGGCCGAACTCGCCGGCGAGCACAACCACACGACGGTTCAGCTCGCCGGCGAACTGACTGGCGCAATGGTTGAGCTCGCCGGGCGAGTGCAACCACACGACGGTTCAGCTCGCCGGCGAGCGATGGCTGTTCTGTTCGTTCCCTCATGGCGGTCCATGAGAAGGACCTGGCTCTGGCGAGCGTCGAGGGAAGCCTGAAGGAGATCCACCTTCTTAAAGGCGACATGGTTCCGACTCTGGACTCCGAAGAAACCAGGCTGTTGTCTCGCAAGGAGGAATTGAAGGCTTCCGACGGGGACTTCGACTCGATCCTCTCTCAGCTGCAGTTCGAGTGCACCCTCACGCCGTGTTCGGGAGAGACCGAGGGGCAAGGCCCCGTGGCTGAAGAAGGTGGAAATGTTGCGAGCGGGAATGGCTGTGAGGTTAAGGATGAAGGTAGTGCTCCGAGGAGTGCTTAGGGTAATGATCCTTTCGGGGATTTTTTT
>NC_027749.1:28351369-28351911 GCF_000695525.1 Brassica oleracea var. oleracea | reverse complement strand
ATAACTTCAAGCATGTTGCGACGTCTCACAGTGGCAGAAGTTAATCTTTTTTTTTTTGTTTTGAGCCGCGTTTTTCTTGCGGGCATTTTACCAAGGATGTTTTTTTTATCAGCATTCGTGGGTTTGTTGGTTTTAGCGTGATAGCTGATTTAGGCGTTCTGGGCGAGTTCTGGACCGCCGTTCTGGCCGTTTGTCGGGTAGTGGGCTTAGCGATTGTAGCGTCGCGTTATTTTTTTTGTAAAAAGTTCCGAAAAGATCGACTTTTTTTTTTTGAAAGTTGTGGGAGTATACGAGTATACGTACCCATTCCCCCCCCCCCCCTTTTTTAAGATGGGGGATAGCTGAACTCGCTTGGCGAGCTGCCTACATACCCTTTTTCGGGGATCAAGCCATCTCGTAGTTCTTTGGATCCAATTTACGATTAGTGGTAGTATTTCTTAAGTTGCATCGCGTTCCAAGTTCTTTGGATCTTGACGTCCTGCATGTTTGCGATTTGGTATGATCCTGGTCGGACTACCTTTATGACCTTGTATGGACCTTCC
>NC_027749.1:28350139-28351328 GCF_000695525.1 Brassica oleracea var. oleracea | reverse complement strand
GAACCTGCGATGGCGAACGTTTGAGTTGTAGTATTTTGCGGCGGCGTGCTGGTAATTTTGGATTCGTATGAGAGCTTGATCTCGCCGCTCGTTAATAAGATCGAGTTTGTCTAGCAGTATTGCACTGTTAAGATCTTCTCGTTCTGGGAGGAATCTTCTCCGTAATCCGGGAAATTCTACTTCCGCGGGGATCATACATTCCGCTCCGTAAACGAGGGCGAATGGGGTTTCACTCGTAGCCCGTCTCGGGGTCGTACGATGCGACCAAAGAACTCCTTCGAGCTCTTCTGCCCATCGACCTTTTTGGCTTCTAAACGCTTTTTTAACCCATCGAGGACGGTTTTGTTGATGGTCTCTGCCTTGCCATTGCACTGCAGATATCTGGGAGTCGACTTGGTCAGTCGTATCTTCCACTTCGCGCAGAATGCTTCGAATCGGGTAGAGATGAACTGAGATCCGTTGTCCGTCACGATTTCGTAAGGGACCCCGTGTTTGGTGATGATGTTCTTCCATACGAAGTTCTCGACTTGTATGTCTTTGATACTTGCGTAGGAATCTGCCTCTACCCACTTTGAGAAGAAATCCGTGAGGACCAGGAGGAAGCGTTTCTGCTTCGAGTTGTGTAATGGCCCGACGATATCCATGGACCATCGCATGAAGGGATACGGAGACGAGATGGATGAGAGGACTTCCGTGGGTTGATGGATTGTCGGAGAGTGCCTTTGGCATTTTTCGCACTTCCGTGCGAATTTCTCGCAGTCTTTGATCATAGTTGGCCAGTAATAACCATGGCGTTTTATTTTTACGGCGAGAGATCTTCCACCGGAGTGGCTCCCACATGATTCTGAATGAACCTCCTCCATTACTCCTCTTGCTTTTTCGCCTTCGGCGCAGGTCATGAGTGGCCCGGAGAATTTCCATTTGTAGATTTCTCCTTCTACCGTTACATATCGCGCGGCCTAGGTCTTGATTTTGCGGGCCGCCCATTTCTCAGTGGGAAGCGTTCCGTTGATTATGTATGCTCGGATTGGCTCTAGCAATGGGCTGTCGCAGCCGTATTCCGACTGGTCCACGTTTTCTTTTGGTGGGTCTTCTACTTCCTCCGCATTTTTGATTTGTGCTCGAATCAGATTGGCGACCACTGGTGGTCCGATGTTTGGGTGTTCGATGAACTCGACGGGGATTACTC
>NC_027749.1:28348515-28349930 GCF_000695525.1 Brassica oleracea var. oleracea | reverse complement strand
CCATGGGCTAATCGTAATCCTGCGACGAGTACTTCATATTCGTCCTCGTTGTTCGACGCATGGAATTCCAATCGAAATGACTGTTCGAAGACTTCGCAGGTCGGAGACGTGAGCCGGATTCCGATCCCGGATCCTTGTTTGGCCGATGATCCATCGACGTGAAGGATCCAGGTTGAGTCCGGTTCCGTGTTTGTCATATCCCCCGTGGGCAATTCTACCAAGAAGTCCGCTGGTACTTGAGATTTTGCGCAGGTTCTTGGGCGGTACTCCACGTCGTACTCGCTTAGTTCGATTGCCCATTTTTCGAGTCGTCCTGACTGACTCGGACTGTTTAAGATCGTTCGCAGGGGGAAGGTGGTGAGGATTATTATGGTATGCGACTGAAAGTACGGCGGGATTTTCCCTGCCGATGTCACAACTGCGAATGCTAGTTTCTCCATTAGGGGATACCGGATCTCAGCGTCCAATAACGTTTTGCTTATGTAGAAGATTGGTTTTTGCTCACCGTGTTCCTCTCTAATCAAAACGCCGCTTACCGCTGTTGTGGAGACTGCGATGTACAGGAACAAGGGTTCTCCCTCCACTGGTTTTGCGAGGACAGGAGGAGTGGCTAGGTAACGTTTTAGCTGTTGGAAATTTTTCTCACATTCCTCCGACCATTCGAACTTCTTATTCCCTTTCAGCGTGTCGTAGAAAGGAAGACACTTATCCGTCGAGCGCGAGATGAAACAGTTCAAGGCCGCGACTCTTCCGGTTAGCCTTTGGACTTCACACTTCATCCTTGGCGAGACCATCTCTATTAACGCGTTTATCTGCTTAGGATTGGCTTTGATCCCACGACACGTAACTAGGTACCCGAGAAATTCTCCTGATGCCACCGCGAATCTACACTTTGCAGGGTTCAGTTTCATGTTATGGGCGTTAAGTTTTGCAAAGAACTCCCCCAAATGGGAGACGTGGTCGTGCTCGTCAAGAGACTTTATGAGCATGTCATTGATGTATACCTCCATAGTCTTGCCGAGCTGTTCGGAGAAAATTCGATTGACAATTCGCTGGTAAGTGGCGCCTGCATTCTTGAGACCGAAAGGCATTACTTTGTAGCAACATGTTCCCCGACGATCGGTGATGAACGCAGTTTTCTCACGATCGTCGGGATTCATCATGATCTGATTGTACCCGGAGAAGGCATCCATAAATGATAAGAGTTTGTTCCCTGCTGTTGCTTCGACAAGTCGGTCGATGTGCGGGAGTGGGAAGCAATCCTTTGGACAGGCCTTGTTGAGATTGGTGAAATCGACGTATACTCGCCATTTTGCCGTTTTTCTTTTTGACCACGACCGGGTTAGCGAGCCAGTCTGGATACCTAACTTCTGTTATTGATCCGACCTTCAGGAGTCTTTCGACTTCCTCATTTA
>NC_027749.1:28348249-28348344 GCF_000695525.1 Brassica oleracea var. oleracea | reverse complement strand
CAGCTCTGTCTTTAGTGGCTCGCGGAGGTTGGCTCCAATCTCGACGCTTCGTTCCGGAGAGGATTCGTCGAGGCAGATCGAAATTACCGGTTCGC
>NC_027749.1:28332975-28348142 GCF_000695525.1 Brassica oleracea var. oleracea | reverse complement strand
AATCGCCAAGTTCTTTCTTTTTAACTCGGCGGCAAAGCATTCTTGCGACATCCTGCGGTCTCCTTGTATAGTTTCGACTCCACGAGGGGTTGGAAAGTTAAGGCACAGATGGAATGTCGAAGGGATCGCTCGCATGGAATTCAGCCATGGAGTACCGACGATCGTGTTGTACGATGTTGGGCGGTCGATGACTAAGAATTCCGTGACTTTGGTGACGCTCCCGGCTTTAACCCTCGGCTTTAACAACGAGGTCGATTGAGCTGAGAGTCATAGTAGCATTTCCCGAGAGTCCGAATATCGGGCTGGGTCTTTCCGTAACGGCGCACAGATCGATCTCCATTCTTTCGAGGGTGCTTTTGTAGATAATATTGGCCGAGCATCCGGTGTCGACCAACACTCTCGCTACGTCGATGTCCTGGATCGTCAGCTCGATGACAAGTAGATCGTTGTGGGGTTTGGCCTGACCGGCCGTTGCCCTGTCCTTGAAAGAAACGACATCGTTAGCTGTTGGAGCGGACATCCTGTGTACTCTCTAAGCTAGCAGGAGTTCTCTAAGGTTAAATTCTCGAATCCCTTTTTCTTCTGCTCCTGCTCTCCTTATATAGTCGCTCTAGGTCAGTGGCCCATCCTTCGCCTTTGGGCCCAAGTCTATCTCTTTCGTGCATATTCCATTTTTCGTCGATCTTTATTGTTATCCTCGAATCTTTACATTTATCTTTGGAAACTTAGCATTTATCGTATTTCTGCGAGTTAGGACAAACCGTCATAACATTTATGGGCTCGAATCCCTTCTGAGAGCATAGATGGGCCTCTAGACCAGTCTGGATCCTTGCAGACCGTTCTTAGGCCTTTTGGCGTTTATACGATTTCTCGGTTTTGGTCATAAAACTTCGAGAATAACTTTAATCGAAACGAAACGAGAAGTATATGGTCCCGAAGGTCGGATATCACAGCTATACGGAAGATACGGGAGTCGAAGTAAGACGGACAGGCCAGGAATAGGTCAAGCTCACCGGGCGAGCCGACTCGCGTGACGGCCGAACTCGCCGGCGAACACAACCGCGACGGTTCAGCTCGCCGGCGAGCTGACCTGCGCGGTGGCTGAGCTCGCCGGCGAGCTGACCCGCATGACGGTTCAGCTCTCCGGCGAGTGACTTTTGTGCGGGATTCGCTCGTTCGTTCACTTCCGATCTTTCTTTCAGTGAATATTTTGCGAGAAATCCGTGAATAAGAAATAATCATAGCCGTTGATTTCGAAATAACCGTTTTTGACCCCAACAAGGGATCGAATCCACACGGACTCTAGGATTACTCAACAGATCTAAGGGATTAGAAATAAAGATAGACTAAGAGGTTTATTTGTTTAAAAGCAGTAAATGATGAGTCGAACAAGGCAATTGTTTGGCGGTTTAAGTTGAAGTTGTTTTAAGGATGGGAAAACAGCTAAACTTAGGCAAATTCTCAGGTATGAAAAGCATGCAACTTAGTTTAGACTAAAGGGTTTGACGATTTTTTAACTCAAACAATGGTAAAACCAGATAGGTTTTCATTACTAGATCTCGGATCTCAACTGTCGTCTTTTGATCTCGAGAAAGAGTCGCTCGATGTGACTTGATGCACATCGTTCGATACACCTTTCAAACAATCGATCGACACAACGATAGTCGCGTCGATCGACGGTTCTTCTAGCAAGATTTGCGAGTAGGTTTGAAGCTGTTCTCTAACCTTCTAGACCAACTCTCGTTGTTATCTAGTCAGTTAGATCACGCTGGCTATTTCAGGTATTGAGGGTAACAGTTGGTTATCTTGCCCACCGGCTTTACAAGCATGGGTAATAGTGCCCACCGGCTTTACAAGCATGGGTAATAGTGCCCACCGGCTTTACAAGCATGGGTAATAGTGCCCACCGGCTTTACAAGCATGGGTAATAGTGCCCACCGGCTTTACAAGCATGGGTAATAGTGCCCACCGGCTTTACAAGCATGGGTAATAGTGCCCACCGGCTTTACAAGCATGGGTAATAGTGCCCACCGGCTTTACAAGCATGGGTAATAGTGCCCACCGGCTTTACAAGCATGGGTAATAGTGCCCACCGGCTTTACAAGCATGGGTAATAGTGCCCACCGGCTTTACAAGCATGGGTAATAGTGCCCACCGGCTTTACAAGCATGGGTAATAGTGCCCACCGGCTTTACAAGCATGGGTAATAGTGCCCACCGGCTTTACAAGCATGGGTAATAGTGCCCACCGGCTTTACAAGCATGGGTAATAGTGCCCACCGGCTTTACAAGCATGGGTAATAGTGCCCACCGGCTTTACAAGCATGGGTAATAGTGCCCACCGGCTTTACAAGCATGGGTAATAGTGCCCACCGGCTTTACAAGCATGGGTAATAGTGCCCACCGGCTTTACAAGCATGGGTAATAGTGCCCACCGGCTTTACAAGCATGGGTAATAGTGCCCACCGGCTTTACAAGCATGGGTAATAGTGCCCACCGGCTTACTCATCCGATCTTTGAGTGCCCACCGGCTTTACAAGCATGGGTAATAGTGCCCACCGGCTTTACAAGCATGGGTAATATCATCAACACCGTCAAGCTCTCAAACTTTTCCTATCTCAAGCATCTACGCCAACATGGACTACCTATTCTGGAAGAAGAATAGTATTATGAAGCCAAAGGATGATAAAGACCCTTATCCTTGGATAATCAAGTACATTTGGAAGGTTAGGAATGAAAAGTTATTCCGAGGTATAGATAGGGACCCATTGGAGTTAGTCAGATATGCAGAAAGTGAGTGCCAGGCCTGGTACGATGAAAAGGATACCATACATGTTCCTCCACAGACAAATTGTTGAAGAAACACAAGCCTTAAGCTTGATAAATATTTGCATGGTGGATGGTTCATGGACCTCCACAAATCAATTCAGTGGAATTGGATGGGTTTGTAAGGATAGAATGGGAAAGATCCAACTTATGGGGACACGAAACATAAGGAGGCGGGAGACGGCACTACACTTGGAATTGGAAGCACTAAGATGGGCAATAGAGAGTATGTTACAGCATTCTGACTGCCAGGGATTTGGGACAGAATGCAAGGACATGATTGCAATGGTAAAAGACCCACAAGCTTGGCCAAATTTCTCAACTGAGTTGGAGGTCATCCAAATTCTCAAGATGTGTTCTCCAGACTTCAAGATCAGCTACTTCCCAAGGACGCATACTGAGATTGTAGACTCGCTAGCCAGGAATGCCCGTTCTTTTCATAGATCTCTTTGTTATATTGGTTGTTCTATTCCGGTATGGTTACCCAGAACACCTCAAGTTTGAGTAATAGAATAGCCGTTTGTTGCTAAAAAAATAAATTAAAATCATCATTGGAATGTTATACACTTTCGATGTTATACTATAAACACTAAATTCAACTGCATTTCTCAAAGATAAACTAATGAAAAAAGTGAATGGATGAAAGAATAGATGGCAATCGAAAGGAGGAAAGAAAATCTTAATCAAGTCTACTTTGCTATTTCTTCTGATATACGTTATGTCTACTTTTTTGCTCCCGCTTGAAATATGTAAAAATCTCGCAAGCGCCATCGCAAAATTTTGGTGGAGCTCCAATCTTCCAAAGACGGGAATTTACTGGGCAAAATGGGAAAAACTCTACTTACCAAAAAAAGAGGGCGGGGTTTGTTTCCGCATGATTCACGAATTCAACCTGACTTTATTAGCAAAACAACTTTGAAGATTAGTTTAGTACCCTGAATCTCTAGTGGTTAGAGTTTTCAGAGGGAGATATTACGGAATGAGTTCGCCTTTGCGAATAAATTCAGTACACAGCCCATCATACGTGTGGACTAGTATTTCAGCGGCACAAAACCTATTGCTTTTAGGAATTAGACAGAAAATTCATTATGGATATAAAGTAAAGGCGTGGGAGGACCCTTGGATTCCTACTACACCGGCTAGGCCGGCTCGGCCTTTTGCCCCTGTTTTGCATTTTAACACGAGAGTCAATGACTTTATTAATGGAGCCTCGAGAGAATGACATGATGGATTACTTGAGAAGTATTTCGCCCCTGATGGTACCTCTTATAAGAAGTTTAGCCATAAGCTCAACTCATCGACGTGATTTTTTCTGCTGGAACTTCATTAAGAATGGCCAGTACACGGTTAAATCTGGATACTGGATAGCTCGGAACCTAATGAGCGCTGATGAAGAGATGGAGGTCGTGGAGTCCAGTATAGCAAACCTTCAAGCCTTTGGTTGGAAAGTAAAAGCACGTCAAAAGATATGTCATCCTATGTGGCAACTCCTAACATGACATGTGGCCGTAACGAGAAATCTGACACGCCGTAATATGAGATGCGATAATTATTGCCCAAGATGTGGGGAACCGGAAGAAACTGTTATTCGTGCCATATTTGAATGTCCTCTTGCAAGTATGGTCCTTATCAACCACACCATCTAGTCCTGATGTCTTTACACTATCAAGCATTATGCGAATATTGATTACCTCTTGAGGAAAAAGAATAGCTTTATTGAATCAGAATTGGACAGAGATCCTTACCCATGGATAATCTGGTATATCTGCAAGGCTCGGAATGATAATCTTTATACGGGGATCGACAGAGATCCTATGGATCTAGTCTGATATGCAGAAAGTGAGTGCTAGGCCTAGTTTAATGCGAATGTGATGGCACCTCCCATTCTACAGGACCATAGTAGTGAGGAATCCCAAGTCCTAAGATTGGGAAATATATGTATCGTGGATGGTTCGTAGACTTCCACATAACAGTTCAGTGGTAGCGGTTGGGTATGGAAGGATAACCTGGGAAAGATTCAACTCATGGGACGCAAAACTGAAAAAGGCGAGAGACTGCTTTACATTCGGAAGTGGAAGCACAGCGATGGGAAATGGAGAGCATGCTACAGCATTCGTCTTGTCAGAGCTTTGGGACATATTGCAAGGATCTGATCGCGATGATAAATGAGCCTCACGCTTGGAAGATGAGATAAAGACACTATGTCCTTTTATTGTGAAGGTGATAAAGACTTTGCACTCTACACGGTTCCTCACTACTTTTATAGAACACACAAAAATACATATCTAAAATTAATAAATTTAACTTTAAATGAGTGGAAGATGAGAACCATGAGAAGAAAAACCTACAAAACAAGATAAACTAGTAAGAAAGACATGAGACAAAAACAATAAATTGATATAAAGTTTGGTGTTTATAATTTCAAAGAGACTATAGAGAGGTTGGAGAGTTTTAGAATGAAGAACATACTATTTTTATTGCTGCCATTTGAGAGGAGGAGAGAGAATGTGTAATTTTTTTCTTTATATATGGAGACAAAATTCCAATAAGGTTAAATATTTTCGATCAGAAGACTTACTAGACGACTTACTTGTAAGTCGCCCAGAAGACTTCAATATTTTTAGCGGGAAACTAAAATATTTTAAGCGGGAGTTAGAAGACTTTCATAGAAGTCTTCTAATCACCAGACGAGTTACATGTTAGTCGTCTAGATCGTAAACATAACCCCTAAACTAAATTAACTAACTAAACACTTCATAAAATCAAATTAAACTTAAAAAATGTTTACTATACACAGAAATAATCACATGTAGGCAAAAATTTAATTTTTCAAAAAAACATTAGGCTTTCCAAAATGTAACCCTAAGAATACATACAATACTACAACATATGTTGCTAAACCCTAGAACAAAGAATATATGATTCACTACTTTCACTCATCTACGTTGAAAACAATTCAATTTTATTATATATTAATTTATATCACTTAAAACTGTTTATAATTACATGATTTTAATTTTTCGCTTATCAAAATATTTTTTACAAATTATAAATTATTTTTAAGATCAACTATACCTGACGACTTCCGTGGACGTCGTCAAGAAGACTTAACAGAAGACTCAAAAGAGTTAACGGGGCTATATTAGTAAAAATGAGTTCTGTTTTTTTGTTGGGAAAATTACATGTTCACCACTTTCAAGCTACCACTTTTCATTTTTACCACCACTAAATGGACATTTTCAAAAATACCTTCTTTATTAGGGCTTTTTGCAAAATTAACCTAAAACTCAAAGTCAAACACAAAACAAACCTCCCCTTTTTTTGAAAATTAGTTTTGCCCTATTCATCCTACAAGTTCATATAATTCACGAAAATGTCATCAATTTTTTTTTTCTTTCGAAAATGACATTTTTACTCTCTCACCCTCATCATCTTCAAGTAATTACAAGATTACCATTGTCATCAATACCCCAACCACCATGAACAACCAATTTGAAGCTCTTAATGCTCCCAAAATCGATTTACCCTTATTCTTTCTCCATTCTTATGAACTAAACACAACATATCTCTCACTTTCTCTCCACACTCAGCTAAAAAAATCCAAGATTTTGATTCTACATTTTTTATGGTTCATAGAGTCATCGAAGCTAACAATTTTGGATGGGTCACTTTCGTTTGAGATTCTGTGTGCTTGGAGAAACCTTATATGTGCTAAGGAAGTTATCTCACCAATTTAAGGTATGAAATCGAGTTTTTTTCCAGATCTGTTCGTCCAGACGACTTCCCAGGAAGTCGTCTGGTCAATGTAGAGGTTATTTTTGCAATTGACTTTGAATTTTGTTTTCTGAGAAGACTGAAATATAAGTCGTCTGCTTTTGTTTGGTTACAAAAAAATCTCCAAAGAACCTAGACGTCTCACATGTAAGTCGTCATAGGTTAGTTTTGCATTTGACTAGATTTTGTCGAAATTTGGACTTTCCTGGACGACTTTTTTTTCAGTCGTCTGGTGGAAAATTGAAATAGCAATATTTTATTAAAACTCGAAGACTTACATGTAAGTCGTCGTAGGTTAGTTTTGCCATTGAAAAAAAAACTTCAATATTTAATTATACCCAGACAACTTACAATTCAGTCCCGACGACTTACATGTAAGTCGTCCACGATTTTATTCCGAGATTCTGGTTAAACCTCGTAAATCCTGGACGACTTACATGTAGGTCGTCAGACAGACGACTGAATTGTAAGTCGTCTATATATAATTAAATGTTGAAGTTTTATTTTTCAATTGAAAAACTAACCTATGACGAATTAATTGTAAGTCGTCGAGTTTTAATAAATTATTGATATTTAAATTTTTCACCAGACGACTGAAATGTAAATCGTTCAGGAAAGTCAAACTTCTGAAATAATCCAGTCAAATGCAAAACTAACCTATGACGACTTAATTGTAAGTCGTCGAGTTTTGATAAATTATTGATATTTCAATTTTTCTCCAGACGACTGAAATGTAAGTCGTCCAGGAAAGTCAAACTTCTGAAATAATCCAGTCAAATGCAAAACTAAAGATTTATATTTTAGTCGTCTGGAAGACTTAGATTGAAGTCGTCCACGTCGATCTTTAATAAACTATCGTTTTCTTTGTTCTATGTTTGCTAATGTGTTTTATTTTGACTTTTTCAGATGATGCGTCAGTTACATGCCGTGTATGGAGAATGGTTGTTGAAAGATGGATGTTGGAATTTTGTGGTTGATCATTTCAAAGGAGCGAGAATGTTATTTTTGAGTGAAGGTTCGACACATGCTGATCTTATTGCAATGGCTCCAGAAGATTATAACCTGGACATGAACACAGAGTCTGTGGAGTTAACCTACTCATCACAACAGAGTCTTTGTAAAATTTTAATTGCAAAAATGACCTAAATGGACGACTTCTCTAGAAGTCTACTAGACGACCTCTGTGGATGTCGTTTGCGTCAATGTTTAATAAACTTGCATTTTTTCTAAAACTATAAAGACTTTTTAACATTTTCTTGTTAATTCATGTTTATTAATAAATATTTGGGCTACTGAATGAAATTTATAACTTAATTGGTGATATTTATGAGGTTACCAACACATGTTCATTAAAGTTTCTAACTGATCCGAGAAGACTTTCGTGAAAATCTTCTACGCTAGTTTTTAAGTCTTATACGCTAGTTTTTGAATAACTTGTATTTTTAAGAGTGATAAGTAACTTCAAGATGTGTAAAACTCATATTTTCAAAATATGTTTTCTCCCTTAGTTTTACTAAATTTGACTAAGTTTTTCAACACAAACTTATAAATAATATGATATGCTTTGACTAGTTACTATTGTTTGTTTCCATCTCTTAAGTATTATTATTATAGACACTAATGATGATTATTGTTATGAGTTGGAAGAAGGGTTAAAATGCTTCTTAAAATGTTGTATCAATATGAAGCTACCAACATTCTTGTTTCTTAAGATGAGAAAAAGGCCATTGGAGTTTATTATTGCTTATGAGAGATCCAAAGATAAGAAAAAAGCTATTGAAGTCTATTATTTCATTGATTTGTAAATGTGTAAACACATTGTTAGCACATGTATTACATCTTGGGAAACATTATTACTGATTTTACAAAAAAAATCACAACTAAAAGAGTAGACATGCAAATCACAAAATTCACAAATAAAACTATTATAGATCATTGCTCTACAAAGACAATCTTGGACTCGACTTGATATGGAAGAAGACTTCGTCAGAAGACTTCCTGGAAGTCGTCTGGAAGACTTCATGGAAGTCGTCTAGAGCATTATATTTAAGAAGACTAACAGGTAAATCGTCCCAGAAGTCTTCCTGATCTGAAAAACCTGCATATCAAATCCATATCTGAAAAACCTCCATATCAAAAAACGTTCAAATGGGTTAAAAACAGAGAAAATAAGTGGAAGATTAGATAAATCTACCTTTATAGAAAACACAAAAATACATATCTAAAATTAATAAATCTACCTTTAAATGAGTGGAAGATGGGTACCATCTGATTAAAAACCTGCAAAAAAAGATAGATTAGTAAGAAAGACATGAGACAAAACTGAAAAATTTATATAAAGTTTGGTGTTTTCAAGTCAAAGAGATTAGAGAGAGGTTGAAGAGTTTTAGTTTGGGAAAAAAGTAAGAACTTTATACAACAAGAAGTTTCCAAACGAAGAAAAATCAGACATAAAAACTTACCAAACCGCTCAGATCTATTATGAAAGTGAGACTTCGTCAGAAGACTTCCAGGAAGTCCAGACGACTTTCCAGACGACTTCCTGGAAGTCGTCTAGTGCATTATATTTTAGACGACTAACAGGTAAGTCGTCGCAGAAGTCTTCCAGATCTGAAAAACCTGTATATTTAAAAACGTTCAAATGACTTAAAAACAGAGAAAATGAGTGGAAGATTAGATAAATCTACCTTTATATAACACACAAAAATACATATCTAAAATTAATAGATCTACCTTTAAATGAGTGGAAGATGAGTACCATCTGATTAAAAACCTGCAAAAAAAGATAGATTTGTAAGAAAGACATGAGACAAAACTGAAAAATTCATATAAAGTTTGGTGTTTTCAAGTCAAAGAGATTAGAGAGAGGTTGAAGAGTTTTAGAATGATGAACATTACATTTTTGTTGCAGCCATTTGAGAGGATGAGAGAGAATGTGTAAATCTAATCTATTAAAACTGAAGTACACTTTAGAAATAACCCTGAGTTTTTCTCAAAAATTACATATATATGCCACTGGATTATAATAAACTGTCGTTTCATCTAATTCATAAACTATCCCAATAAATTTACGTTAACTCATAAACCAGCCCAAGAAACTTACCCATAAAGAAATTGCATCAAAATCGAATGAACCAAAATTAATGTCGTTCTCTTCAGGATGCGTCTGTTTATCTTGCTCTGTAAATTCAAAATCAAAACCAAATTTTATTATATATACTTAACGACATGGTATAATTCTTAACCACATAAATCGATTCAAAATATACAATGCTCAAGAGGCATGGTGTAATAGACATTGTTGTGCTATCAAATAACTTTTTCTCATCTAAACCATACATGTATATTTCTGTTTACTGGGATATTCTTTTATCAATTAGATGGTTTTTAACAGGGTGTATTTTATGATTTCTCTAACATGGATAATATGTTATTATATTAAAAAAAAGTTTTTAGGTTAGAAAATAACAAAAGATATTATAGTTTCATTTGTTATTATCTGTTCACAAAATCTTTATATATCAATCTTATTAAAAGTAGAAGTACTTTAAGCTTTTGTTTGGCAACATAGATAGCAATTAAAAAATAGTGTTGTTTGGAAACATGGATAACAGTAAATTAGAAAAAAAAATAATAGGCTTATGCTATTAAAAAAATTGAAAGTCCATTACATTATATTAAAAAGTAATGGGTTTATGTTACTTGATATACATATTCAAATCAAAATAATAATTTAAAATTGATTTATATCAAAAAATTTATTCAAAAATATACATATATTCAAAATTTGATTTTTACTAACATATTTTCTAATAACCATCTATCTTATTAAAGTAGAAGTATTTTAAGCTTTTGTTTGGCAACATAGATGACAGTTTTAAAAAAATAGTGTTATTTGAAAACAAGGATAACAGTAAGTTAGAGAAAAAGTAATGGTCTTATACTATTAAAAAAATTAAAAGTCTATTACATTATATTAAAAATAATGGGTTTATGTTACTTGATATACATATTCAAATCAAAATAATAATTTAAAATTGATTTATATAAAAAATTCATTCAAAAATATACATATATTCAAAATTTGATTTTTACTAACATATTTTCCAATAACGGTTATAAAAATGTTTTCAATATATATAAAAAATACAATACAAAGCCCAATTTCAAACACCAACTTAAATTATGGTTTTTATATTTCACATTGAAATTTAAAAATATAATATATGTGATTATTTATATGATTGTACGTATAAAATATTATTAATTATAAGAAAACTTATTTGATGGTATATATAAAATACAATTAATTATATGATAACATATATTTTTATAACCTATGATGACACATATAGGATATATAATAGTGATTAGGGGTGGGCGTTCATGTTCGTTTTCGGGTCTGTTTGTGATTTCGTGTTCGGTTCAGATTTTTGAGGATTTGGTTCGGATTTGAATAACCAATTTAAATTGGTTTGGTTTAAATATTTGGATAGAGAATTAATAATTATTTAAGTATTTTTGGAGTTTTGAGTATATTTTAACTATTTTAGATATTTACGTTTTATTATTTGCATATATTTTCAAGTATTTAAACGAACTTAAAAGTATCATATATATTATGATGTTTTTATATACATTAAATCTAAAATAATTAATATATATAAGTATATAAATTTATTTTGGATACCCAAAATACTCCGGTTCAGATCAGATTAGGTTTCAGTTCTTCAAATACCAAAATTTTGAATAATTCAGATATTTAATCAATTTCGGTTCGGATTTGGTACTACTTATTCAGATTGAGATCAGTTTGATTCTTCGAATTCGAGTTTTTTGCTCAACCCCAAATAATGACATAAAAAACAAATAACATCATATTTTTAAAAAATACACTCGCGCGGGCGCGCGGGTCAAAGTCTAGTTTTTCTTTATATAGGGAGACAAAAAATCCAATTAGATTAAATATTTTTGATTCAGACGACTTCCTAGACGACTTTCTTGTAAGTCGCCCAGAAGAGTTTAATATTTTTAGCGGAAAATTAAAATATTTTTAGCGGAAAACTAAAATAGAAGACTTCCCAGACGACTTAGTTTAAATTATTTAAGCGGAAAATATTTTTTTAAAAAAATTTAGGCGAGAATATTTGGACGACTTACATGTAAGTTGTCTGTTTTAATTTCTTCACTAGACCCTAAACATAACCCCTAAACTTAATTAACTAACTAAACACTTCATAAAATCAAATTAAACTTCAAAAGTGTTTACTAGACACAAAAATAAACACGTATAGGTAAAATTTTAATTTTTCAAAAAAAACATTCAAGCTTTCCAAAATCTAACTCTAAGAATACATACAATGCTACAACATATGTTGTCAAACCCTAGACCAAAAAATACCATGATTCACTAACTACACTCATCTATGTTGAAAACAATTCAATTTAATTATATTTTAATTTATATCACTTAAAACTGTTTATAATTACATGATTTTAATTTTTTGCTTATCAAATATAATGAAAATAAAATATTTTTAAAAGAGCTAATTTTTACATACTTTACACATCAATTCTGTAATGTGTAATCATCACTCACCCACGTCAACATACATACATGTGAGTAGAAAGATGGTACGATTGATATAGCTGAATGAAACGCATACTGATGTAGATCATTATCTTACAAAAAAAAATCTTATGTTTTAAAGAAATCTTCAGCCTGCAAAATTAACCTTTTTAATCAAAATAATCACACAACAAAAGGGAAGCCTCTCCCTTTCTTTTTCTCGTATTTTCTTGTATTTTGCTTACAAGCAGCAGGCTACTGCAGAGCTCAACTGAAGAACTTGTCCAAAGAGGTTCCTGCAGCTCTGGATTTATCGGAAACAAATGCCACTGTACGTATTGCGCCATCAACTGATCTGATCTACAAGAACTAAAGCCACCATTGACACGGATATAACAAAAACAAAATAATCCAAAATACAAATTCTTAGTAATGAGAGGACAAACCAATACAATGGTTTGAGGTTTTATATAATAACCTTGTGGGAGAACAAAAGGATCAAGTGCAATCATCTCATTTTCTTTCTTGTCTCTGGTTAGAGTATTCTATTTCCTCTGCACATAAGGGATGAGACATCAATGTGTTAACTGATGATTACCAAGCAAACCTTTTTTATGCTCATATGGAAACTACATAGTTTTTCAACAAACACTTACTCCAGTTGTAGATGTTGGCTTGAGGGCTACTCTTATTTATTATCTCACCATTTGATATCCTTTCCTACAAAAATTGGCCGATGTCAGCTTACACTTCCAAGAGAAAAGTGTAGTTTGTTGACATATTAAACATCAGACATAACCAACATGAATTCCACCGGATCGGTTTGTTTTTGTCCGGATTCTTCTACTTTTATTAATTGTAGTCCATGCATAAGAGAGCTTTCGCTGATGACATAAAAAAAAATCATTTTAGAAGTTAGAAAGCTCTCTCGCACCTATTCATATGGATAGTCCCCAATCTATGATAAGAATCTTCTCAATTTATAAATATACAAATAAAAATATACTCTCTTATCTAGACATCCAAGATTGTCATATGTGAACAAAGATTAAGAAGCAAGGACTCATACGAACCCATTCCCTTGCAAACAATATTAACGAAGAGCACATAATGCATTTTACTGCTGAAGCACAAATGGGACGCAAATTTTGAGCTAATAGATGCATCAAACATGGTGAAGAGTCAATCAAACAAACTTGGCATTGTGATGAAACAGTGATCAAGCCGTAACTGATACTATCTGCATAAAAAATTCGAGCAGTTCATTATACGAACTGATAAGTTTCAAAGTACCATCGATGATTATTACAACAAAAGGGTCATACTAAAGAAACAATGGCAGCCACAAACCAGAATGTAACATGACCATAATTACCAGATCAAATCAAAACAAAAGCAGATCATGATGGCTCAAATCAAATTCCGGGGCAAATTGTTAACATTACAGACAATCAGTCACGATCTGAGACATATTAAACATGCAACTGAGCCGAAAATATCTCCTTCGTCCCGACAGTCGCCATCCTGGTGAGATCATTATCACTGAAACTTAATCTGGTAATAATGTTGCCTAAACCCATAAAAAAAATCCAGTCAAACCTCAAAATCTTTTTTCTCAGCTATAACCACCACAAATTCAGTTCACATAAAATATCTCCCCCCACTTCTTCACGATATTAATTTAACTGAATACCTAATTGTAAAAATTGAAACCCAGAAGAAGAAAAGAAAAAAAAATCGTGTCATGATCTTGTTTGCGGGTTTAGGGAATAAGTTTCATTATTGGTTTAACTTAAGTATATTGGTAACATATGGATTATATTTTATTATTTAGTCACAACATGTTTAATAGGTCCAAATTTAAAACATGCTAAAATAAATTTCAAATAGGAATCTGTTTTAATAGATTAGATTGTATAACATGAAAAATATAAGAGAAGAAGACACATACAACGTCTTATGGTAGACTAGCGGTTGAAGCACATGCAATGGTTTTGTTACCTAGTAAAAATACTCCTTCCGTTTTTATTTTAATTGTTATTTTATACTTGTGCATACAAATTAAGAAAAATATTTATTTTTTATATTTACTAAAAAAACAACATTACCAATACAGCTAACTACATTTTTTGATGAAATTTTAAATTTATTGATCATCGCAAAAAGAATATATGTATAATCCTACTAGTTTATAGTGTTAAAAATGGGAAACAAAAGAAGTAAATCAAAGTACATACTCTCTCAAAAGAAGTAAACCTAATGTATTATCGCCTTTTAAAGAAGTAAATCAAAGTAGATACTCTCTCATTTTCCATTAACATAGACGTTTTTTATACATGTTTATTATTTAATAAAATTATGAATTTTAAATAAAATAATCTATAATATAATGAGACAGTTTTCTCTTTCCTGCGGCGACACGTCAGCATTTTGGTGGGTCCCACTTTTAAAAAGTGTGAAAAAGTGTCAAGCCTATGCCTCGAACCCGGGTTATTGAGATATAAACACCAACATTTATACCACTAAACTAAAAGATACTTTGTACATTGATGGCCGAAACTAATATATATTAATGAAGGTCGGAAACCTTTGCTTCTTCGGTTTTCTCTGTGGGCCGAGCCTACAAGTGTATTATGAGTTTCATTTTTAAATGAAGTTAATCACGTCATATGAAAAAAAAACAACAATTATAGTTTTTCCATATTGTAAAATGTATTCGTTTAACATGAGTTAGGGTTCTTTTCGTCATTGTCTTAGACAAGTCTGAGTTACAGAGTTGCACTGTGTATCTGTTAGTAATCTATTTTTTCAACGGTGAACTCTTCATCTCCCCATCTTAAATCGCTTGATCTTAAATGTTCCTGATTTATAGCCTTTCTGTAAACCTGATTCTCATCTTTGATGAACTCAATCTGCATCTCCACAAAACTCAATGATTCCTCTTAGCTTTAACGATCTTCTAGAAAATGTCTCTCTGCCTCTCCAGTTCCTCAAACCGG
>NC_027749.1:28320716-28331662 GCF_000695525.1 Brassica oleracea var. oleracea | reverse complement strand
TCATGTATTTGTTTTAAAGGTCCGGTAAGAGCAACAAGTTTAAAAATAAAATAAAAACATATAACAAACATAATAAGGATAATAAAAATTATTACTTAATACACACAACTTACACAACTAAACTAGAGAAAAAATATCCAGAAACAATAGGTACTCCCAACAACTTTAATATAATTTATGTACTCTCAACAGTACAAGAAACAAATTAAAAAGACAAACAAATAATAAGTCACAGTGACACAGCAAACAACAACATGAACTATATCAATCACATTACTAACACAGTTTAGTCATTCATAAGTGGAGAACAATGCATACACAGTTCATCATCACAACTCTAACCCTATAACAATAAAAAAAACTTGAAAAACAACTCAAACGCAAAATTCACAACTACAAAAACCCTAGCAAATATTGAGATGAAACAAGAACTTTGTCCACAACTCCGCGCTTGTGCGGAGACAATGCCCCTAGTTGAATTAATTACTTAGTTCAATATGTTAATCCCACGACATGATATATTTATGTCATAAATTTAATATGTTATTTAACATGCGTGAAAACAACAACAAATTTTTTTTTCCAACAAATGAAGTATATGATTGTTAACGTCTACGTGGTGATTTCAAATCTAAGCAAGAATAGAGAAAGCCATGACATCTCTCAGCTCGCTATTTTACTAAACAGAGTAAACATTACTCTCTCTGATTCGCAAAAAGTGTTATCATGACATATTTCATGCAAATTAAAAAAAAATTGTAAAATATACTAATATGTTTTTATTTAATGTAAAATTAACTAAATGAAATTGATCTAAATAAAAGTTTAATGATTATTTAAAAGTGTAAAAAGTACATGTAATGCGTAAAGTTGCATTGGAAACATATAGTAACACTATTTTTGAAAAAAAAAAAAAAAATTATCCGAACTTTATCTTCTTGGAACCGCTAAAACCACCAGAAGACACTCAAACCTTAAGTCCACTTACCAGATCGAGTGGATCCTTTAGGCTTTGAATCAATTGCTCCAATACTCTCGGATGAAAAAAAAAATTCTCGGATACTCCTCCCTTTTTTCTTTTTTAATTTAATATTTATTTAAATCACGAAAATTATTAAAAGAACTACCAACAAGACAAAATCTAGTTATTTACAAATTTACCAGACGGACTATCCAAACCCAAACTATACCCACCCGTTAAACTTGGATCAAGACATAAAAATCTAGACATCTAAGTATTTTCAAGTTTTACTCATTCTTTTTATTTTTTTCACTGAAACAAATCAATCTTATTTTAATTCATCCTTTTATCACATGAGAAAATATAATCTCCAAATAAAAGACAAATCGAACTTTTCTCCAGAAAAAAAATTACGAAATAACAAATCACTAATTATCCATCGAAAGAGAAGAAAAAACGAACCCAAAAATGGTATAACTTAGTAAAACTTGATATAACTATAAAACTTTGTACAACTTGGTAAAACTTTAAATATTTTAGATTGTATAACTTAGTAATAATTTGTGAATTTTATGATGATGACTTAATTTGATGTTACGTTTTTCTATGAAGTGTTGCTTTCAAAGAACAAAAATGAAACTTTATCTGATCTCTTATAGTAGAGACATGGAACAAAGTGTGAAGGATGGTGGTTTAGATAGTGGAGAGATAAAAAAAAGAGTGTGGATAAAAGTGTAGGAGAAAAGGACAGTAGAAGTAATATGAAAAAAATATCGTGGGAATGAGCAAAACGAGAAAGAAGCAATGAAGAACAAATCAACCATTGGCAACCAATACAAGTGGCAAATAAAAAAACTTATCATTGTCAACCAATTCAAGTTTTTGTAACTTGGTAACTCGGTCAAAATTTTGTTATTTATATTTGTGTAACTCGGTAAGACTTTGCGTGTTTTCCATTTTTGTTTGTCACTCTGTATATCTTGAGATTAATTTGTTTTGTGTTTGTTTAACTCGGTAAAAGTCTGTCAAAGTTTCATATTTATGTTTGTCAAACTTATTATTAATTTGTTTTAGTGTTTGTGTAAATTTGGTTAAACTTGGAAAATACTTTACATTCCATTAAGATGATACAAATTTTGATTAGTTATACATCCAAATTCTTATAACTACTAGAAATAAGACAACATAGAATTATCATCATTTTCTTCGCACTATAGGGTTTCTCAATCTTCATAGTTACTTTAAGAAGTAAAACTTCTTCTTTTAACACACTAACTTTGTTGTTTGTATTTATGTTACTTGGTTTGTTATTTATGTTTGTAGAACTTGGTATAACTTAGGATAACTTTGGTTAAGTATCTCATTTTGTTTGTAAAACTTCGTAAAATTTAGTATTACTTTTTTTCATGTTTCTGTAATTAGGTAAAAAAATTGCCAAAGTTTTCCACTTTCGTACGTCAAACTTTGTATAACTTAGTATTTTTTCTATTTGTACAAGTAAACGTTGTCAGAATTTTTGTTTTTCATTTGTAAAATTTCGAAAACTTAAAAAACGTCGTCATTGAACTAATTTGATAGAAGTTATGATTAACTATACAACCAAAATCTCAGAAGTACCGTGACATTAGGAATAAGGCAACATACAACTATCAATATTTTTCTTCCATTATTGGGTCCTTAATCCGCATGGTCGTTTGAGAAACCACCCAGAGACATCAATAATATTGGAAATAAGGATTTAGATCAGATTTAGAGATCTTCTCAATGATACCCTCACCGCTGCATCATCACTTAATAGGTAGTTTCAGAGTTTTGACTCTTGATTGACCATTATTTTTTGGAAAAAACCTGAAAATTGCAGACTAGGTGAAGAAAGATGAAAAAGGAGAAATGGGATGAGAGAAAATGAGTTGAAAGGATTGAGAAGATAGTAAAAATGAGAAAAACCTAAAAATTAAAGCAATTATAGTTACCAACTCCGTTTTTGGAGTCTGGAAAAAAAAATTTGGGAGGGAAAATTCTGAAATTTGGGCGAGAAAAATTTTCACAGCATTTTTGGGGTCGAAGTTTTACCAAGTTTGTAGTTTTACAAAAAAACTTCAAAGTTTTACTTTTCTATTTTTGGTATTTTTTTAACTTTTACTGTACTCAAAAGATTTATATTATAGTTATACCACTTATATTTGGTTTCTTACAATCATTTCTCATCAAATCATGTTGTAATATAATTAATTTCGTGGCATATATAAGTTTAGTAATGTCACAAGGTGAGTACTAAGAAAAAAAGCATAAAAGAACAAAGTATTTCCTCTATTATAAATAGTACACAACTATGTGATGAAAATTTTGACTATAATTATTTTGAATTTAAATCAGAAAATATTAACAAATAATAAGCATAATACTTGTAAATAACCAAACAAGTTTAGAATTTTGTATCTTCAATTTTTTGTATTTTATCAGTTTTACTAAGTTTTATTTAGTTTTTCTATGGTTTTGAAGAATCACCTTGAATAATAGATGCAACTAATCGTGGTGTGCATTTCCTTTTGCTTCCCGAATTTAAACTTTTTCAAGAGCAAGTATGCACTTTTATGTATACTTTCATCGAAATAAATCAGAATTCTTAATATTCAGAGCTCGCAGTTCAAAATAATAATCTTAAAACAGTTATGGTGTGATGCTTAATCAACTAAATCTTTCACATGCTCTCCATGTTATCCAAATCAATACCTACATTGTCTCTATCTCGAGTAACAACATCTTCCACTGACTTAGTCACCTTAAGATGTCATTATGCTTCTTCAATTGTCTCATAGGTTTTACTACCAATGAAATATAACTCAAATTCAACCTCTTTGTACATGGATTTATGGTCATCTTTCTGCATATCAAATTCAACCTTCGTTTGGAATCCATTCATAACCATCTCCGACTTTATAATAGTATTCTTCATAATCAAAGTGTATATTTGTGAAAGAACTCGTCGTCTCATGTAAAAATCAAAATGATTAACAATCAAGTTAGATGAAGTTGCACAGTTTAACCATAAAAGTTTACCAAGTTATACATTTTTACCAATATAGTTATATCAAGTTATAAAGTTTAGTTAGTACACTTTTACCTAGTTACACAGTTTTACTTAGTTGTACATGTAGTTTTACCAAATTATACAAGTTGTACGGTTATAGTTATACATAATTATACATAGTTATACCATTTTGTTCATACCAGGTTTTACTATGTTTTTAAGTTTTTTTAAATCAAAATACTAATTTGATACATTTTTTATGATTATAGCAGTGTTTTTGATTATCCAAATAGATCGAGACCCATTGTTCTCAATGCTCAATTAGTTAATTATGAACACGAATTTCAAATTAAAGTTTTTATTTCTTCACGAATGAATTAATGGAGAAGATAAATGTCAAATTAAATGGAGTTTGAACAAATCTGTGTTGAAGATCTACAGTAGGGAGGGAAAGGAAGAAGATAGAGTAGGAGAGAGAATTATTTTGATTGGTTTAGTCAAAAGGGATAATTTTGACATTGACCACGTCTCTCAAAAGTATGAATTAAATGAGGAGTATGTGAAAATTAGTAAAAGTATGACGGAATAAAATTTGTCTCGTTAAGAGTATATGAGCAATTCACCCTTAGGCTTTTCGATGTGGACATCTTCAAATTTTCTTTTAAATAAATTTCTTTATGATTTAGTTCTTTTGACATCAGTTTCTTCCTATTCCAATAATATCTTATTTGTTCCAGCAACTGCATTTGCTCCATTCACTTACATATGCTCCAATTTTGGTCACACTTTCTGTTCACAAAACATGTTGTGGAACTAGTGCCGCAAAACACCTTTTCTCTCAGCCGTTCTAGTCTATAAGTTTATTGGTTTACTAGAGGTTTTGCCCGCGTTGATTTTGTGAAGTATTATAATAGACATTTTATATTTAAATCATTGTGGTTTGTAAAATTGTATTCTTAAACATTGGTCTGATAATGGACATTCTAATTATTTCATTCTAGAGTCGAAGTATTCATTTGGTTAATAGAAGCAAACCACAATCGTCTGATGGGATTAATTTTTACCCACTTAAAAATTGAAATAAAAATATTTTATGTATTATTTAAATTTATTATTTCAAAATTATAAGTATATTTTTGGAAGAAATGTAGTGACTACTACTGGTCGCGGAACCTTGTCGTTTGCAACCGAGTCGTCGAACTCACTGTCTACATAAGGTCAGTTAATCCGTTGCTGGGCAAAGTGAAGTATTTAGAAATGCTTGCGTTTATTAATCTTATAAATATCACCAGACCATTTTTCTACAATTTATTTTCCGTTTACCAAATCTAAAGCCCTTAAACTGAGACGGCCTCTGTTTGTCCAGTCCTGTTTCGGCAAACGTCGGCTCTAACCAACATACAAATGGTTTCGGTTAGAGGAAACCAAGTCACCGGTCCATTACCAGATCCAATATCCATCATCCCTCGGTTAAGTTACCTCGAACGTTGCATTAATCTTTACATGGAACTATACCATTAGGATCGTTAATCTCAAGCTCATCACTTATCTTAAAAGTACATAACTAAAATATTCGAAAAACTAAAATATTCGAATAAAGCGAAACACCTAATAATATTTGTTAACACTAACTGAAAATAGTGTAATCCAATGTAAAATAGAGATAACACATTATATAATGTCCTAAACTTTTAAATTTTTTTTTCTTAAATTTAATTTAGATTTATATCTATTGATTACAGAAACAGCTTATCTTTCTTTTTTTTGAAAAACCCAGAAACAGCTTATGTAAGAATTGGCATTCAATCATTCTGTTGGCACTGTATCCGTAACATAAACTTGTGGAATTTGGTCTAAGTTATGTTTTAGACCATGTGTGCTTCTTCGTAAACAAATATCTAGCTGTATTTACAACTTGTTTTAATGTATATCTTTATATATACGTCATTAAAATGAGTTTATCTTAAAAAGAAATTGTTATCCTAAAAGTGTATCTATTTTCATAAGAAGAGTTCAACATTCCTTGACTTATAAATACTGAGTCTTTGGGACACAAATCATTGTTTTTGTTGTGTCCACATCCTTGGAAGCAGTCTGGAAAAATTCTTTATTTTAAGTTGTAGTGGGTGCATTTTTGATTGAATATACAAATTCGGTGGTTTGTAAATTGCTGCAAACTTACATGTCCAATTGATATATGATTGATGAACCACGTGTTATTAACTGAAATGATTTCGAATTGTCTTAACGATTATAACAACTATTAAATCAGGTCATCAAGTTAAAAATCTGTTGCAAAAGTATTCTCAGAACATGTGGAATTGAAAGTGCCTCTTTCTAGATGGAAGAGACATGTCTACCTTCTGTTTTTTTTAATGTTGAACGGAGTTGGAAGTTATAGGACTCGCTGTTTTTTTTCTCAGGGAACAGTTATAGGACGTGATGTTTGCAGATAATTTTTACAGATCCTGAGTTTTCTGTAAAACTATCTTGATACTGTTGTAGCAGAAGGCTTCAGTGGTAGCTCTTTGCTGGAAAAGATGTCTCATATTGTGTCGTGCAGCACCCAGGAAGTGGAGTCAAACTCAGGTGTTTTGTGCGGATTGAAATCTTGAACTTACTAAGTATTAATCAAGAAGATATTTCCCTGGGTTGTCTGTGATCTCTACGATCTTGTAACAGTGGTCACTCTTGAGCCTTATCAAGTCTTTCCAGCATGGGATGGTCATGAAGTTGATCTTAGCACATGCATCATTATCAAGTTCCAACGAAGCTGACAGTAAAAAGCTAAATTTTCAACAAAACAACAAATAATATTTGATCTGAATCTGTAAATTCAAAGGAACTAGTTAACTCACTATCAATGGAAGTAAGAAGGCTCGTGTTTGCAGCATCAAAAACATCAAGAGAGGATGATACAGAGGAAAAAAACTGTGAGCGTAGGTTCTCATAGGCATATATGCATCCTCTGTTTAAGATACTGAAGTGTGATAAGCGACTTGAAACAGATTATAGACGATAACAAAGCTGAGATAAAAAGAACTGGTTTTTATGTGGAAATCATACCTAAAGACTGACAAAAGAGTCTTGAGCTTTCCTCCATTGATGTGAATTCATCTCTCCCTTCTCCAAGCCAAAAAAATCAAGTTTTGCACAACAATCTCAGCCGGTATATTTATACTCAGAGTAGTTGAGAAGGAAGTAATTAGGGATTGAAGAGCTCCCTTGGCTCTTGGATATGGAAGAAACTTCTGAAATATCGAAACATTGCAAAAGGTTTTACTAAATCAGAGATACAGAACGGGGAAATCACTTCTTTTTGGTTTGATATACGGACGCCATCGGGAAGGCTATATGATATTACAGGAAGCAGGGGTTGCATTGATCTTGGAGTCCGCTTGGAAGCTACTGTCGAGAGTGTGGTGAGATCACATCGACAGAGGCGTCATCGAGTGGACACACACAACACAATCGAGAATCATATTCTGAGTCTTAAAGAAAAAGGTCTGTCCAATAGAACTGATGTTAAGTTGTGGAGAAGAGGAGACGACAAGTACAAACCTAAATTCAGTTCTAAAGAAACATGGAAACTAACGAGAATCTGGTTCCAATTCAATACGCCTAAATACGCTTTCATGTCCTGGCTGGCTACCCTCAACAGGCTCGCAACAGGGGACAGGATTCTGAAGTGGAACACCAGTAACACTAGCTCATGTCTGCTTTGTCCGGATCCTTTGGAAACACGGGATCATCTCTTTTTCACCTGTCAGTTCTCTGAAGCGGTTTGGAAGGGGCTGACACAGAAACTGTTGTCCACTCGCTACACGAACCAGTGGAATCATCTTCAAGAACTTCTCCTTGATATGAACAGAGACAGGATTGATATGTTTGTCGTGAGATATGTCTTCCAAACTACACTTTATTCAATTTGGTGGGAACGCAATCAAAGGAAGCATGGAGAACCACCAAAGACAACGTCTCAGCTGATCCAGACGGTGGACAAAAACGTCCGTAACAGGCTTTCTTCCATACGTGAGCACACAGCTTATGCAGGAGAACTTGCACTGTGGTTTGCCACAAGATAGTTATAGATTTACAGATTTAGCTTTTGCATTATAAAAAACTTCTGCTCTAAGCGACACAAACCGTAAAACTGTTTTTTGTTCGAATTAATTTAACATTTTTTCAAAAAAAAAAAATCATGTAATGGGTATCATTGATTGATTGCTATAATCACTACAGAAAATAAGGATAATAATAGCAGACGAAAAACGCTATGAGTCATGAATAATAGCGCTTTTTTGTCCGTTCTAACAACGTCCGTTATAATAAGGCCGACACTTTTAATAGCGGATTTTTCGAATGCTATAGTTTAATAAACAACAATAGCAAATGTTTCGTGTTATTAATTTGTTTTTAATTATCCAAAATTTATTTAAAAACAATTATCAAACCAAACAAAATTAATATAAAAAATAAAAAACTACACCTAAACATAATTCGTAATTAAATAATTCAAGATTAAATCAAAAATTAATTCATAATTAAATATTAAATTTTATTTATTAATTAAGATCAGTATACAATAATTGGTTTACAATTAATAATCAGTTCATTTCATAACATTGGTTTACACACAACCCTGGTTTATTAAACTAACTGTGTCTAAACCAAACCTAATAAACCAACCAATACTAAACCTAATCTACGCCACTTTGTTGTCGCCTTCCTCTTCCATATTCTTCGTCTGCCCTCCTTACGTCTCTGTCTTCTCCCTCTTTCTCTTTTTCTTCTTCTTGCTCGGCTCATCTACACTAGCACATCTTCTTCGTATCCGGCTTCTTCCTGTAACAAGAGCAAACAAATCAAAAATCAAATTAATTTCGAAATCTAAAACTTAAACTCCAAACTTTTAAACAAATCAGAAACTGATCACATTGAAACTCAGATCCTAAACAGCTCAGATTAATTTCGACTTGTCTTAAACTTAACAGTATCAATTGAAATAAGATCAATCATAAACGGAAACAGATTAATCAATCTTCTCAGCCCCAAACAGAAACAGTAAGACAGATTCTACACAGATCTGATTTTTCTGCAAGAATATAATAACTCTAAACTCAGAAAGTTTCAGATTGTTTACCCTTCCGTTGGAAGAAGCTTCACACCGGACGACGAACGGACGATGCTCAAGCCTCTGTGTGAGCCTCGCGCTCTGGTTCAGTTTCAGTGATGAGAGAAAGAAGAAAATTTTCGAGAAGGAGTCGACCATAATCATCATAGAGAAGACGAGATCTTTACTTTCGAGAAGGAGGCGAAGGAGGCGATATGCATCGCTTACTCTCTCTCTCTCTCTCTCTCTCTCTCTCTCTCTCTCTCTCTCACGAGATCTTTACTTTCGAGAAGGAGTCGATATGCATCGCTTACTTTCTCTCTCTCTCTCAACACGAGATCTGCTCAAATCTCGGAAAATAATTTTAAAAAAATTAATGGACAATTAATCTCAGTCGTTGATTCATTATCATCCAAGGGTGCAAAATGGTGATCCATGCCAAACCAATAGAAAAAAAAAGGGTGAGGATAGATAAAAGATTGATTTTGGGCCTTTGATTTTGAATCAATCAATGGCTCAAACGAAAAACAGTATAAAATTATCTTTTTTGTTTGTATAATTATTATAAAATTATTGAAAGTTTGAAATTTATATTATGTATGTGGGAAATTTATGTATATATGATATTAAATGTTTGAAAATAGTATTTGGAGTTAAGATGAATAGTGTTAAAATTTAGATTTAAGTTTAAAGATAAATGGTTTAAAACGTTGAATGGTTCAATATCTAGAAAATTAACTAAAACTTTTATTTCATTAAGAAATTAAGTTATACATTTACATTTATAAAAATAATGATATAAGATTAATAACATTATTAGTTTTCACTGTGGATAAATTTTAAATTAAGTAAAAGTAATGATGTAAGAATAATAAAATTAAGTGAGTTTAGGGTTTGGAACATAGTGTTTTGGGTTCAGATTTAGAGTTGTGTATATGGTTTGAGTTTTAGAATAGACTTGGAGTTTAAGTTTAAAAATTATATTTTAAGTTTGAAAAGATTAGATTTATGACTTAGTATGTAGGGTTTAAGTTTGAGGTTTAAAGTATTAGATTTAGGGTATAGATTTAAAATTTAGTGTTTGAGTTTTAAAATATAAATTTGAGATTAAATTTATAAATTTTTTGTTTAAGTTTAGGATTGAAGTTTTAAAAATTTATGTTTAGGGTTTAAACCCTATAATTGTGTGTATATATATATATATATCATTCTTTTAGGGTTTGAGATTTATAATGAAATTTGAGGATTAAATTTTAAAAGATTAGACTTTTAGTCTTTGGGGTTTGGAGTTTACACTCTAATAAAACACAAATAAATAATAAAATATAATATGTTTTTCATTAAAGATCCAAAACAAACAAAGATTTGAGATAACTAGTATGACAATATTTCTAAGTACATTTTTTGATGGCTAACTCTACATTCAACTTCCTAAGAGCTGTATACGTTAACATCCAATCTCAAACTCTAATCTCTGCTCCCATGTCATCTTCTCCAACCAAGCTTATCATCTTCTTCAACATTAAAACTCAGATCACTCATACGGACCATCATCCTCAATAATGAGCTTCACCATTTAAATTTTCACGAGCTCCTCTGCCTCGTGTTCTGCTTCTAACTCCGTCTTGTACCTGTCTCAATGCCGCTGCATCTCCGACTCATCTCCAACTCATGGACTCATGGTGTGACCTTATCCAAGACCGCGGCTTTCACAACCTTCTCCTCTCTTCTTGATTCTCTCTTGATGTCCCTCCTAGGTGTAGTTATCTTCTCCCTGTGAACAAAACCAAGACCACCAAACATTCAGACCCAACAGAATAATAGTAACTAGTACCAAACAG
>NC_027749.1:28316882-28320649 GCF_000695525.1 Brassica oleracea var. oleracea | reverse complement strand
AATGGTAAACTAGATATATTACAAAGCAAAACTTCAGCAATCTAGAGATATATGTGTTTAATTCTGTACAGTTCTTCGAGCTTCTTCTGAGTAAAAGCTCTGCAAATTGAGACGATAAAGATTTCAACTTTCAAATCGAGAATATGTTGTTAGAGATAGAGACTGATGTAACACCTATTAACACAAGCTCCAACTCTCAAAATATGGTCGAGCCCAAACCAGTTCGAGCCCACACAAACAGGCCCACAGAAGATCAGTCTCAGTCTAGTCAAAGAGTTTCCCCACCGGCTCCAACACTTCACGACAAGAAGAGATATGAAGAAGAGAAGAGAAGAGGAAAACAGATAGCGACTGCTTGTACGAACCCGCGTGGTGGTCCTGCTTTGTACAATTCATTTGAGGCCCTTGGATCGTTGGGAGAAGAAAGATGAAGACACATCAAGAGTTAACTAGGGCGTTCATAGCTTTCTATATAAACTTGTATTGAGACATTGTGAAATCTTAAGAAACAAGAAATAGAAAAAATACTTTCAGAAACTTATTTCTTCAAACTTTCATGGTATCAGAGCTCCATGGAGTAGATCCATGGATGCTATTGAACTCTATTCCCCTCCTACACTAGACATAGTGAACTCAGTGACAGTAAAACTCACCGAGAGAAATTACCTCTTATGGAAGAATCAGTTCGAGGCCTTTCTCAACGGTTAACGTCTTCTAGGGTTCGTCACTGGTGAAATCCCCCGTCCCCCACCAACGATTCCAGTTCCAGGCATCAACGGCACAACAACTCCGGTGATAAATCCCGACCACCACCCCTGGTTTCAAATAGATCAGATAGTAAAGTCATGGCTTTTGGGTTCTTTCTCCGAAGATATGCAAAGCTTGGTAGTCTCCTGTGACACTTCTCACGAGATCTGGGTTACTTTAGCTAAACACTACAACCGCCCAACGTCGTCTCGCCTGTTTGAGCTCCAGCGGAAGCTTCAGACAGTCGCAAAACAAGACAAATCTATGTCGGAGTATCTAACGGAAATAAAGTTGATTTGTGACCAACTTTCTTCTATCCGCAGTCTTGTGGCTGAAAGAATGAAGATCTTTGCTGCGTTACAAGGTCTTGGAAAAGAATATGAACCGCTCATAACCAGTATTGAAGGCATCGTCGATATGATGCCAAACCCTACTCTCGAAGATCTGGTGCCTCGTCTGCATAGTTATGATGCCCGCATTCAAAGATACAATCTTTCCACCAATGTCTCACCGCACTTTGCCTTCAACACACAAAGGTCTAACTTCCAAGCAAACTACTACAACTCAAGAGGCAGAGCACAGTCAAACCGGAGGTTTGGTGCAAACAGAGGTCGTGGAGGTTTCTCTACTAGAGGAAGAGGTTTCCATCAACAACTAGCGTCATCAGGGTCTCAGTCTGGCTCGTCTGTTTCGTCAATGTCCTCTAATGATAGGCCTTCCTGCCAGATATGTGGGAGATTTGGTCATACTGCTTTGCGCTGTTGGCACAGATTCAACAATAGTTACCAAGAATATGAGATGCCTGCTGCTTTAGCTGTGATGCGCATAACAGACGTGTCTGATCACTCAGGAGCAGAATGGTTTGCGGACTCAGGAGCAACAGTCACATTACCAACTCACCTCAACATCTCGCATTCACTCAGCCTTACAGAGGAAGTGATGCAGTTATGATTGGGGACGGTAACTTCCTGCCAATCACTCATGTCGGCTCCACTGATATAGCATCTACCTCAGGTACTTCTCTTCCCCTTAACGATGTGTTGGTTTGTCCGGGTATCACAAAATCACTGCTGTCTGTATCTAAACTCACACATGATCATCCTTGCTCGTTTGAATTTGACAATGACCGAGTGTTTGTTAAGGAAACACCCATGACGGTCTCTACAGCCTGAAGTCTTCACAGCCGCAAGTCTTCTATTTAACAAGACAGATATCTACGAGTGATGAAGTGTGGCATAGGAGACTGGGGCATCCTCATGAGCAATACAAGAAAATATGAATATTGCTACCACAGTATTTGTCACAATATATCTTTTTTCGTCACAAATTTTCTATTGTGACCAATGTGTGACAAATTATAAAAAGTCACAAGAAAATAGTCACAATTCAGTTTACGTGTCAAAATCGTCACAATTTTAGTGACCATTAACTGCAGTAACAAATTTGTCACTAATTGTGACAAAATGTCAAAGTCGCAAAAAACGACACAATTTGTTACGAATTAAATTGTCATAAATACGTTGCAAACCGTGACCAAAGTTAAGCCACAGATTTAGTCACAAGTTGTTACCAATTATGTGTCACCCATTAGTTACATATTCTGACCAAGATTATGTCGCTTATTCGTCACAGTTAGCTACGGAAAGATGGTAATGAAATTGTCACAAACTCCTTTAATTTGTGACGTTTTATTGTCACTAATCTTTGTAACATATCATGACTAACAGAGTGAAAAGAAAGTTGCAAATTAGACACAGATTGTAATTAAAACATCAGTTTTAAATATATAAATATTATATATAATATACGATGAAACACTAAAAAACGTTACCATTAATATACCAAATAAAAGTTAACATCCAAATCAAATAACAAAGATAGGTTCACAAAGATAATAACATGAAATAGTCTAAACAGAATACATAATTAAAGATATTAAAAACATGGGGTGAACGTAAGCTTCATGGAAAGTGGAAATTTCTGGAGGTGGATCCAATTCTAGACACTTAGATTTGTGATAGACTGAACAAGAGTCTCCATATTCTCAAGTCTTTTCTGAAACTGTAGATTCTCTTCACGGCTCTGTTTTAGTTCTGCTTCCACTTCTTGCAATCTTTGTGTTATCATTTCAACTTCTTCAGAAGCTTCGGGTGCATTCGACGAAACATCACAAGCTGGTAAAATCTTACTGTGTAATGCTCCAAGTCCAAAGACACGTCCCAGTTTAGACATTCCAGCAGCCTAATAGAAATGTAAAAACATGAGAACAAAAACAAAAGCACTACAAAAACTGTAACTACAATAAATAAATACTAGTATTTACCACTATAAACATCACAAGAAATGCATGTGTAGTTCGTAAAAAAGAAACAAGCCACAACAACACTGACAAGTTTGACACTATTTTATAATCATAAGCCAGTTATGTACTGCTTCACACTAAGGAAAAATAAGAGAAATAATCAACAATGTAACTAAGTGTAAATATTTAGTATTAATAAACATCACAGAACATGATTTAAAAATTGTAACGGTATAAGAGTTTAGAATATTACCTTGACATAAATTTCATTTTTTTCACACTGGTCAAGATTCTCAAGTGTTACATTATCTAGACCAGAAGATTCGAGCTGTCCCAAACGTTCTTCCACGTGCTTCTCATAAGTTTCTGCAACCAAGCGAGCACGCTCATCAACGTATGTTCCGTCAGGTCTTTGATGAGTTTTCTTCATCACAGCAATAAAAGAGTAGCCTTCGTTGTTTGTTTCCTATAAACAATTGCAGAATTAGAAAAGAAATGATACAAGTGATCAGAAACTAGGAATGGAAATATAAACCTTACCAGCACATCTTGAACTTTGGCATAGGAAGATGAACCCGCTCTATGTCGATGCGGACCTAAGCCATTGCGATCAGACAATCAAGAAACACGTGCACTAGCACTCGTTGTTTTGGCTTTCGGTGTTGCCCAATAAGCTTGCATAATGGTCCAATAGTCAGACAAAATCCAGTCAGGTTTT
>NC_027749.1:28310864-28316762 GCF_000695525.1 Brassica oleracea var. oleracea | reverse complement strand
GATGATGAATTAATTATAAAAGCATTACAGAATTAGATAAGAAACATAAAATAAAATATACCTTAAACATTGAAAACTATATTCGTTTATAATAAGGCGGCACTTTTTTCCAAGAGTACCATGGTCCTTTAAAACAACTTTGAATGATCTTTCTGATTGCAGTTGACACTTCAGTGTTGTGTTTAAACCTGTTCCATTGAAATAAAATTAGTAATGAATTATAAGTCTGAGACAAATGGTAATTGGACAGTACCACTTAGATCCATTCTTTCGAGAATGATGGAGCATGGGCAAAGATGTACGAACTACATATGAATCTTCCGTATGTACACTTGGTTCGGAATTTGCAACAGGTGTAGGCGAGAGAGCAGGGGAAAGGGGTTCTTGTGAACCACTACCAAATCGATGATTTGATGATCTCCCATAGGAGCGCCCACCTATTATTAGTGAAGCCATCTAGGAAAACAATTGATCAAATAAGATATAATGTAATCATGAATATAAGTTACTCAGAGTTAGCAAGGACCAGAGGCTACTTGTTTTCCCATATAGATCAGACCCGGACAGATGGAGATGCTCTCAGGAGAATCGGCTCGTCTGTTCTCCACTTGATCTAGCTTAGATGGATATACGACAAAAAAAATAAAAATAAATAAAGGTTACTCAGCGTTAAAATAAAGCTAAGACCATAATATGTGAGTTTCACTACAAAAGCGTGGTGATGGATATGAACAATTACGTTTAGGTTAGCAAAATCATGAATCAAAATTTTGATACAGTGTAGCAATTCAACTCTAAATCCAGAACAAGTAGAAAGAAATTACCTTTTTAACTGTGGAAGACAAACCAACCGTTGGAATAAGGAAGACAACGGAGAGACCGAGAGAGCAACAAATAAAAGAGATACCTGGAAAGATAATCTTTTGGGGGTTTTAATGGGTCCGTGAAATTTTTGGCAACACTTGAAGCGGTACACTGAAAATTTTATGCCTCTGCTAACAAAATTTAAGGCGGCTTGATTAAAAAGTTTAGAAACCCCACCATCTAATTTTAACACGTCTGGTTATTTAACAAAAAATATTTACTTAATAAAAATAAGAAAAGTATGTAGCTTAAATAAATCATAGATAATGACAAAAAGTAACAAATATTTTTTTGTGAAAAGAACGAGTGGTAAAGACCTCGTACACTTAAATACACAAGTATGGTCCATAACACTATATTATATCAAAAGCTACTTAGATATAATAAAATATGGAAAGATTATTCAGAACTCATGATTCTTATAAAAAAAAAGTTCGACAAGTCATCTCCAATCACGAACTGCGCTTCAAAAATGCATAAATTCAGTGTCTAATTGGAAGCAAAAACCATCGAACAATACAAGGAAGGAAATTATTACTTAAGTAGCAGCTCAAACAAGCTTATGAAGCACAAAGCCTTGACTGTAATTACTACCAATGTCTCAAACAACAGCTTATCAAAGTATATAAGCTTGACGAGTTATAATGGCTGTCCAAGAGACGAGTGTTAGTTTCTTTCAAGCCAACTAACGATATAACCCTTGTTGCAATCCATCACTATTCAAATGTAACATACAACTTCGAGTACTCTATAAAACGGATAGAAACTCAAGATATTTCAGATAATTTGAACATCATCTCTAGCTAGCTTATGTATTTTCACTTTGTTACTTAATTAGGTGCTTAGTTTGGTTAAGAGAACATTACAATTCCCCCAAAAAAGACGAAACTTGATTAACAAGAAAACCCATCGCCAAAAGGAGAGAAACCACTGTAGTTTCATGAATGAACTCTTCGACCCACCTTCACATTCCTCTCTTTCTCTTTTTTGAAAGAAAGTTAAATTATTCATCTCAAAAACACTTGTACAATGCATGTAACGTGTGTGTGGTTTGATACTCAACCTACATTTACATGAAAATCAGAACAGAGTATGCTTTTATGCTCTTTATCCAAACCATGTCACCATTGCTTTGTCAAAACGATTCCCAACTCTCCCTTTGAGTGATGAAATTCTATTTCGCACCCGTTTGTCCAGAAATCTAATGATCTGCATCGGGCTTTGAGCTGCTTCTAGACTATAAAACAGCTCTCTCATTTTTCTACGATTTTGTATTCTAGTGACGGTGATACTCGTCGTGATGCTCACGCCAAGACTTCTGTTTCAGTTGCCTGGACAACAAAGATACGTTGGTTTGGTAACTTTCAGACAAGTGCTATCTCCGTTATGGGTCCATTCTCTTCTCTACTTCTCCCTTGTCAGCGTCTTCGTCTTCGCTCTCAAAATTCACATCTACATCGCCTAATTGTTGTAATAACTTTCTATCAGATTCAGACCAAAGAGAGAAAGAGACGAACACACATGTGTTAATTCAAACAAAAAATTTAGAAAAAGTTCAACGTGAACATGTCAATTCATCACTTCCAAGAATCGTTGTTTAACAGAATGAAACGTAACATAAAATATTAAGTTAAATAGGAGTTTAAGTCAAAATAAAATGCTGAAATGTAAGTCTTAAATCAAAATAAAATAAAAACAACGACTAGTTTATTCAGACTCTTCTTCCGATACTTCAATATCTGAATTTCCATCTTCATCATCTGATCCAGATTCATCATTATCACTCACATCATCAAGGTACTCTGCTTGGCCATGTAGATTTGTTAACGTCTCGACTTGCACCGAATCAACATTCATAACTAGAGAATCATTTTCAGACTGCATTGTAGTAAAATCTAAGTTCCCATTAACCAGAATTCTTCCTCTTGGTTGTATCACTATTGCTGCTTCCCATTGTTGATCTCTTTTCCGAGTTACTCGCGGATACGGAACGTAACATACTTGATCTGCTTTTTCAGCCAAAATAGCGCTTTGTGACATTAACATCAATGATGCCTGACTTGTTTTTCCGGATACCTCTTCCACTGGTTGAGTCATACCAGTCACAAAAGAAAACCACAACTTTCAGATCAACAGGTCCAGGATAGTGGAGTTCTAAAATCTCTCTTAGTATTCCATAAAAATCAGGCTCATCATTCGATCCACAAGATGATGTACCTTTCACACAAACTCCATAGTTGGCAGTTTATTTTCTTTCCCATGATTGTATGTGTGAAATATGTAACCTCGAGAAAAATAAATTGGCCATGAAGTTACTTTTATCATTGGACCATGAGCAAGTGACTGCAATCATTCCGGATATGATTTAGCAATACAGTTATCCTCCACCAGTTTTCACCAACAAATACAAAACACTTTAGATAAATAAACTTGGGAAAATTGCCAAAACGGAACAAAAAAACAACATAGTTGTCCCTATGGTATAAAATCATCACTAAGTTATCCGTATAGTATAATATTTTTCATAATCCCAAAACTAACATTTCCTTAATCAAATTAAACAAAAATTAAAACCATTTTTAGAAAGTTTAATGGAAAAAGATAAAAAAAATAAGGTAATTCCATAATGTTTTAGGAAGGAAAAAATGTAAAAATATATTTTTTTTAAAAAAAGAACACACGACACATATAAAATATCCCCTAACCCAATTTCATTTGGTTTCTAAAATCATCCAAAACTATTCTTTTAAAATCCTCTAAAGTAGAACTTGATTCTAATAACAGTAGCCTACCCCCTTTATCATCAGCCGAAAATATCCATCCCGTGCTTGCACTAAATTCCCAAACACCACATATTGTATAGATATGCATTATAGAACAAAGAGCTTGTGAAAATTACAAGACAAACTATGGAGAAATCATAGATTGATGAAGAAGAAAAGTCAAAATTATTTTTTTTACATTTTGACAAAGAAAATCGACCAGGACACGTTTTAGGAAATTAGAATATTTTTAGAATATTTTTTAACCAAAACTTCCTTAATTTTCGGGATAAACTGGTTTTTTATCCGTAGAAGGCACTTTCTACACTGTGTAGAACCATGACAAAAATTATGAATACAATTTCTACTTTTTGTAGACGTTCGTGTTAAGTTTAGATTTCGCATACCTGAAATTTTAGAATACTTCATAAAAGTAGAAACTGCATTCAAAAGAAAAGTAGCGATCTTTACAATTAGTAGAATTCGCATTCCCCATATTTAGAATTTTAATAATTTTTAGATTGTTTCTTCTAAAAAAAGTAGATGGACTTTTTTATTCTGGAATTCATTTTCTACTAGCCCATTTTCCGTAGAAGACGAATTCTACTTTTAGTGGAACGCAATTTTAAAATTTTATTTATCAAGTTTTTTAACCAAAAAAATATGTGTTTGTGCATATAGGTGTTTTATTAATTGTTTATATTTTTGATATTTTTTTTAATTCATAAAACTATTTATTTCATTAAATTTCAGAAATGGAAAAGATAAAAGGAAGAATAAATGGACAAATATAGTTTTATACCGTAGGGACAACTATGTTGTTTTTTTGTTCCGTTTTGGCAATTTTCCCAATAAACTTTAGCAAAATTAATTATTTTTAAAAGTACTTATTTCTAACATGTTTTTGCAACCAATTTGCAAATTCTTTTTCTTTAACAGTGATTAGATCATCATCACTTATACCCGGACGATCAGCAATCATGATCTCATCAAACAACCTGTATAGGAATCCCTTTTAGAAAGACTAATTTTATAGGAAATTACTCTTGTTCAAATGTAAACCAAATATAGATTTTACATACCTTTCAAATGGTCTTAACTGTTCGCAATTTAGCAGAACATATGTATGTGCATGATGGTAGTCTTTTGTTTGAAGCCATATATCCTTTGCTTTACCGCTACTTCTCCCACGTTGGGAAAACATATCTGGAATATCACCAATTTGGTGTGTACATTGATCATCACCTCCTTCATAATGCCGAGCTTTTGTACGGCCCTTTGTTTTGATGTGCGACTCAAAATAATAAGAACAAAATGTTGAAATTTCTTCATTTACGTATTGTTCAACGATTGAGCCTTCTACTTTAGCCTTATTTTAAACCTTTTTCTTGAGGTGGTACATATAGCGTTCGAAAGGATACATCTATCTAAATTGCACCGGTCCTCCAAGTTGAGCTTCATGTGGCAAGTGAACTGGTAAATGCTCCATTACATTAAAAACTGAAGGAGGAAATATATTCTCAAGATTGCAGAGAACCATTGCAATATTATGATGCAGCATCATAACATCATCTTTATGTAAAGTTCTTGCACCAATATACCCAAAAAATGAACTAACCCCTGCAAGAAAAATAAAATAATTGTTATTGTATTTTAAAAGTTGTAGTATAGACTTAAAAACAGCAGGAGCCTTAGAAACGTAAAACTTTACAGGGAATCTAGCTTTGCATGGAGATTAAACAAATAATTAATCATATCCAGGGCCGGCTCAAACCTTTTACGGGCCCTGGGGCAAAATTAAAAAAAGTGACCCTTAACCGATGAAATTAAAATTTTGAAATTGTAGTAACAGGTAAAATAAAATCGTTTTCGTTTGAAATGGTAAGCACAACCATAAAAGTAAAACAGTCTTGCTCTTTTTATAGCTTCTTTTTTCTTGAGAATGAAATCATTTGTTCCTAAAAAAACCTTCAAAATATAATATCTTTAGTCGGTTATACTTCAAAGTCAAGTTAATTTCTAAAATTTAAGTAAAAAGAAAAGTACGCCTGGATTTAAGAATCAAAAAATGAATTGATGAAGATGAAAGTGAAACTGAAATGGATACCTGAAACAAGAAAAAAAAAATCCACAGACGTTTTAGAAACGAAAAAATATTTTGCTCTACCAAAAAAAAATCAGTGATCTCTAAACAAAAAAAAGATAGTAAAAAAAAATATTAAAGATCACTTACATAAACTAATCAACAATGTAAGAATCCTTGAAGAATCAA
>NC_027749.1:28296055-28310752 GCF_000695525.1 Brassica oleracea var. oleracea | reverse complement strand
TAAAAGTTTAATCAAATTAACATAAATAAGATTTTGTTTCCATAAAGTTAGATTTATAAATTTTGTATCTATTAATTTCGTTTTTCTAAAACATTATATGTATAGTTTACAAAAAATAGAATTACACTCCTACATTAAAAAAAAAAATTATGGGCCCCTTCCAGCAATGGGCCCTGGGCGGGTGCACTGCTGGCCCCTGGTCATCAGCCGGCCCCGATCATATCCAAAAGAGGCTGCATGTCCTCAATCACAAAAAGACAGTTTAATTATAGAACTACAGAGAAGAAGAAGGTGACAAAAGTCACAAACCTGCCGTTGAAACAAACATCCGACCATAAAATAATGATAAAACTATAATATAACTTACCAGATAAAGCCTCGTGTACAGACTTATCCAAAAGTTCAGCAAATGCAACTGGAAGTAACCGTTGCATAAAAACATGGCAGTCATGGTTTTTCATCCCGGTTAACTTTCCTCCGGCAAGATCAACGCACCCGGATATACTTGAAGCATATCCATCTGAAAACTTAACATCTTCTTTCAGCCATTGTAAAAAGGTCTTTTTCTCATCAGCTAACCTAAAAATTGGGACTGGATCCTTCCCATCAGATGTTAAGTGCAACTCTTTCCGATTACAATACTCTTTCAAATCAAGCCGCGATTTAATATCATCTTTTGTCTTTCCTTTCACATTCAATAAGGTATTGATGATATTATCCCAAAGTTTTTCTCGATGTGCATTACATCAAGATTGTGTCGAAGTTTATGATATTTCCAGTAAGGTAACTGCCACAAAATGCTCTGCTTATGCCAGTTGTGAGTATCACCATATCCTTGTATTCGTCCATAATTTCCTCCACAATCAACTGTTTTGGGCAAACTGTTGACATGTCCCTGCCAAAGTTCTTCACCTGTTAGCAACTGAGGGGGGGGGCTACCAGTCTCAGCCCTTTCTCTTTTAAAGCTCTTCTTGTTTCGCCGATAGCTATGATCTGATGGGAGAAAACACCGATGACAATCAAACCAACTTGTTTTTCTACCATTCTTCAACTGAAATGCATTTGTCTCATCCATACAATAAGGACAAGCTAACCGACCATGAGTTATCCATCCAGAAAGCATACCATAAGCAGGGAAGTCGCTTATCGTCCACATTAATACAACTTTTAATGAGAAGTTTTGTTTGGTAGAAATATCGAATGCTTGAACGCCGTTAGACCACAAATCTTTCAACTCATCTATTAATGGCTGAAGAAAAATATCGAGAATTGTCTTAGGATGGTTAGGACCGGGGACTAAAACTGTCAACAACATGTATTCTTGTTTCATGCACATCTCTGGAGGCAGATTATACGGAGTCATTATAACAGGCCATAATGAATAATTATGTCCTGACATACCAAATGGATTGAAACCATCTGTGCATAACCCAAGATAAATATTTCTTGCCTCTTTTGCAAAATCAGGGAATACCTCGTTAAAGTGTTTCCATGCTTCTCCATCTGATGGATGAGACATTTCCTTGTCCTTAGTCAAGTGCTCGGCATGCCATTTCATGTGTACTGCAGTACTTCTCGACTGATATAACCTTTTCAGTCTATCAGATATCGGTAGATAGAACATTTGGCGATATGCAACTCTTTTCCTTCCAAGCTTTTTAGTAGGACGAAATCTGTCTTTTTTTGCAGAACCGACATATTTCTTCATTTTCAGCGTCTTTCCAAAAAAGCATGCAATTATCTTGACATACATCAATTTTTGTGATACGGCAACCCCAATGACCGCAAAAGCTTCTTCGTATCATAGTAAGGATCCAAAGAAATGTTACCTTCTGGCAAATATTCTTTCACCATTTGTGAAATTGAGTCCATACAGTTCTGAGGAAGATTATAATCTGTGTTTAGATTCATCAACCTAGCTGCCAAAGATAATTGTGAAAGCCCTTTTGTACACCCATCATATATTGGAATTTTAGCAGCCTCCAAAATATCATAATTTTTTTTTGCCTCGGGGTTAGGTTCTTCTTCCATGTTCTGAACATATGCATCTGAAACCATGTCCACATAAGGATTCTCTTGCTCTGTTTGAAAATCATATCTCGAAGTTTCTCCAGCCTTATGACTATTGTTGTTAAAAATATCATAATCTTCTCCATGAGAAATCCAAACCCAGTAATTAAGCATAAACCCCCTGTTATATAGATGACTGGAGACCGTTGTTTCTCTCCTTAATTTTCCATTCTCGCTTTTAATACATGGACAAAAAAGTTTACCAGTCTCGATAAACAATGGCTGATTCATAGCAAATTTCATGAAGATCTCTAAACCTTGACAGAATTCTTCAGAAACTTCATTAGTTGTTTGGTTAATTCGCTTATTCATCCAACTTCTTGAAGAGAAAATATCGCCACTTGAACTCATTATGTAAATTTAGAATTCACAAAACCATCGGAGGAGACGTAAGGATTTTGCAGCTCTGGCAGAAAAAAAAGAAAAGATTATTTTTTTTGAGGTGAAATATTTTTATATATTGGGGATTTGTTACAAAATTATTTAATAACAAAGCTATAAAATTATTTGTATTTCTAAACTCACGTGTTTGCATTTGTGATAAGTGTTGATTTAAAACAAAACTTTGTTTTGTTCTTATCTAAGGTAAATAAATATCCTTTTTTTTACAAAGCTTAATAACAGATTTCCTCATATTTAGGTCATCAAATTTATAATAGAATGTTCGCATGTTTTTCTATTTTTGCTTAATGTGGCACATATTTTTATTCTATTAATCATTATCATATAGTTGACAAAGAAAACTTATGTGCTTGAGTTTAATAGCTAGACTATTATTGTTCTACCGACTCTTTACATGATTAATATATATTTTATTTTATTGCTTAATTTCATCACATGCAAAAATTATATGATTTTTCATAACAGTTACGTTGATGGCATAATTTTGGCATTTAAATCATAAAATTAATAACAATTTGATCGCATACTTTATAGCAACATTTATGACAAATTTTTCGTCTCTAATTCGTCATCATCTGTGACATTATTTTGTTACTCAACATTCAGTCACAATATTATGACCAAATAGTTACCATTTCGTAACGTAATAACTTGGTCACAAGTTAGTTGACAATTAGTCACAATATTGTGACAAACTATTTTGACACAAAAATTAGTCACAATATCCATCTTTTTTTGTAGTGAGTTCTGAAGTACCTGATCCAAAAAAAGTCGATTGCAGTCAATAAAAGTACCTTGAAGATGTGTGAATCATGTCAACTAGGGAAAAGTAGTCGTTTACCTTTTGTTGCGTCTAAGTTTGTTGCGTCAAGACCTCTAGAGAGAGTCCATTGTGATCTCTGGGGTCCATCACGTGTTACATCTAATCAAGGTTTCCGGTTTTATGTTTTTGTGGACAACTTTTCTCGCTTCTGCTGGTTGTTTCCGTTAAAGGCTAAGTCTGATTTCTACAGCACATTCATTATTTTTCAACGGCTTGTAGAAAAGCAGTTGTCAACCAAGATCAGTATGTTCCAATGTGATGGAGGTGGTGAATTCATAAGCAACAAGTTCATGGATCATCTGAGAAGTAGCGGTATACAACAACTAGTCTCTTGTCCTTACACACCGCAACAAAACGGTTTGGCAGAACATCGACATAGACATATCACCGAGCTGGGGCTTTCAATGATGTTTCAGAGCAAAACTCCACAGAAGTTCTTGGTCGAAGCATTTTACACTGCCAACTTTCTGTGTAATATGTTACCTTCCTCAGTTCTTGATGACAGAAGAAGCCCTTTTGAAGTTCTGAATAACAAAGACCCCGACTACTCAGCCTTACGATCTTTTGGATGCATTGTTATCCAATGCTCAGAGATTATCAAGCTACAAAATTTGATCCTAAATCTCTTCACTGCGTTTTTCTGGGATACAATGACAAATACAAAGGTTATCGCTGCTTGTACCCTCCAACAGGGCATGTTTACATATCTAAGACATGTTCTATTTGATGAGTTGAGCTTCCCCTTTGCAACAATCTACAAGAACGCTCACCCTCAAGCGGTAACTCCATCTCTAGATGCTTGGCAGAGAAGCTTCTTGCCATCAGTTACTAAAGACTCTAACAAAACGACAAGTGCAACAGATGCTCCGGTTGTCTCCTCAAGAATGTCTCTACCTTCCAGGTCGTTGAATATCTTCTCAGAGACAGACTTCCCTCCACTACAGACCAGCTCAAGAGTTACTGGATCAGCTGATAGTGCTACTGAAGTGACAGTCTCAAATCCTAAAAAATGTGAAAGCAGAACTACGTTGTCTAGACAGCACAATGTTCTTGCCTCAACGTCTCAACACTCAATGATTACAAGGTCAAAATTAGGGATCAGAAAACCGAATCCCAAGTATGCACTGCTTACTCACAGAACAGCAAACACAACTCCCACAACTGTGGCTGCTGCTCTAAAAGATCCCCAATGGAACATGCAATGAACGATGAAATAGGGACGTGCCTAGCTACAAAGACATGGTCTCTAGTGCCCCGCACACCTGAGATGCATGTTCTCGGCAACAGGTGGATCTACAAGAACAAGCTAAATGCTAATGGAACAGTAGGAGATCCGAGAGCAAGATTGGTGGCTCAAGGTAACAACCAAGAAGAAGGCATCGACTATTTGGAGACCTACAGCCCTGTGGTGAGAACAGCCACTGTTCGTATAGTCTTGCATCTGGCTACGATCATGAAGTGGGAAGTGAAACAAATGGATGTGAAAAACGCGTTTTTACATGGAGATCTAGCAGAGACAGTGTATATGAGACAACCTTCCGGCTTTGTTGACAAAACTAAACCAGATCATGTGTGTCTCCTTCACAAATCTCTCTACGGATTGAAACAATCTCCTCGGGTTTGGTTCAACAAATTCAGTGACTTCCTCATCGAGTTCGGGTTTGTTTGTAGCGTGAAGGACTCATCTCTGTTCATCTACTCACATGATGGGAACATAATCATGCTTTTACTCTATGTGGATGATATGGCAATCACTGGAAACAGCTCAGCCACTCTTACTAAGCTGTTGACAGAGCTTAACTCAAAATTCATAATGAAGGATCTTGGAAAGCTGCACTACTTCCTCGGGATCCAGGCTCAGTTTCATGACAATGGAATGTTTCTATCACAAGAACAATATGCTGTTGATCTGTTGACAGTTGCAGGGATGGAGAACAGCTCTTCAGTCAACACTCCTCTTCCACTTAAGTTGAATAACGTTCCAGATCAAGACACTCCGTTCTCGGATCCTTATTACTTTAGAAGCTTGGCCGAAAAACTGCAATATCTTACTCTGACCAGACCTGATATTCAATTTGCGGTTAACTATGTATGTCAGAAAATGCATGCTCCTACAGTTTCAGACTTCACAAACCTCAAAAGGATTCTGAGATATGTGAAAGGTACCGTGTCGATGGGCCTATCGTTTTTGAATGATACTGACTGCACTCTGAGAGCATACAGCGACAGTGACTGGGCTGGATGTTCTTCTACAAGACGCTCTACGAGAGGTTTCTGTACCTTCCTTGGACAAAACCTGATCTCTTGGTCATCACAAAAGCAGCCTACGGTGTCCAAAAGCTCTACAGAGGCAGAGTACAGATCGTTGTCTGAAACCGCATCGGAACTAGCTTGGATCAGTCATCTTCTGAAGGAGCTGGGTATATCTCTTCCTATGACTCCAGAACTGTTTGGAGATAACCTGTCATCTATCTATCTGACGGCTAACCCGGCTTTCCACAAAAGAACCAAACATTTTGAGACCGATTATCATTATGTCAGGGAGCGAGTCGCATTGGGCTCACTGGTGGTTCGACACATCCCAGCTAGACTGCAGTTAGCGGACATCTTCACGAAGTCACTTCCAACGGCTTCGTTTCAGAGCTTACGGTTCAAACTAGGCGTGGACATTCTTCCTACGCATAGTTTGAGAGGGGCTATTAACACAAGCTCCAACTCTCAAAATATTGTCGAGCCCAAACCTGTTCGAGCCCACACAGACAGGACCATAGAAGATCAGTCTCAGTCTAGTCAAAGAGTTTCCCCAACGGCTCCAACACTTCACGACAAGAAGAGATATGAAGAAGAGAAGAGAAGAGGAAAACAGATAGCGACTGCTTGTACGAACCCGCGTGATGATCCTGCTTTGTACAACTCATTTGAGGCCCTTGGATTGATTGGGAGAAGAAAGATGAAGACACATCAAGAGTTAACTAGGGATTTCATAGCTTTCTATATAAACTTGTATTGAGACATTGTGAAATCTTAAGAAACAAGAAATAGAAAAGATACTTTCAGAAACTTATTTCTTCAAACTTTCATCGTCCAGCTTCTGCCTGTATTGAGCCAATCTCTGCAAGCAAAGAGAACCATCTAGGACAGAGAACTCAAAGAAGATGAAGATGGTAGAACAGTAGAAACGATGCCTAACCTTGGTATACGCATAGACACCAGCTTCTGTAGGACCAACAGGGCTTCCCGAAGACGGAGACCGGCAAAGACGGAGACCGGCAAAGACGGAGACCGGCGAAGACGGATCTGAAAAGCGATGGTGGTGGAGGTGGAGACGAGCGATTGTGGATTGGAGAGATGACGATGGTAGTGGTGGTGACGAGCGACGGCGTTACCGTCACTGCAACTTCGTCTCCTCCTCCTCCTGCACTAATACTCTTCAATCTCAATTTGAGAAGAACCCAAATCTCGTTAGCAACACTGGTTCACATTTCCTGTATTGTATTACTAACGTTTGGCAGGCGAATCAGCAGAGAAGGGAAGAGAGACGAATGGGTTACACAGAGAAAACAAAAACGGCTAACTTTAGGTTTTGTTTAATGAGCCTAAACTCTAATGGGTTAGTGTCTAAAACCAAATATCGTGAAGTATGGCCAATGTGATATTTAAAAGAGGCGAAAGTAGCGTCTTTTGTTCGGATAGGGAAGCGATCCGTGTCGGCGATTGCCCCTCCTTCCATGCTGACGTGGCGCAAGGAGAAGGGAACAAAGCCTCCTTTATTGGTATATATTTTGTTTATCTAAAAAGATTAAGAATGAAGCATTCATTTAGCCATTTAGGCCCATATTAAATACTGTTTATTTTATAAACAAACTAGGATAAGACATGCGTCTTGCGCATGATAAATTTATATAAAAAGTATTTAAAAAATATTATAAAAAAAATAAATTTATATTCTTGATTGAATTAATATTTAAGTCTTTAAACAGTTTTTTTTAACTTTTTGTTAATTACATAATTTGTTTACTGATGAGCTAATCCCATTTTTTAAAAAACAAATAGGTCAAAAAATCACTTACCGCATAAGAACCTAACCTTTAGGTCAAAAAATCTAGGGTCTATTTGATTACAATAAAACTATGTCAGCTTGGTATTATATCATGATTTAGTAATTCAAAAATTAATTATAGTTATGAGAAGTTTACGTTCACGTGTCAATCCTATATATATTCAATATTTTTCTCTTTTTCATTTTGGTTATTGTTCGATATAAATATTGATTTTGAAGTTTATTCTCATTTTGTTTGTTTGTTTTGACTTGAGATTTAGAAAATGCTTAAGCATTAAAATAATTAAAGATATATATACTTAGGTTAAGATCTGCACCTTTTGCAGAATAAATATTTTATATTTATTATTTATTTTATATTTTATGTTTTTCTGCATATTATGAAATAGTAAAATAATTAGTATATATATTAAATAACTAAGAAATCAGTTACTATTATGTAATAAATTGGCGTGTGCATATAAATCAAATTATCACTCTTGTTTATTCGCAATCATTTTAGGGTAATTAAACAAAACAATCAATTTTATCTATTGTATATGATATATAATTAAATTTAAATCATATTAACATTTATATATAGTACACTTTTAATATGGATATTTATTAAATAAAGTTTTTACTCATATGATTTTATGATTATTTGCATATTTGTGTAACAAAAGTTTACACCAACGATTTTTTTTTAATGTGGGGTAATTTCAATAATTTATAATCATTTAAAAAACAATGAAGATTTCAATATTCAAATATTAACTTTTCAATATATGTTCAATGCAAATATCAAAATATAAGTATATATTTTCATATGATATATAGTTTAATTTAATCAATATAATATATATATATATATATATATATATTTATATATATATTTACTTATATTAACATAAAAACCTATTAAAATAAAATTAATTCTTCATATTATCTTATAATCATTGTATCTTAATATAGAAAAAAATTTAAACCTTGATCATAAAAGTTTATGTGAGACTTTTAACAGTTTTAGTAATTTATACTCGTTTTGAAAAATTCAAAATACAACATATAAAAAAAAAATCTAGATTTTTATTATATGATTATTGTAATTATGTAATTTACTTTAATAATAAAGAAATAAACAAAAAGGATAAAAGGTATACAACTTGTTATCAAATTTTTATTGTTTAAAATCATTCATTGCTATATATATATTTTAATCACATTAGGTAATTTCGTAGGTTTTATTTAAGGAAAGTCTGCAAAAAAATAAAGATTTGATATATGCGACCAACTATAGCCTGCGAAATATTATTTTGCTAGAGAGTATAATTTTTAGACTATAGTTTATGTAAGGTGTTCTATAATTCTTCGAAATAAGATTTAGAAGGCATACACAAATGCCACATAGGATGAAGTTTTTTATTTTTTTTACAAAATTCAGGTTATAACTTTTTAAAAAATTCTTAATTAATATATAGGGGATTGGAATATCATATGTAAGCCAAAACATAGCAACACAAGTGATCAAATACTCCAACAAACAATGGAATGCGAACATTATTTTCTTCTTCGCAGTTGATTCGTACGACATGGTAGTCTTATTGAATGAAAAAGAGACTTTAGGGAAGTAGATCAAGGTGTCATGGGGATAACCAAAATACGGCCTAATTTGTTAACATTTGTATGATCTTCCTCTTCCTTTTCTTTTTCCACCGTATTTGTAGGTAACGTCACGATCTTACACTCATCTATATGTTTGCTCTTGCTCCATAAAAATATGTATAAACCGATCACAACTACTACAGATCCAATAACGCTGCAACAATAAAAACATAAATTTGAATAGGTGACATGTACGTACATGATATATATAGAGATTTATAAATTCTGTATTAAAATCAGGTGAAAACAAATATAGTGGTCAATATAATCACATTAACTCTACTCTTTGTTAAATGTGAAATTGGTAATACTAATATTTAATTTGCTTATTTTATTTCACCTTCCAACATAAATCATACGATGAAGTATAACGAAATCGAACACGGTTGCGGACATAAGTGTGACAGGACTGAACGCTGCTGTAAAGACAGGTCCACGTTGTTTGATACACCACGATATTCCCACCGTACACATTCCTTGTCCAATCACTCCCTATACACATATATACACAATAGATTAATGTTTGACTATCGTGAGTTCCATGGATTTATATTTGTATAATGAATGTATATATACCGCTATAATGACGGTGAAGATGGTGAGTTTGTCTCCGAGGATCCAATCTTCGACATGTCTAGTCTTGATAAAGCTAAGAATAGCGCATTGAAGCGTCCCAAAGACCGATAAAATAACTGTACTCGAATATGGACACGGGTAACTAACGTTGATCTTGGCTTGTATAAGCATCCAAGAACTGAAAAGTATAACTCCTGTGAATAAAAGAAAACAGCCTTTGATCCAATTCTCATTTCCTTTATGGATGCTTGAAATCGTTGCTTGTTCATGAGAGTTCGATAATGGAATGCCTTGGTACATCGTAAGGGTTAAAGCTCCTGCTAAGCTTATCATAGCTCCAAGGATGACGCCGTATCCTATTTTTGTTTTCATGTTTAATTTTTCGAATCTGAAAAAAAAATGTGTATGATTACACATGAAATGATGATGACATGATGGAAATATTTAGGTTATAACAATATTTAATGAGTGTACCCAAATATTAAGGCCATAATGAAAGTGAGGGCAGGCAATGTGCCCCAGAAGGCAGTTGCCAACGTGGCAGAAGTGTAACTGAGCCCGAGCAAGAAAAAAAATTGCATCAAACTCGCCCTGTCAAAGAATTTTTTATTTTTGTTTAATAGGTTTACAAAATAAAAGAGATGCTGAGCCGGGACAGAATAGCCTAGTGGTAAAACACTATAGTGAACTGGATCCCAAGGCACACAGGTTCGACTCCTCCGGGATTCCAGAGAGCGCCCAGTGACAAAAAAAAAAAAAAAAAGAGATGCTGAATTGTAAGAATAATGAGTTAAAGGGGTTAAAAGTTAAAACTGAAACTTACCCAAAAAGGGCACTGAAGAAATGCTGACACGAGATGCTTGTAGTTAGCTTTGGCCTTGTTTTCCTGACCAAATAATGAAAATCGAACACTTTTATTTGGACCGGTACAATTGGACATAAAATCGAATTTGTTTAGTTTAAAAAACAATACGAAATATAAAATCGAATAACTGAATAAAAAATTAAGCATTTAAATAATTCTACAGTATTACAATTTGGATGTTAAAACATAATTAATGAGGCCAAACAGTAGACTTACCGTTCCCAAAAATAAGCGATGGGAAGAAGAAATAAGGTGGAAATACCCAAACGATAGGTAGCAATAACCATGTGATTAATGCCTCCATCAAGAACTTTCTTAATCAAAGCGTTAACCATCCCATTAATCGTGTTAATCACGGTAATCATGATCAACGGTGCCCATTTCCCGTCGAGGTAGCCCATGATTATAGTAAGTTAAATAACTTAATAACTAAACGTTTCCTCTCTCAATTATAATCTCTATCTCGCTCCCTCGCTTCTTTTTCTACCTCTTACCTAATAGCTCGTTTGAGTGGTGATGAGGCATGGAGAAGAGGAGGATGTATTTATATACATCATATATGATATATCCTGAGTGGGAGCCAGATTTTTTTCTATTTGTATAAAATGACAATATTTAACGAATAAATCGTATTTGGATATTATATGAGTGCTATTTATTTTGTGGTGAAAATATTATATATTTAGGGCGCAGACTTGATGCTTTTAGGACTTTAGGACTATACAAACTTAGCTAATTATGATCATAAAGCAGTTTTACCAAGTTTAGCTTAATTAAAAATAGCTAAATCAAACGGGGGATTTCAAAACATTTTAAAGCAGGTGTTTACATATTGTTATATATGTTAAAAACTTATTATACATAAATTTATAATCACGCATAGAAAAGGAAAAGGAACTTTGTGAAATACAATTTAAAATGAACGTGGTTCAGAGTTTTATTTTTCCTTAGCGCGCTGTCATAGATGATATAGACTCTGCTTTTATTTGATGAAAGTTATTGAGATTTGCCTTCCAAAAAAAAAAGAGTTATTGAGATTTATCCAACTTTGTTTCTATCGAATACACTGGACTCTATTTAAAAACAACATGAGCATTTAGTACAGAACAATTGTTAATCCGATCAATGGTAAAGCACTAAAGCTTAATATAAGCCAAAGTACCTAACCCGTTTATAATTTTGAATTATGATGTTTCGAACTTTTGCTATTTTCTACATACTAAATTCATTTTACTCAACCACTAATTTCCGTTCTCTACAAAAGACATTAAATAACATTATCAAACAGATTATATTCAAAAAACAATCATGAGAGCATATTTCAGATGTAGTATGCTCTTATTAGCTACAAGCGTTAAAACAATAATTTTGTTAATTTCATCATTATAAAACAATAAGTTGTAAAATTTATTTACAAGCAATACGATAAATATATACAAATGAATAAACAAAAAACTTGAAATTTTATTATAAATTTGAAGAAAATACAAGTTTAGGCATCTCCAACTCTACTCCATTTTTGACTCCAAGCTTCATTCTGGAGTAAAATTATCTTCAATCATATTTCATATTCAACTCCAAAATAGAGTAATCCTTGTCATTATGGAGTTGAACTTTATTTATTTATGAAATAGTCCTTTTAATTTTGATTTTTTATTTCATACTTAAATAATATTTAAAATAATACAATAACATGAAAATAAATATAATACTCCACAAAATACTATTTAATAGTTTTACATAAAAGATGCATAAACTAATAAAAATCAAAAAAATAAATAACTTATAATATAATATAATATAATAAAAATAAAATGATTTAATTATTCTGTAAATTGTTTTTGGAATCGGTAAAGTATCGTTCAAACGGAATAGATGAGTTTGTTTATCTGGTGGGTTATCATTTCCATTGATAACATTTGTACTTGTTAAGCTTAATATATGCACAAACATTTGGATCAAGTACGTAATTTAAATTACAAAACAAAACTGTGTTTACTTCTTTATGTTCTTTTAATGCATAATTTATTTTTGAATTACAAAAATTGCATATGATGAAAATTACACCAATTGAAGTTGGAAGAAAAGCTCTAACTGTGTTTTTATTAATAAATATTCAATTTGAAAAAAAATATTTTTATGTAAGTTTTGTAAATATAAAATATTTGGTTAATTGTTAAATTTTTATAAGTTGAATGTACTACTAACAATTATTAACTAAATAAAAAGGGAATCATTTGTGAATATTTTGTCGGAGTAAAAATGGAGTAATACATTGGAGTAAAACCCAACTCTATTTTGGAGTTACATTATTTTGGAGTAAAAATATGAGTAATACATTGGAGATGCTCTTACTTAAATTAAAACAAAAAACAAAAAAAAAGGGTAAACCATTCCCCGGAGAAAGAATGTGAAAAGCCCCAATGACCACGCGCATAAAAATCTGGTGTGGTGCAGATTGGAACTCGGATCTTTTGGGGATCAATGGAACGCCCTTGACCACCCCACCACAGACCCGTGATTCTCTTACTTTAACTAACAAGAAAGACATCACCTAAAATCGTTTAAAATCTTATAGAGAATACTTCGCATGAAGTTTGCTCGAGAACTCTTCACATAAATCTTTTATGAAGACTTCACATAAGTCTTTTATGAAGTCTTTTTTTTTTAGATTATTTTGTGTAACTATAAATTTACTAAAGAAGACTTCATAGGATTTAGATTTAGGGTTTATCCAAAATGTTCTCTAGTATGTATTTCGACGAAGTCATCCTTCGTAAATTATTAAGTTATTTTTGTATTACCGAAATCTACTATGTAGATACTTCACCTCAAATTTTTACATGTAACATGATGTCTGAGAAGTGTTTCAAAAATTCTATTTTGTTAAGATTTGAGAGAAGATTTGTGAGAATGTGTTGTTTATTTCTTATTGCTTACACCACTATATATAGTGGTTCATACAAGGGGGAGCCAAAGGGAGAATTGATTACAAAGATACTCTACATAATGACATGGTCAAACTCATAAAGACATAAGGTTGAATGGGTCTTCCATGTGGCTGGATGTAAACCCCCAATGGACTCTAGTCTTGAACTTGTATGGTCTAGGTTATGGACCATCCACTTCATGATTCATAACACTCCCCCTTGGATGCCATAACCATATAGGGTTTGTAACATGCTAATGTTGCCTCATTAAACCTCTCCCGGAAAACCCAAAACCCAATGTGGTAAAAAGGGAAGCCAAAGAAAGGAAAAAGAGTACAACACACATTACTCCCCCTGATTTGGACATCACTGAATGTCCTTGAGTCTACGCGTGCCAATCTTGTTGCGTGAACTTCCTGAATGTGCAAGAGGGCAATGATTTGGTGAAGAGGTCGGCTGAGTTTTCACTAGACCAGATCTGAAGGACGTTGACCTCTCTGGCTTTCTGCAACTCATGGGTAAAGAAGAACTTGGGTAGAATATGTTTGGTTCGGCCACCTTTGATATACCCGTCTTTGAGTTGAGCAATGCAAGCTGCATTATCTTCATATATGATGGTCGGACCCGTTGGGTCGCATATGGACGCATAATGTGGTCCTGTACCTTTTGTTCAAAGACGAACTTCGATCTTATAGCTTATCTTTATGATAGCTTATTCATTCATACCACAGCTTGGTTGGTTCATGCTGAGAATTCGACCAACCATAAGTATTACCAAAATTTGGCTAATTTGTGGTGATGGTCTATAACCTTTTCTAAGGTTTAATGAATAACCATTTAACCTATCTTAGGCTGGTTAGTATAAAACACAAGAAATTTAAAATTCCTCTATGGACTGATTTGGATTGTTCTTATAGAACTCTTCACTTGCTTACATGTAGTCATTTAATTTAGTCCATGAACAACTTTAGGAAAATGCTGTTCAAGGGAACATTTTTTCTCATCTTTTGATTCTGAGCTCAATACCGTTTGGTAAACCTTTTGGTACCAATAATATTATCATCATCATCCAGTGAGTCATATATAGCATACTACATCTTTTGAATTTCTTCAAGACATCATATGTAGTGAAATATGTAGTAGTATCCACCACATTAGATTATATAGACATTTTCCGGTTTGTCTCACGATTTATCCTTCTTTCAGGATTTATATATTCACTGGGCATCATATGGCGTTTACATATTCATGGCCAATACAATACGCCTTATATATATCACTTTAAACCCCACGTTTCTTTCATTATTCATTATGAGTACTCTTGTGT
>NC_027749.1:28282188-28295413 GCF_000695525.1 Brassica oleracea var. oleracea | reverse complement strand
CATATGGACTTTTAGAATTTGAACCTTATAGGTAATGGTCTTTATATCAAATTCAACCAATATGTAATATGGTTGTGGACCATGTTTCACGGATTTTAGTATGGTCATGTATCATGGGATTTGTTCTCACTCCCCCCTCATGAACATACTCTAATTCGTGGTGCTTGGGACAATAAATTCCTTTGTGCATAGATATATTGCAAACACGTGAGATCTTATGGGATAACATTTGTGCCCTTTTAAATATTTGCATCATAATCCGAATGGCTAAGTATGGTAATGCCATCTAAGTGATAAATTTCGTGGGTTAATCAAACATGATTGCCCTGGCTATTTGCCTAATATCATATTGATCACTAGATCAATAGAGAATGTAGTCTTGACCACTTAGGCGATTTTAATTTAGGTACTCTTATTCTCTTTTGTCCATTGTTGGAAACCATTTTTTATTCTTAATTCAATGGACCTTATAGGGTGAATATAATGCCATTTAGGCAAAGCCTTGGTCGAGCTTCTTTTTCTTTCTTTCAAGGAATGTCCAGTTGAGTTCAAGAGTATTTTATAACTGAGATAATTGAGAATATTATTTTGTACACGACTAATCAATTTGATAATTAGTTTAATAAAAATTATAATATATATTTATATGTACCAATTTATTTTTCTAAAGATTTTAAGAATCATTCTAATGATGATTCGTGGCTACAAAAACATGTCCTAATACTTTAGAATTAATATATAGGGATATAAAGCCTGGAATACAAAAACATTATAATTATATTTATATAGATCAATTTATTTTTTTTAAGATTTTAAGAATCATTCTATTGAATTCGTGGCTACAAAAACATGTCTTAATACTTTAGAATTAATATATGGGGATACAAAGCCTGGAATACCGTAAACTTTAATGCCTAGAAGCGAAGACCATGCTTTATATAAAGCCTTTTGTCACTTGGTATAACAACCCCTTGAGTAGTTTTATTTCATCGCAATAATCGATAATACTATTTGTGTTTTCTATATGAATATTTCACTTATTTGGATCCAAAAATCTTTTCGGAGTGCTTCAGCTTTCGTTCGTGTGCTATCCCTCAGCAATATTATAAAAAAAGCAATATCAACTTCTTTATTTGTTTTTTTGTTAATCATCAACTTCTTTTTTTTGGTTGTTGCAATTTATAAATAATCTGTTTTAATAAAGTGATAGCTAACTTACCCTAGCCTTTAAATAAAGAAATATTGCTAGATTTTTGTTTCAAAAAAAAAAAGAAATTAGGAAAGCAATCAAGATGCAGATGATTGTTAATTAATGTTAATATGGATATAAGAATATCTATACTAACAAATTGAGTAGAAAGGCTTCACAATGCGCCATTTCAGCAAAGACTATTTCAAAATGTGACATGTGGCATTGTTTCCTCATTTTTATTTCTGAAAAATTGGTTGTCTACTTACAAAAGCCTCAAGTTTCATTTTATTTATTTGTTTGGGCCTATCATTATTCCAGAATCTCAATCCATAAGTCTTTCTTCTTCGATCATGTACATCGGAACAAATTAGCCAACAAAAACTGTTGGTTTAGATAACGCATTCCCCCTGAATTCAGTCAACCACTATAATGATCTCATTAATGTTGTTCTCATCACTACCTGCACTCTCGCATTCATTAATTCACTCACATTGCCATGGAAACGTCTAAAAACTACACATATAACTATAAATACCATAGTTGGATTCACTAAAAATCACAAATCCCATCAAATCATTTCACATTCTCTCTTCTTATAAAAAACCGTTCCACATTCTCTCTGTGCAGTTCAGCTATCTTCAATGGCCACATTGACCTACTTCTAACTGAATTGAAAGCCTAACGTTGTCCTAAACCATTCGAGGTGCGATTGCTCCTGTTAGGGAGGCTTGGAATGCGAAGAAAGAAGGTGAACTCATGGGTGTCGACATGCTTTTGGTAGATGAAAGGTAAACGCAAAGAAGGTGTGATGGATGGTTGATAACTTCACGAGGCTCTCTTGTGACTCACGGTTCATGGACCATGGCAAGTATGAAGTATCACATGAAATAACATCAACCCCATAAAACTCTTTCCATAACACGACTTCCCATATATCATAATACAATATTCACTCTCAAAATGAGGGTACAACACAAAAAAAGACAATCACACATAATTTTTCAAAACATATTTACAATGAGGGTTAAGTTTCTTGCTTCTCAACACACACTATTTCCATAACAATATTACGCAACAAATAAAAAATTACAATAAAAAAATGTGCAAACAAAAAATAACAAAACATGTGACACCACTTGCGTTTCAAATATGCGTGCATATAAATTAAGAACCGAAAACCGAATTGAAGGCAACAAAAAAAGACAATCCAAAACTAAATAGAAATTCACAAACAATCGAGTGGTTTATATATTTTTGAGGCTGAAAAATCAAAATTGTACCATAGAACCAAATAAGAACCTAAAATAGTAATTTTGTTTAGTTATAAAATTACCCAAAAAATAAAATATTATTTATAAACAAAATACCTAAAAATATGAGAAAAATGTGCCACCACTGAACATGTGCAACAAATAAATACAATAAAAATGGTTCATATAGTTTTAGAAGAAAACAACAAAAAAAAACCGAAAAAACATGAACTGAACCGAAAACTGAACATTCATGGATAGTTTCAACTGCTTGGGACCAATTCAGCACATATCTAAAAAGGAAAGAGATTATACTTAATGATAAATAGTATATACAGTAGAAGTTTAAAAAAAAAATAAACAATAAATTTATAAAATAACTAAACCAATAAGTATATACAAACAAAACTTATGTTTAACCGAATATAATACATCCCGCGCGAAGTGCGAGAATACTAGTAGTATAAAGATAAACGTAAAGAAAACGACTGAATTTCCTTAGTTCATAAACGATGTAGTGCATACGTCTCTGAAAAACAATAAAAATCTTATTCAATCGCAAATCTGACTAGGACCAAAACTTAAGGCCAGATATTTTCACGGTATACTAAAGAGCAAAACTAGGGTTATTAGACTGCTATACTCATTTTAAGAGATCCATCTAGGTGTTAAAAATATTATACTTGGAAAACAACACTAATAGTATTAGATGTACCAGAATTTTCTTTCTGATGCTAATTAATACATCTACACTTGACGATATACAATAAGCATAAGCAAAGCTAGAATTACTACGATGAACCAGTTTAACGAAGATATCAATAAGATGATCAGCATTCCTCCGGATACTGTCGCTATATCTTGTCAAGCTCTCAGATGAGAGTAAGAATTTATGCTTTATCCTGTCTGAAATGTCTTGGGAAGGAAGGAAAACATATACATGCCCTAATCCAAATGACAGTATCTAGAGGAATGTGATAAGCATGGGACTCTCTATGTTTCCCCAAAAGGGAAGGTGGCTTAGGCTTGAGAAGTTGTAATTCGTTGAACTTGGTCTTTGGCCTTAAGCTCATTTGGATCCTGTTTTTCCAGATCCGGCTCTGCTTGGGTTGTTGGTACTGGCATAAATCAATGTCAAAGCAATCATTTTGGTTTCTAAATGCCAAAAATTATACCAACTCGTGGGTTTTCCGTAGGCTTTTAAGCTAAGACCGTAGATCATTTCATTCCTTCGAATTGTTCTAGGAAGAGGACATGAGACATTTTTGTGATGGGATCCATGGACCTCTATGTAAGCTCAAGAACTTGGAGCTTGATAAGTTGCTGCAGTGGTGGAGTTTTGGTTCGTGTACATGTGTTACACATGGAGAGTAATGTGTGACACATGCTTCGGAGAATAAAAAGGAAACGTCAAGATGCGATGATGTGTGATATTTACATATGCTTGGTTGACGAAATAAGCATTAAAGGAATGTTATTAGATCACAAATTGGAAGATTTGGTGATGCTAAAATATATGAAATATTATATTAGATAATAGCAAAAGATTATTTAATATATATTGTGGCTTTACCTAAGATTAGGGTAAGAGCTTTAACGTTCTAATTTGTAGAGAGAAACACAAAGGGGTTTTGGGGTTTCACAACTGAGTGAATTGGTAGACTTGATCAACAGGTGGTGAGTCAAGCAAGTTGGGGGTGTTAGAAATCGATCTGTGTCGAGTTGAGTAATTCGGATCAAACAAGTCTGTAAGAGATTGTGTAAAGGATTTCTAATAAAAGATATACGAATTCTTGGAATTACTTTGTGCCCTGTGTTTTCGCTGTATCTCGATTTTACAATTGGTATCAGAGCAGGACATCTAAACGAAGAAGAGTTCTTCGAACCAAGTTGAGATCCTGAGAAGAGAATATGGCGATTTTGGCACATAATATGTTGTTGCTGAATGATGTGAATTATGGGTACCGGATAGTGAGAATGAGAGCAAACTTACGTGGAGCTGATGAAGATATCTGGACAGTTGTTCAATCTGGATGGGAAGAACCGTGTGTGATGCAAGAAGATGGCCTGAAGACACTTAAACCGAAGACAAAGTGGACTGCAACAGAGAAAAAACTTTCAAGGTTTAATGCGAAAGCACTAGATACAATCTTCAGTTCTGTAGATGGAAAGCAATTTGAGCTTATACAGGGATGTGAATCAGCTAAGGAGGCTTGGGATATACTACAAAATGCTTTTGAGGGTACTGCAAATGTTTGGAGGATAAGATTGGACTTGCTTCCATCACAGTTTGAAGACATAAGGATGACTGATGACAAGAAGATAGGAGATTTCAGTGCAAAGCTTAGCTCCATAGCCAATGAAGCACAAGTTTTAGGTAAAAAATCCGAAGATGCAAAATTGGTGAAGAAGTTTTTTGCGATGTTTGCCTACTAAGTTTGCAGCACATAAAGCAGCGATAACATTGACAATGAACACTGATGAACTGAAGTTCGCTGAGGGAGTAGGGATATTAAAGGCTGAGGAGATGGAATTGGAATCTAAGTGTTCAAAACCTGCTCAAGACTCTAGAATTACAGCTGATGAAGACATCCAAAGAGCTAAAAAACTTGAAGAATCTATTCACCTGATGATTCAGAAACTTGAAGAAACCATGAATCTTTTGTATAAGATGTCCAACGAAAGACTGCCTAGAGAAGAAGAAAGACATAAAAGGCAGGAAGGGGTGTGTTTTAATTGTCATGGTATTGGACATTTCAAAACAGATTGTCCATCATTCAAGAGAAAAGAAATCAAGTGCAATGGATGTAATGGTTATGGGCACATAAAATCAGATTGTGTGAACACAAAGAAGACGAAGATGAGGAGAATTTGCAATGATAAAAAGACAGAAAGCAAAGAAGATGCTCTAAATTTCGTGGCTCTTCATGGAGCTATGGGGCCTGAAAAAGACATCACTAAAGGTGAATTTCGTGCGCCGTGTGTGTCACACACCAACTCCAACCTGTCACATAGTGATGCAGAAAATGATATAGATGTGGATCTTCTAGCTAAGTATCAGGTTCTGTTTGGTCAATTTGCTAAACTCAGTGAAGAAAATATTCCGCTGATCAAAGATACAACAATGCTGAAAGCAAAAGTGAACATTCTAGAGTTGGAAACCAACAATAAATCTGAGACTGGAGTGTTAAAAGAAGAGAAGGAGCCTGATCCACATAGTTCACAGAAGAAAATCTCTGAGTAGGTCTACTATCTAAAGAGTATGGAGACTAAATATGATCAGACAAAACAACTATTGAATGAGGAACACGAGAAAAGTCAGCTGCTGCAAAGAGAACTCAGTGAAAATTACAGAAAGTTAAGGATGCTGAACAGATGATCTGAAACTTTAGATCAGATATTATTAGTTGGACAACCTCCAAAGGTGAATTAGGGCTTAGGATACAAGGGTGCTGCTTCAAAAGATCAAGCTTTTCCAGTCGATGTTATCAAGTTTGTAAAAATTACTACATCTCACCCTGAAAGTAGCTCAAAAGCTGAGAAAAGACATACATTTGCACCTGTGAAAAAAGAACCTAATGCTCAGACAAAACTATGCTCTCCAAAGCCTGCAATAACTAGGAGGAATGGTTGTTTGTTTTGTGGGAATCATGGTCATAAGGTTGATTTCTGTTATTCTCAAATTGAGCGAGCTTGGAGGATGAACCTTTGTTGTGTAGAACCTAGAAGGTATGGACATGTATGGATAGCTAAGAAGGATATGTATCCCAAGTTTACGAAAGGTGTGTCACACGAGCATACCAATGTGTCATACACTCGAATGGTTGATCAATATACTGAACTTGAAGAACCAGTTCGATGGCATAGAAGGAATTGAGGGTTTTGATGGTCCAACACGTATCATGAAGTTTTTCACAGAGTTTTTCACTCAAGCAGGGGGAGATGGTACTTGATTCAGGGGGAGTTTAAGTTAATACTTTGATGGGATGTATGATACATATTGTGCTTAGAGGTTATTGAGCTTGAGTTGTAAAACTCAGTGAAAAAGAGGGAGAATGTAAGCTCAAGAACTTGGAGCTTGATAGGTTGCTGCAGTGGTGGAGTTTTGGTTCGTGTACATGTGTTACACATGGAGAGTAATGTGTGACACATGCTTCGGAGAATAAAAAGGAAACATCAAAATGCGATGATGTGTGATATTTCCATATGTTTGGTTGACGAAATAAGCATTAAAGGAATGTTATTAGATCACAAATTGAAAGATTTGGTGATGCTAAAATATAGGAAATATTATATTAGATAATAGGAAAAAATTATTTAATATATATTGTGGCTTTACCTAAGATTAGGGTAAGAGCTTTAACGTTGTAATTCTTAGAGAGAAACACAAAGGGGTTTTGGGGTTTCATAGCTGAGTGAATTGGTAGACTTGATCAATAGGTGATGAGTCAAGCAAGTTGGGGGTGTTAGAAATCGATCCGTGTCGAATTGAGTAATTCGGATCAAACAAGTCTGTAAAAGATTGTGTAAAAGATTTCTAATAAAAAATATACGAATTCTTGGAATTACTTTGTGCCTTGCGTTTTCGCTGTATCTCGATTTTACACTCTACAGGTCCTCCCATTCAGTTTTTGAGGCCTGCTGCTCCTGCTGAGCAAGGTATCCCTCTGTATACGTTGTTGGTGGAAACTGGTCTCTTCCTCCTGACCGTTCAGATCGTCATCTATCTGTATTGATCAATATCTCTTCTATCATTCCTTCTTCACTTCCTGATTGTCATATCTGGCGTGTCAATGGTGTGTCTCATAGAAGGTTCAACTCCAAATCCGTATGGAACGCTCTCAGACCAGTCAAGCCCATCGTTAACTGGTTCTCTTTTGCTTGGAACTCTATTTCTACATATCCAAAAACTTTAAAATGACTTCAAAACAGAGCAAAATTTTAAAAATAATTTTTATGCTTAAATATTAAATAAAACATTCATATTAGGTTGAATCTATAAATTTTTCGAATCTAACATATAAAACGCACAAAAATACATATCAAAAAATTTGTAAATCTAACTTTAGAGAAATGAAATATAAGATTTATGAAATTAATAAATCTATAAAAAAATTTTTGACAAGAAATCTTCTAAACACTAATATCAAATTACAAACTAAATATTAACAAACACTTCATTAAATATAAGATCAAGTTAAAAACTGTTTATTATATACAAAACTAAACACATATATGTCAAATTAATTAATTTTCTTAAACAAAATTTAAGATTCTAAATTATAACCCTAAAATACTAACAATATTATAACATATGTTACCAAACCCTACACTAATGACAATCATGATTTACAATATATAGGCCAAACTTACAACCTATATTCTCTCATATCTATATTGAAAATAATAGAATTTTAGTATATCTAAATTTAAATAATTTAGAATTGTTTATAATTTAACTATTTCAATTTATTTTCCATCAAGATTTTCTAAAATAAATTATTTTAAGATTAAATACATGAGAAGACTTCTAAAAAAGTTTCTATGAGAAGATTTAACACACTTAAGAAGTCTTTGCAAAGTTATAATGGTAAAAGTGATTTCAGTTTTTTTTTTTTGGACATAAAGGGATGATTGTAATTTCATTACCCTTTTAGGTTTCTTTTGTATTTTATTGAATTTGAGAAGATTTCGTGAACCTCGGAAGATTTTGCAGGGTTATAATCGTAAAGGGGATTAAAAAAATTTTTGTCATAAAGAGATGGTTTTAAATTCACTACCCTTTTATGTTACTTTTGTATTTAATTGAATTTCAATATACTTTTGTATTTAAAATCAGGTTTTAGGTCATTTTTAGAAAATTTTCCTGAAACAATTGTGGCTATTTTATAAATAGTCACGAAAAAATTTGTGATTAGATTGTTACAAAACAAATTTACCACAATTTTAGTTATGCTTTATTTTTTTGACTATTTTGTCATGACAATAAGATTATACATTAAACTTTCACACATATTAAGAAAATACATTAAAAATTGATTGTAAATGCATTATTTTTTGTGAATAACAAATTTTCATAACTTTTATCCAATAGAAATCCAATAAACACCATTAATATTTTTAAAATTTACAATTTTTCATTAAATAATATATTGAATAGCTAAAAAATGTATCCTTTTGAAACAATTTTTTTTCTAGAAAGTGGATCTTTCTGAAACGGATGGAGTAATATATTACATACTTTAACATGAAACATAATTTGTTGTATAATAATACAATATAAATTGGATATTTTTTTATTAAAAATATGTAAATCATACATATATGTCTAATAATTATTATTTTTTAAGACTATGGTTTACTTAGACCTGGTACATATTAACTCTAGTCGTGTATTAATATAATCTTCTAGTTTTTCAATCTTATATTATAATCAACTTTTTAATTTATTATAATTATTTAAGCGACTTAACATATAATTTTGTTTAATTGTTTAAGTTTTTGTTTGGTAATATGTATTAGATTAGATAATTTTTGGATCAGTTCTCTTTTCTAAAAATTTAAATAAATAAATAAAAATTCAAATATCAACAACCAATCAAATTAAGAAAATTAATTATAATTTCACCTATAAGTGACACATAAGCAAAATCCACTAAAGTGATTTCTTAATTAATAAAGTTAAGTACTAAAGTTGCATAAAAATATATATACTGGATATTTATAAAAGAGAAGAAATTATGCGGTTCTCAAAACCAGAGCTCGCTCTTCAGTATCCCCTACACCAACCAAAACTCCATAGAGATCTACACAATATATAAAAAACTTCACAAAATAGTTAGATACACAATGATGATAGATCAAAAATCCTACTTAGAAATGTCTATCATGGATCTGGACCGCGGGCCTGGCCGTAAAGGACTTTCGCGGAACGGTATTGGGACGAGGTTTTGTAGGCCCGTAAATTTACGGTCCTCGCAGGACGGGTCTTTGCGGGACTGGACCTTTTGCGGAATGGACCGAAATGAGTCATGCATGATTACATGGACCCGCATTTTTTTCTTCATTTCTTATTTTACCTGAAAAAATGAGAAAGAGAGTGAGAAGAAAGCAATTCTTGTGATTTTCCCTCAGAAAACATAAGGAGTTCCGGCGATGATGATTTGAGCTCCGGTGATGATGATTTGAGCTCCGGCGATGACGACTCCAGCTCCAGCGATGACGATTCGAGCTCTGGTTGTGTTTTGATTTGGTTTTTTTTCTTTTTATTACACACAACTATGAATTGCTTTATTACAATGTGATATTTCTTGTTTAAGTTGATTGGTTTTGTTTTTAGTACTGTGAAGTGGTGTTTTTCTTAAATTAAATTTGGTTACAATGGTGTTGTTTAGGAAAAAAGTTAGTTATATCACGTCACTTATATAATTTGGCAAAGTGATTCACGGATTTTTTTGCAATCCAAATAATTAAAAACAGAGATGGTTTGATGAAGACATACAACACTTGAGCCAAATTATTACATAGACAACAACTTAATCAGATTCAAACTTAACAAAAGCTTATGTTGATAACAAAAGAAAACTTTTAACTCAAGAACGCAAGCACAAACGAAGCTTTGTGGCATTGATTTTGATAAGGCTTTAGTGAAGCTTAATGAGCTCTCTTCAACTCTCTTACACAACTTTCTTACAAGAACGTTCATGAAAGAAGTTGTAGCGGGCGGTTTGATAAGGAGGCGTCCAGCGGGACGTCCCGCAAGGCCTATATATTATGTGGTACGGGTTTGGACCGGTATTTTGAAGACCACAGCCCGCGCGGGACATGCCTGCTGTGACCCGTTCAACGACTAACGTACGGGACGGAACAGGATGGGTAAACCAGTTTGACATCTCTAATCCTACTGTTTATGTTTAACATTAACCATAATTAAAATGAGATAAAACTATACAACATATCAATAGAGAACATTGGATGAGATAGACCAGGACATAGACTTGTTTATATTGTATAACCATAGACTTTTCGTAATTAATGAGTAACTAGGTGATTCTCTCGTGCTAATGAACTGGTATAAATCTGTATAAAGTTAATATATTATAATTGATTGATATTTACTTTTGGTTCTAACTTAATTTTTTAATTTATATTAATAATGATATATTATTTTAATTATACATATGATTTTGGATAAGTTATATCTAGTCGGTTTGGTTGGTTTCTAGATCAACAATCGATTTGATTATCACTTGAGTATATTGGATTGAATATATTTCTGCGAATTCAACTATAATATTTTATTCTAGTGTAGTTAATTTTGATTAAATTCTTATTTTCATTTAGACTGGTTATTTTCTTACATATGTAAATATATTACTCTAAGATTATATATAACGTAATATATATTGATATTATCAAATAATTGATTACAATTATTTGATCAAAATATGCTTATAAAAAAAAAATTTAGGTTCCATTTTCAATATCTCTTAAAAATCAGAACTAAAATTGTATTATTTTTGTGAAATCATATTACATAAGTAAATATAATTTATGGGTGTTTTTTTACTGTAATTGTAAGATATTATAGTGAGCTAAAGATTATGAAAAAACATTTCAATAATAATAATAATTATAAACTATGTTTAGTCAATTAAAAAAATTGTTCTATGTTATTAATTATTTTATGTAATCATATCAGAAAATATATATAAATATATATATATATATAAAGAAAATATTTCTATTACTTTGAAAATATTTTTATTTTATGTTTTATTATTTAAAAAGTTATATTTATTTTTTTTCTATCAAGATTATCTTTGTGAACTTTTTTTTATGAAATCACATTATGTAAAAATATATTTTTGTTTCCATCTAAAAAATATAGATATAAAGAAAGTATTTTTGTTACTTTGAAATATTTTTTTCTGTAAAATATGTTTTAAACAGAATATTACTATTTTGTGAACTTTCTTTTTAATGAAATTATATTATATATATATGTATATTTTCGTTTTTAAATTCATTTTAAAACTTTATAAATGTTTCCTTTTTATTATATATGTTATTTGGAAAAATTAAAATGAAAACTAAAAAAAGTTAATAATAATATTTAAATTTAATATTTTTAATTCATTATGGGTACCTCTGTAAATAACCGTCGTAAGAATTAATGTGAGCGCGACATGTAGTAAACTAATTTCACAAATAATATTATAGAGATATATCATAATTATTACTTCTATCTTTACTTTAATTTTATATTTTTGACTATTTGTATTTTGCAGTATAATTTTTTATTGGTTGAATTATATGTATTAATTGTTGTTTTTATACAAACGAGAAAGATTGAATAAAATTTTGTAATTTCTTAATCGGTGTGCAAGAACCTTAAAACCCACTTATTGTGATACGGAGGGAGTAATATATTGTACATGCAGAATTATTTGTAGTAAAAATCTTATTAGAAAAATTGCTTGAAATACACAAAGGTGGATAGCATTTTATTTTATTTTATTTGAAATAGAAAGGGATATTTATTTCTAAAAAATCATTTTAAGAAATTTATAAAATGTACTTCTGAAAATTAATTATTAATAATTTTATTACCATTAAAATACAATAAAAAATATTTTATATGATTAATTTTCGTTCATAAAACAAAATGTAATTTAATTTGAAATACTAATTATGTTTTATGATAATTATATTGTAAATTAATAAATTTTCCGAAATGGAATTTAAAATGATTCTAAAAATATTTTCTTAGATTTTTAACAATGTTTATTTTTATTTTAAATAAAATATATTAAAAGATATGATGATTAAATTATGTTAAATTTGATAAACATTCTAGATGAATGTCCATTTTAAAATATCATACATGAAAGAAGTCATGACTTATGTTTTAATAGTATAGATTTATATCAATAAACATTTTCGTAGTATGCTAATATTTTTTGCACTGAATTATATACGTATATAAGTTATATATTACAACCACTGCTTTAATATTTCTATAAGTTGCACCAAAAAAACTAATTCTTTATTATCTATACTATATAAAAGTTGAGGCTATAAGCCATCGAGAGCGTCCACATAGGATTTAAACGACCAATCGTAGTATGACAAATTATTATTTAAGTTTACTATTTTTAAAAATGCTAATATTACCAAAAAAATGTTTATTTCAAACTAAAATATAAATCAATGTCGAATAAGGTAAATTTACAAAAATATAAATACTATATTAAGTTAACATAATGTTTAATATTTTTCAAAAATTAAAAAATAAATAATGAAAAAAATAATTAATTTAAAAATACAAGACTTTCAAACAAGTATAACTATATAAATCTAAATTTAAACTCATGATTTTCAAAGTTTAGGTTATATACTATTGAAAATATTCAAACTAACATATACTATATATAAGTTGATATTATAAATCATTGAGAATGTTCACATATTATTTTAAAGCACCAAAAATATACCAAATCGATTTTCAATTTGATATTTCTAAAAATGTTAATATTACGAATTTTTTTATTTCAAAATAAAATATAAATAATTACAAATAAGTTAAACTTACAAAGTTAAAAACATCATGTACAAATCTATACTATATAAAATAAAGTTTCGAAAATTAACATAAAAATAACAAACAAATATAATAGTTAATTTAAAAATGCAATACTTTCAAACAATTATAACTATATAAATCTAAAACACATGATTTACAAAATTTAGGTTATATACTGCTGAAAATATTCAACAAAAA
>NC_027749.1:28281072-28282136 GCF_000695525.1 Brassica oleracea var. oleracea | reverse complement strand
AAAAACAGAAATAACTGAAAATATTCACAAATAACATATACTATATATAATTTGATGCCGTAAATTATTGAGAATATCCATATATTATCTTGAAGCACCAAGAAAAATATGTTAATCACCATTTTATATATTACTTATAGAACTTTCAAAAATTCTTTCTTTCATAATCAATGTAAATTTTAGAAAAAGTCAAAATCATTAAAGGAATAATATTGATATATAAACTAAATATTTGGAAGAATAACATAAATTTTACGTACAAAATATAATATTAAAAATAAAAGAATTTGAAATAATAAAGAAAATATGAATCTAAAGCACATATGATTTTAAAATTGAGGCTATATGCTATTTAAAGTGGTCATATAGAAGCTAAAATTATTATTAATAATATGTATTCTCAAAATGTTAATTTGATATTTTTAAATATGAAATTTCAGATATTTAATTTCTCTCAAAATAAAATTAAATAAGTTTAAATTTTTTTGCCAGAAATAATTAACTTTATTTTTAAACTAAATATTTGAAAATTAAAAATAAAATTTTATCGAACAAAAATAACATTTTAAAAAAAAATCAACATAAAAAATATTCTAATAATCATGTATGTGAAAGTAAAATAAAAATAAATACAAAATTACAAAAATGATAAATTAACTAATGTATTAATTATCTTAAAAATTAGATTGGTATTTATACTAAATTCTTGAAAACTTAACATAAAAAGAGTTTAACAAGAAAAAAACAAATTATGTCCACAGCCAATATTACGATAAGAGCTATATACTTTTAAAAATATTCATATATAAATAAAAATACGAAAAATATTCCAAATCAATATCATTGTTTAATATTTTTATAAATCTTAATATTTCTAAAGTAAATCTATAAATTAATTTCAAAATATGAACTAAAATTAACTAACTTGATATATATGCTAACTATCTTAAAACATAACACTAAAATTTATTTAAAAAATTCATAAAGTATGTCAAAACATAAAATAGCATATACATAAAAATAAAATATATAATTAATATTAAAATAATTAACCTAATCAAATA
>NC_027749.1:28268771-28280448 GCF_000695525.1 Brassica oleracea var. oleracea | reverse complement strand
TTGTATTAGTTAATAAGCATGGAACAATCTATATGACGCTTTTAATTTTTTTATTAAGAAACAATATACACATTTTATAAATACATTTATACATTTACGTATACAAACAAACTGATATCTAAATATTAGTTATTTAAATGGTAAAATTGTATAAAAACTTAACTATGAAAAATAATAAAGCACACTTTAAATAAATTTCATAGAAAAATGTATATAAAACAATTTTCTATTATATTATCTTAATATTATTAAAAAATAAAACTAATTATTAATAAAGTATTCATAGTAGTGTATAGCATAGTATAGTAATGTATATGTACTGAGAAATCTATGTGATATTAAAATTATGTACTTATAAGAAACTATAAATACTTTAGTAACAGTAATTTTACTTTTATAATACAAACAAATAAATAGCTAAGTTCAGAAATAACAAATTTATAAAAACAATGTAAATAGGAAATCAAATAATATTTTAATAATATTAATAAAAATATTTTTTTACGAAATTCATCTTTTTCTTAAAAAATATTGCAAAATTAAATTAAATTATTAAAGCAGACTCGCGCGTAGCGCGAGTAAAAAATCTAGTTTCTATAAAAGGTGGTGGCATAGTGGCACAGTAGAATGAAAATATAAGAAATTTTGAATATAATAGCATATAAAATTAGAATGAAAATATAATACATATAGGTATTCAAAAGTTAATCAGTGGGTATGAGAAAATCTAAACCAAAACATCAATGTATAAATACTTCAATACAAACTTAAACTAAAGTAGATACAGAAAAAAATATACACTAAGCATCAACTTGTGAGCCCCAAAAGATAAAGAAGAAGCAACTGGTTGACTAGTCTTTTGATGCATTGCCATGTAATTCACCAATATAGATGGGCTCAGTTTATGTCTTTATGATGCAACTATTGAGATTAACATAGAATTCAAAAAGCTAATTTCTTGAACCAAATTGATAAGAACCTTGGTTGGCTTTGATGTTTGAAATTGATACTTTCAAACATACAAATTGAGGAACAAACGAGAAAATTCTTATTATATATATCAAGGAGTCATTGGAACAACCATAAGATGACTCTTTTTGTATTGTTCATCATCTTCCCTTTCTTCTTCGCCAAAATGAGAAGGTAACTTCTTTGCACCATCTCCCTTCATTTGCTTGACCTTTCCCAGCAAGAATATGTATAGTCCGAAGATCACAATCCCAGATCCAATAACACTACACATATAAAGAACATTCACATTCAAATCCATGCGTAATATATAAGAGAAATTCTCTAGGATAATCTTTTTAATTATTTTTCACCAAGAGAACCCCCAAAGTGAAAAATGACAAAAGACATTTCTTTAAATAGTAAATATACACTTATATTAATAAGGTTAACTAATTTATATTTAGAGTTTAAAGTCTAAAGTTAAGAGGTGGAGGTTTGAGATTGAGATTTAAATGTTTTAAAAATAAATAAATAAATATTAAAATATTTTTTTTAAATAGTTTCCAAAGGAATTTTTGAATTTTAAAACGAAAAATTAAAAAAAAATAAAAAAAATAGTCAAAAGATTAAAATAAAAAGATTGAATTTGAAAACACATAACTCAAAAACTATAAAAAAAATATTATTTTTATTTTTATTTTTTTATTATTTATTTAAATAATTATTTATATTTATATATCTATAAAACAATAAATTGAAGAGTTTTCTGCCATTTTAATGAAACCTTTTCTCGTGATTTTTCTCTTTGTGGACTCTTTTGCCGACAAAAATTTAAAAGACAATTTAATAGAATTTTCCAACATAAAAAATATAAAATTAATAATGGCGGGACTCTGATATTTATTAATTTATAATATTTTTAACTTAGACAAATTTTCCTTTCTGAAATTCATCTATTTTTTAAAATATAAAATTATAATGTTTCATTAATTTATAAAATAAACTTATATAGTTGTTATTGTATATATATACACCGTGTGTGTGCAAGTCGACGTACCTTCCCATACAAATTTGACGATGAAGGATCGAGAAATCAAATAGGGTTGCGAAGATAAGCCCCACCGGAGTAAAAACAGAAGTAAATGTAGGTCCTCTCTTTCTGATGCACCATGATGTTCCCACCGTGCATATTCCTTGTGCTACCGCTCCCTACAGCACATTGTGAAGTTGTTATATATATATATACAGTAGAACCTGTATAAATTAATAATGATGGGACTTTAAAATTTTATTAATCTATAGATGTATTAATTTACAGAAATTTTCTTATTTAGATTTCTTATTTAAAGATATATTTATTCTAAGTTAAGAAAAATATTTGATTTTAGTGTATAAACATTAATTGTTATTTTTTAAAATTTGACATTTATATTAATTTTATTATATTATTTCGTGTATATAATATACATTGCATAGAACTTATATGTGGTTGTAGATTTAATATTACTAAATCTTATCAAAAATATATTAAGTGTTAAGAAAATATAAAGACAATTTCATTGTGAATATAAAACAAATAATATAATAATAGGTTCTTACTTATTTAAAATATGTATACATATAAATTACTAATTTATAATTTAGAGGGACCATATAGTTACATAAAAGTTTCTAAAAAAAATATTGTCTTATTATTTTTATCGATTTGTGTCAAATTTTGAACCAGCTTAAGTTGGGACCGACGAAATTTATTGATTTAAAGAGATTATTAATTTATCGAATATTAATTTATAGAGATTCTACTGTATATATATAATATATGGTCTTATAAAAGATTTGATACCATTTTATAAGTTAGCAGTCATAAAACAATTATTTTACTAGTTTCTTACCACCAATCCTTATTACTAAGAAAATAACTGATGCAGATATATATATATAATACCATATTTTTCATTAAAAGAAACTTACTGCATAAATAATGGTCATGATATCTAGTTTATCTGTGAGAATCCAACCCTTGATATCTCTAGATTTGATGAGGCTTAAAAGGGCCCATTGGATGGTACCGAAGAAAGATAATATAACAGTACTTGAGTATTGACAAGGGTATTTGTCGTTCACTTTGGATTGTATTACCATCCACGACCCGAAGCAGCTACTACCCGCGAAGAGAAGCACACATCCGGTGATCCATTTCTCGGGTTTCAATGCGGGTCCATTGTTCGTCAATAGATCTAGTTTGTGAAGTTTTGTCAAGGGCACACCTTTGTACGTTGTTAGTATAAAAGCTCCTCCAATGCATATCAAAGTGCCCATCACCATCCCTACACCTGCTTTGCTTTTTATGTTTAGCTTCTCTACCCTACGCCCAAACAATTGTTTTATGTGTTATATATAATTTGTTAGGTTATGATCGACATATTATGCATTTAATATTAATTGATGCCAAAAACAAAAAAATCACCTGAATATTAAAGACATGACGAATGTAACCGCAGGTGACATGCTAATAAAGGCGCATGCTAACGTAGCCGATGTGTACGATAGCCCCATTAGGAAGAAATATTGAGTCAAACTTGCCCTAAAATACCAAAAAATACAACGACATTCAATCAATAAATTATTAATTAGCTAGAATAGAATTCAAAAACGGTAAATTATGAAAGTATAGTGGACTTTATATATTTTTTTTTTAAAACAGTATTCTCCTTTGAAATTCAAAAAAGTCTAAATTTAATTTCAATTGGTTTTATCAGGTAAATCATAAATTGTAAATCATAAATCCTAATTAATTTCTTGATAATCATAAATCCAGAAATAGTTCATTTCGTTTTTTTTTTGTTTTTCAAGAGAAAATCATATTGTTCTTAAAAAAACATAATTATTTTTTAGTAAGTGAGAAACCACATACTTTGTACAAAAAAACAGAATAGCCTGGTATGAATTTAACATTTACACCAAAAATATAATTATTCCTATAACTATTAGAAGTTCTCAGCTCAATTTTTTTTTAAAAAAAAAATTTAAAAACGAACCCAATAAGAGCACTGAAGAAAAGCTGAACCAAGATGTTGAGCGTCAGTTTCGGTCTTGTTTTCCTAAGAAAAATAATGAAAATAAAGAATTAGCTTTGGTAAGTTAACAATCAAAAAAACTATATTAATAACAAAGTTAATGAATATAATACTTTACCGTTCCCAGAAAAATGCGATGGGTGCCAAACATACGGTAGAAATAGCGAGCCGATATGTTGCGATAACCATATGATTAAAACCACCATCGAGAACCTTTTTCACCATAGCATTACCTAAACCGAGCGCCGAATTAATGGTAATCATAATAATTACAGGCGTCCATTTACCGTCGCAGTAACTCATTCTTAATTATTAGTACTTAACTCTCACCTTTCTCACTCTCTAAGCGGTTTTGTGTGTGAATGATTGATTGATGGAAGAAACTGGTATATATATACAAAGAGATTTTTTTTTCATCTAAAAGTTCTTTTCTTTATATTATCTACCAAAAACCGTGCTGCTCAAAAAAAAAAATCTATCAAAGACCGTAAAACCATGATTAATTCTGGTCTTTTAGAGCATAATAAATCGGTTTCTAATTTGGGGTTCTTAATTCATTTTGACAATTTTTTTTGTTTTTTACATTTTTCGGCTAAGAAAAGTCTTTTATATCTCTTATTTAAGAGACGGTTCTTAGTTTTTCTTAGTTAAAAACTAAGAACCGTCTCTTAGCCGAAGTTAAAAATCTCAGTTAAGAGACTGAAGTTAATCATGGCCTTATGGAGGATCTTTTAGCGAATATAAGAGACGTCTCTTAGCTTTTAACTAAAAAACTAAGAGACGTCTCCTAAACAATAGATATAAGACGTCTCTTAGTTTCTTTTAGTTAAAAGCTAAGAGACGTCATTATATTCGCACAGAGACCACCCCTAAAAAAATTGCATTAATCATACCCTAACATAAAGTTAATATGATATATTGTATCAAGAAAGCCACAACAAGAAAAACAATCTAACCCATTTGAAAATATTATTTCAATACGACTATAATTGAAATTAATGATAATCAATACGCCTACAATTGAAATTAATGATAAAGTCCATACCGAAATTTGGTTAGATGTTACCAATATAGTGATATCACAATAATCGTATTCCACGGTTTTTTTACAATCAAAGTGATTTCCCCCATCACCAAAGACTACAATCACTTCTAATGCCTACATGTTAAAAGTTCTTAACATAAAAACAGATAATTTTTTTGGTTAAGGTTATCCGAAAGAAATCTCTTCAAAGAAATTTGCTCTAGAACCCAAAAGATAATCTGCAATAACCACTGTTACAAATATCAAAGCAAAACGAATATATCTATAATTACAAAAGCTGACGAAAAACAAAAAATATCCTAGTACCGTAATACTGGAAAATGAAAAAAAAAAAGATTATTGGAAAAGAAATCCCAGCTCCAGTGATTAGAAAGCCACTGGCGCGCAGCATCGAAAAAAGTCTGGAGCAGTTTATGTACAGAGAGTTTTTGTTCACTGTTTTAGAATAAAATAATATTCTGTAAAAGAAATGATTCTCTTCTTTGTTTCCTTATCCTACAAAAATCTTTAACTCTCTTTAGTATTGCATACCGAATATCTTTCCTTGAATTAGTCAAGTGATATTGACGTAGGTGCTACTAGGCCTCAGACGGATCGGGTATCTGGACAATTTTAAGATATCCGGATTCGTATTCTTATCCGACGGATCCATAATTTTACTATCCTTATCCGAATCCGAAGTTCGCAGATATCCGGGTATCAGATATCCTTCTAAAAATTATAATATCCGTCGGATATCCGGATCCGGATTTGAATCCTTAAAATAAATAAAAAATAATATTAATATATATAAAATATTAACAATAATTTAAAAATAAAAATATATATAATTTTTTTTAATTATTTCTATGTATAATATTAGAAAATTTACATAAAATTTTTATATAATATTATAAAAATAAAATATATTAAATAAAATTAGTTTTTATATATAGATATTACTATTTTTGAAATACTTATTAATGAAATTTACGGATCCGGATATCCGAACTAAAAAATCAAGATATCCTAACTATAAACGCTGAAATTTTAGTTTTTCACATATTTTCCTAACAACTATAAAGTTTTTATTAACAATAAGTATGAATATTATGTAGTTTTCGCACTTACAAGAACATGTATATCATTGACTATATATCTCATAATAATAAGTATAACTAATAAAAAGAAAATAAACAAGTTATTTTCTAATCTGTTCTGTACATTTTAAATTTTAACTAGGTTGAACAAAAACACTCTATTTAATATAGTATATTTTTACATTTAAGTTTATTCATTTTTCGTCCTATAGTATTATTGTTCAGCTATTTTACTATTTTTGTAATTTAATTGACATATCAAATATGTTTGTTTAAAATAAATTAAACATGCTTTCTTTTATAATTTTTATATACTAACTTGACTATGGAATTTTCAACTAACTGTTTTTTAAAACATGAAAACGTAATTAGTTAAAACTATATAAATCAAATAAAATTAGAGGAGAAAGAAGAAGAAAAAATAAAAAAAGAGAAAAAAACAAAACTGTTTAAAGATTTTGATCGATTAAAAATAAATAATATAATATTAAATAAAATATGCTGTATATTCTAGCCATATTGTTTTTTTTTTACTTATTCTAGCCATATTGTTGCTATGGTCACATATTAAATTATATTTTTGATGGTTATATAATACTAATTCTCAAATATTCTTTCTTCTTCTTTTTGAGCTGCTCTAATGAAACTATTCTCCATTCTACTTATATACAAACAAACTATAGTGGTATTTTTCTAACTTTGATTCCCCTTAATTGGACATATTCTGTTGTCGATGGTTTCTAGCTGTTATTAAAAATTAAAAATATAGTAGTAAAGGTTACTTTGTAACCATAAGAAAGAGACAAAGTTGACTTGGATTTATACCATTTAACCAGAAGGGTGTTAATAGCCCTTCGGAGTTCGAACCGAACAGGCCGAATAGAACCAGAATTTTTGGTTTTTAGTTCGCTTTTGGTTTTGAGTTTTGTTTGGTTCGGAAAGCTACAATTCGGTTTACGGTTTTGTTTGGTTTAACAATACGAGAAGTTAACCGAATTACTACTTTTTTAAGGAAAAAATTATACCAAAACTATACCGGTTTATACCAATGTTAACCAATAATCAATTAAATTTACCAAGGTAATCGAATACCCAGTTTTAACCAGTATAAACCGAATTTTCAAAAAAAATTAAAGAAAAGACAAAATTTGGTTGTTTTCCGTTTTGAAATTAAAAACCAAAATTTACCAATAATCGAAACAAAATGTTATTCGGTTAATTTCGAAATGATTTGTAAACATTTCGGTTAGCCAAAAACCAAAAATTCGGTTTCAAAAACCGAAATCGCTGGACTATTGTTAACACTGATTAGTTCTTTTATTACAAACCATAGTTCTGTACTGAAATCCAAAATTCACGCTATTCATATATTGGTTGCGATCCAACATGTTTTCGTATTAGCTACTGCATATTGTTATAACTCAAAAGTATGAATTCACAAGAATATATGATCTCAATAAAGAACTCACTTTATTAATGCTTAAGAAACTAACTCAAAACTTAAGTTCACACACACAATCTCTAAAACTCATAAGTTATGCTACACATTAGCATCTCCTTATATAGAAATTATATTTCCTAAACTCACTAGGAAAACACACTTTCCTTTTTCTAACTTAATTAGGTTTCTTGTAACTTAGCCTCCAAGTTAACTTTAAGCTTATTGCCAACATTTCCCCCTTTAATCTTAAAGTTATCTTCTTCTATTTCTTGAACTCCAACCAACTCTTGCATTCTTTAAACTTAATTCGACCAAGTGCCTTGGATAGGATATCTGCCTTTTGCTCGGTTCCTGGAACATGATGAACTTCTATTTGTTCGTTCTCAACACACTCTCGTATGAAGTGATACATTTTATGTATGTGTTTGCTGCGTCCGTGAAACACTGAATTCTTAGTAAGAGCTATCGCGGATATGTTGTTGATGTAGATGATTGTCTTCTCAATAGGCTTCTCGATTATCTCCTCAAGTAGCTCTTGTAACGATTGCTTGTTTGGTTGCTTCCATAGCTGCCATAAACTCTGATTCACATGATGATAGAGCTACTGTTTCTTGCTTCTGTGAACACCATGAGATAGGAAATTCATTCAAGTAAAAGATATGGCCAGTAGTGCTTCTTCCATCATCTTCATCAATATTGTGTCCACTGTCGCTATATCCTATGAGTTGCCTTCGATCACTTCGCTTGTATATGAGTCCATACGTAGTGGTACCCTTTAGATACCGAAGGATTTGTTTCAAGGCTGCAGCATGCGATGTCTTAGGTTCATGCATATACTAACTGAGTAAACCAACACAGAATGAAAGGTCTGGACGTGTATGGATCATGTATCGAAGGCAGCCAATCATGCGCATGTATTCAGTTGCATCAACGCTCTGTTCCTCTGGTGCCTTGGATAGTTTCAAACCAAACTCCATTGGTGCATGTACTTGATTGCAGTCGTCCATTCCTCCTTCACTTAAGTTCTTCTTTGTGTAGTTCTCTTGATTCAACGTGATACTCTCACTGCTCTGTCGTGCCTCAATGCCTAGATAGTACGTTAATAAACCTAAGTCACTCAGCTCAAAGATCTCAGATATCTCCCACTTGAAATCACAAATTGACTTTAACTTCGATCCTATGATGAGAAGGTCATCAACATACACTGCAACCAGTAACATGCTCTCTTTCTCTCGCTTGCGGTATAAGGAGGGCTCTTTGAGCACTTCACAAATCCCAAATCTTCAAGAACTCGATTTAACTTCTCATTCCAGGCTCGTGGAGTTTCAAACCATATAACGCTTTGTGTAGTTTGTATACCTTGTGTTTCGCTTCCATTCACTTCGAAACCCTCCGGTTGAGCCACATAGACATCTTCTTTTAGATCGCCGTGAAGGAACGCAGTTTTGACATCCAAGTGATGGACTTCCCAGCCGTGTGATGCTCCTAAAGCGATGATGAATCTGATGGTTTCAATACGCTCAACCGGAGCAAAAACTTCTTCAAAATCAATGCCATGTCTTTGAGTATATCTCTTTGCAACAAGTCTTGATTTGTATTTTTTTTATGCTACCATCTGAATTTCTTTTGATATTGAATATCCACTTCAAACCTATAGCTTTCGCGCCTTTCGGTAAGTCGACTAGTGTCCATGTTTTATTTTTCTAAATCGATGCAATCTCATCTCTGCACGCGTCTCGCCATACCTTTTCTTCGACTGCATCCTTAAAGCTCCATGGTTCTTCGTGAATGATCAACAAGAGGCGTTCTCCCTCTATCTCTGCTAAATATATATAGTCATCGAGCTAAGCCGGTGCTTTGCTGACCCTATTTGATCTTCTCAGAGGTATGTCTTCTATTTCTTCTTCTTCACAGATTATTGTCGACTGATGATGTTTGATTGCTGTTCGATCTTTCATCTCCAGTTTCATCTTCTATCTCTCTCATACCTTGGTTTCCATACTCTTACAATGTAAGTTTAAACATCCCTGGTTCCTGTTCGCGTTCATCAGGCATACAACCCCACTTCCAGCTCTTGTTTTCATCGAATATAACGTCTCTGCTCACTACTATCTTTCTCATAGTTGGATCAAACATCATGTATGCCTTCGATCCGGGTTCAGTTCCTAGATGCACCAGTGTTCTTGTTCTATCATCCAGCTTCTTCAGATTAGGCATATGAGCTTTTGTGTAGCCAATGCATCCAAAAACTCGTAAGTGCTTTATATTAGGCTTTCTTCCTTTAAAGACCTCGTATGGCATTTGATCACAAAGAGTTTTCGTCGCAACTCTATTTATAATGTAGGTAGCATGTCACACAGATTCTCCCCATAGGTAATTAGTATCTTCATGTGTGCTCCTAGTCATCTCCATTAGAGTTTGGTTTCGTCTCTCTACCACCCCGTTTTGTTGAGGCGTATACGGAGCTGTCATGTGTCTTTGTATTCCTGATATCTCGTAGAAATCTTTGAACTCGTTTGAAGTAAACTCACCTCCCCTATCGGTTCTTAGTCTTTTGATTGTCATCTTTGTTTCATCCTCCACCATTGCTTTGAACCGCTTGAACTTTTCAAACGCCTGCCCTTTTTCTTTCATTAAAACCGACCACATGTAATGTGAATGATCATCGATCAGTACGAATATATAGCAATTCTTTGACGCAGTGGGAGTTGTATTGGGTCCGCAAAGATCGCGGTGAATGATTTTAAGTACTTGTGATGCTCGGTATTGAGTTGCTTTCGGAAACCCTTGCCTTACTTGTTTCCCAAGCAAACAAGACTCGCATGTTTCCTTCTCTACATTAATGTGTGGCATTCCCTCGACCAGTTCTTTTCTTATCATAGCTTTCATGGAATCCATTCCAATATGCCAAAGTCGTGCATGCCATCGTGTGTACTTGCTGCACTTGAAAGCACTTTGCGTCGACAGTATTCATATTTACCTTGTAGAGTCGGTTTCTAGCTCTGCTCGCTTTTGTGATGAGGTTCCCGTCTTTGTCGTGTAGGGTGAGGTAGTTATCTTTAATTCTTACTTCACATCCAGCTTCAATGGCTTGTCCAAGACTGATTATGTTACTCCTCAGCTCCGGAATGTAGTAGACATCGGTGAGAACAAGTTTACTTCTGTTTTCACTCACAAAATTGATTGATCCCTTCCCTTTCATATCAATTCTCAAGTCGTCTCCAAAACGTACTTTTCCCTTTATGGTTTCATCGATCTTAGTGAAATACTGTCGATATCCTGTCATATGATTACTCGCGCCATTGTCGAGATACCATATCTTATCACTATCCTTGCTTGACTCAAACTCCTGCGGTTTTATTTTATTCTCGTTCAGGTATAGAACTTCATGCATTAGTAGTAGGGATGGCAATCAAGGACCTGAACCGCGGGCCTGGCCGGTAAAGGCTTGCTGCGGGGCGGGATTGGGCCTCCATTTGGTATGCCCGCAAAATTGCGGGCCTTGCGGGACGGGTTCAAAGCGGGACGGGTCGAAAGCGGGACGGGTCGAAAGCGGGATGGGCTTAACTTGTGGGATTTTGAAGACCCGCAGCCCTAAGTCCCTATTTCTGCTTTCGCCTAAAACATTGAGAGAGAGAGAGAGAGAGAGAGAGAGAGAGAGAGAGAGAGAGAGAGAGAGAGCATCATAAGAAGTTTGAAAACTCACTTTCCATCGAAGAAGAAGATCTAGTTCCCGCCATGAGTTCTTCATAGTTTTGCATATATGTATTTGTTCACATTATCATACATTTTGGAGTTTTAGGTTTCAATATATCTTTAACTGACTTCTATTATTCTTATTTGCAGAAGATGAAGTTGATGGTGAAGAAGAAAAATTTTCATCTTTTTGTCGCTTGTTGGTGATAAAGATGAAGAACAAGAAGTGTGATTGGTGTTTTTTTCTATATATTTTTGGGATTCACATCTTTGATTTGATGTTAGTTTTATTTAATTTTGGATTCAGAAAACTAAAGCATTTGTTATGAACTTATGAGTTATAATATTTGGATTCAACAACTAAAGTATTGTTTATTTTAAAAATGTT
>NC_027749.1:28247714-28268713 GCF_000695525.1 Brassica oleracea var. oleracea | reverse complement strand
AAGGGTATTGCCTTATCCAGTTCAATCCTCGACTAAACTCACTTACTGATGCGTCATGAAACTGATATAAAGCGTCATGAATCATGTCTTGAAGCGTTCAGGAGCCATATGTCTGTTTGTAATTCCATGTCCCGCGGGCTGATCCGCAAAGGCCTACATGTTTTGCAGTGCGGGTCTGGTCAGCCATTTTGAGGACCGCAGCCCGCGCGGGCCTGACCCGCCGTGACCCGCTCGAAGACGAGCCCGCTGCGGTATAGGACGGGACGGGACGGATCAACCTGTTTGACATTCCTAATTAGTAGTATGTCTGCTTCTTGTGTGTCGTCCTTGTCCTCTCTGGTTTCATAAGCCTCTTGCAGTTTAAGTAACCTGTCCGGGCAATTTGCAGCAAAGTGGACGTTCTTATCACATCTAAAACAAGTGATTATCGAAAAATAAATGTGACTGTAATCTCGATACTAACGTCCTCGTCCCCGTCCTCTGTTCCAAGAACGTCCCCCTCGACCTCTGTTCCTATTGTCTCCATTGTAGTCCCAATACGGCTGAGCTTGAGAAGCTTCCATGTTTGCATACATAAGTTTGTTTTGATTGTCTTGGTTCTCTTCCTCATCTTCGCATACTCGTTCTTCATAAGCTTTCAAACGTCCAATGATGTCTTCGAAGCTTGTAGTTTTAAGATCTAGGACCTGTTCAAGAGACGCAACTATATTTATGTATTTTTTCGGGGAATACACTGAAGAAATTTCTTAACCAACTTTGGTTCTTCAATATTTTCTCCTAACGCCGCAGATTTTGACGCGATCTCTGATAATCTTCCAACAAAATTTTCAATCGTGTCCGCATCTTTCATCTCAAGTCGCTCAAACTCGGCCATTAGGATTTGTAATCGAACTTCTTTTACTCGATCAGCTCCCATGTGTCTAGCTTTAATGACTTCCCATACCTTCTTCGCATTACTCCTTTAATGCTTAATAAACTAACTCAAAACTTAAGCTCACACATACAATCTCTAAAACTCATAAGTTATGCTACATATTAGCATCTCCTTATATAGGGATTATATTTCCTAAACTCATTAGGAAAACACACTTTCTTTTTTCTAATTTAATTAGGTTTCTTGTAACTTAACCGCCAAGTTAAGTTAAGCTTATTGCCAACACTGAGACGTTTGCACAGTCTAAAATTCACTAAACGTATGTACAAGTTCTGTAGCTAAAGCCTTGAAATGGAGGATTCTACGTTACTTTCTTAAACAATTTTCATATGTTTTGGGGAATGTATTTGGATCTGTTGTGTTCTGCTTTTAAAAGTAATTTCAATTAGAACTGTAACATTCACACACACATGTGCAAATATTAGAACATAGGTATAATTACTCAAACTTTAGGTTTTAACTAGAAAAAAATAACTCAAAAGGATTAAGGGAGAAAAATAAATATCCTGGGATGGTCGGTCTGTATCAAGCAAAATATTATGTGCAGATTAAAAAAAAAAAACCTGTTGTTTATCTATATTTTCATTAATGTAATGTAGCCATGGCATACTTTATTAATTCTTGAAATATCATATGCATTAAAATTCTATAAAGTAATATTGTTAGGACTTTTGATAATTATTAATTTATAAACTTATTAATTTGCATAAAATTTCAATTTTAGATTAATTTATATATTTTGAAGTATGTTTTATAGATGTAAAAATAAAAAACACTTGATCTTCTGATATATATATATTGATTAGAGTTTACTTATAGAAAATGTATGTTATACTTATTCGATTATTTGGTGTATAGAAAATATATTTCATACATGCAAAAGAATTTTTAGGTTTAAAATGACAAAACAACACTAATTTATCTAGAAAGTTTAGAAAAAATTAAAGATAGACATCAATGTGAATAAAAAACAAACTATATATTATACGTTTTATATATATAAAAACTTTATATACATTAATTATTAATATATAATTTTATTTATTATCTTATCGAATTGTGTTATGTTTACACTGTTTCAATTCAAAATTGACAAAATTTATTAATTTATATTTAAAGAGTATCTAACATACATAAAAGATTGCACCTAGCTTTTGTTTCTTATGATGTATGTATGAAAAATGATGTGTTTATCGTGAACTTAAGAATTGTTGTGTCGGATTTTACTTTTATATAAAAATTATAACGAAAAAAATATAAAGAAAATTGTGGCTATATATAGCCACAATTATCCCGTGACAAAACTCTAGTTATTATGAAATGGTTGTGGCAAAACTGTGTCTAGTTTGTTTTTTTATCACATAAAAATTCCATTGGAAATGGGCTTAAAACCCAATAACAGCAAAGTTGTTCAGACAGGTCTTAGCCAGAGCACCAACGATGTTCGAGAGAGCTCCGTGAAGCTCTGATGGTCCTCGCTTCCAGTAGATTGCTCTGATGAGCACTTGAGAGTCTGAGTGTACCCAGATGTGAGTGATGTTGAGAGAGATCGCCTGTAGGAGATCTTCCCTTACAGCTAGAGATTCCGCAAGTAGAGGGGAGGAGACATGCAGTTGGATCATGGCTCCTCTATTAATTTCAGAGGCTGATGGGGAGGTGAAGATCCAATTACTTCCTGATGTAGAAGAGTCTGATCTCCTGGCTGCGTCCGTATTACAGCGGATGGAGATCGTCGTCTCTTCAGGTAGGAGCGGACGAATTGCGAGCCTAGATGGTCTTCCTGCGGTTGGATTTTGGGCTTTTTGCCACTCCCTGGCCAAGAATATATCTTTGTTGAAAGTCTCTTGTGGCGATAGAGATCTATTCTGTAAGAGGCGCTGATTACGGGCACACAAAATCGACCAACTTAGCTAAGGAAGAAGATTGTCTGAGACCCCATAGGGTGGGAGATTCTTTTTTGATTGGAAACTGACAAGAAGAGTTTAAAAGAATCAAACAGATTAGGGTAAAGTTGATCATTCCATGGTCCAAGTTTCCAAACTTCTTGAGCATAACGACACTGGAACAGGATGTGGAGAGTGGTCTCTTGTTGGTTGCAGTAGGACCAGTTGGTATTAGATAAGACTCCCCTCTGTTGGAGATTTTCACCTGTGGTACTGATTATTGGGCTGCTTCCCAAAAAAACATCTCAAATTTCGGAGATAGAGGTAAACTCCAGATGTTTTTTTTTTTCAATCAAAAGTCACCAAAGGATAAGATGATTATAAGTATTGGTGCTCACATTGCTGTTTAAATTGATATCCAGCCCAGAACTGTGATTAATTAGCCACGATTAACTATGATTTTTATAGCCAGAAGGTTTTTTTGACAACAAATCGTGGCTATTTTCATATAATCATGGTTTTGGTTATATAGACACAAAATTGCTGTGGATATAGCAAAACATTTTTACTAATGACTTATCAATATAATTTAATATTTTATTTTAAAATACTTTTTCAATATTTATATGTGTCATTAATTTATATATAATATTTAGAAAAAGATATTTGTCTGTAGAAAGAAAACAAATAATAAAAATATTATATATATTCTTGTGTGATAAAAAATATTGCCTGTGACTGGTAAACTATCAAAGGAAAGTGGTAGAATATAAAAGTTTAAAAACAAAATTTCTCGTGCCCACAATTCTAGAGTAAAAGTTTTCGTCATTTTTACGGAGTGAAAAGTTTTCTGTTGAAAAGGAAAAAAAAATCATATGATAAAAAAAATATTTACTCCAGTTCACTCTATTTAAGTTACTCTATTTTGCCATTTCACTTACCAGTCAAAACGATTGAGTTACATTGTGCATGTAACATAATTTTTAACAATCACTATTTAACAAACATAAATAAATTAAATTATTGTGCAGAGTGGAATTAAACTTTTTCACTTACATTTCATTCATCCACTAACGTTTCTCATATTTGTTCATCCATTGAACCACATGCAGAAAGAGAAGTCGCAGCTTGATGCTTGGTGCTAGTTTGTGGGATTGTAATAGATATATTCCTTTAGTGACATTTTAGATGGTTTTGAATTCTTTTGAACTCTTAGTTTTTTTAATTCCTTGTAAAAGAATTCTTTTGGTGAGTTATTTTTTGACTGCTATAATGTATAATTATGTTGAATATAATTCTATATTTTCTTAGTTATGTGTATTGGTTTATTTACATATTTAATACAATAGTAAGAGCATGAGCAGCAGCGAACTGATGATTCCCGATTTCCAATGTTTTTTTTTTTAATATTATTATTTTTTTTTTCGTTTGACTTAAAAAAAAATAAAAAAAAATAATAATATAAACGAACCTATCGCGGACCGCCACGTGTTATGAGGCCCGCGAAACAGTAACGAGACGGTATCACTCCGGCAAACCTGCACGAGCCGGGTTCATTAAAATCTGATTATTTTAATATTTTTTTCACCTCGAAAAACGTGTGAACTTTACTCATGATACTTCAATGCGGATGATCTAACTGATTTTGATATTCCATTGGATAATGAAAACAAACAAAAAAATGGCTGAAACAGTATAAGTAGATAAGAAATATAAAAATAAAATTGGCTAAGTTCAACCACAATTATTTAGTGGCAAAACCGTAGGTAACTGTAGCTAAATTTGTTTTTCCAGCAATTTAAACAGATTTATGTAGACTCTGCAAACCAACCAAACTGGTAACTGCACATCCATATGGACAATAAACAACAGTTGCTTTTTTGCACTGCGTGCGAGACTATCCGCCTTTGAATTTTGTGTCCGTGGAATATGAATGAGCTCCGAGCTGTTGAAACTTCTCTTCAAGAACTTTATGTCTTCCAAATAACTTGCAAAGTCTGGCCATTCTTCTGGTTCCGAAACCATCTTCACCAACTGAGAGCAATCTATTGCAAATGTAACAGTAAACTGCTTTAAATTCCTCATGCATTCCATTTCCCAAATGAAAACCTCTATCTCTGAGTGAAGTGGCGACTAACTCCCTCTTATATTCCTCTCTCCCATTAAACCAACAAAATCTTACAGTGTGCTATACCACCCTTGACCCGAATAGATTTTCTGATTTTTCCATGATCCATCCGTAAAGCACCATCTTCCTGGAATAGTCGGTACTATTGCTTCTACTGGTAATCGAGTTTGATCGATTCCCTGTGTAAGTGAAAATTATGCCTCGGCCCAAAGTAAAGACTTTGTTTCTGTCAATTTAAGAGTATCTCTAGGATCAATATCAAAATTACTAAATACTTTTTTATTTCTTCCTTTCCGTATGTACCATAAGATCCATGCAAATTGATGATTTTTCAATTCCGGAGAAACCCTCCAAAATAAATGATCCATGTTTGCAAAGAGTGAATGAGTGGGAAAGATATTTGGATTCGATGGAATTCGTGAAAGTTCTCAAACCTAAGCCGTCGGTGGACATTCAAAAACACACACAATTTGTAGATTCCTCAGATGCTCCACATCATGCACAAATTATATCCTCTTGTATTCCTCTTGCTCTCAATTTTTTCTTAACTGCTATACATCCTCATATCAATTGCCATAAAAAATCTTTCATCTTAGGTGGACATCGTACTTTCCAACAGATTGCCTTCAATGGTGAGACCGAAGGACAATACTCTGGTAGCCTTCTTTATCTATCTGGGTACACTCGTTCTAACTGATATCCACATTTAACTGTGCATCTCCCATTATTAGTAAAATGACATCCATCACGATCCGCTGTCTGAATTCGACTCAATGATATACTTTCAATTATTTGTGTATCTTATAGATCGACCAGATTCTGAATTACCTGTAAATTACAAGTTCTCGATGCCACATTGATGAGGGAATTCACTGTAAGATCCGGGTAAAGATTGTGTTAATTTTTATTTGCTAGTCTCGGGCGAGTGGATGGGAGCCAAGGATCATTTCATACTGAGATAGATGATTCTGATCCGACCCTTTTGATTAGTCATTTACTAACCAGAAATCTAGTAGAGACCATACTATGCCAGCCATAGGACGACGAGTACAATCTAATTGGTTCCAGGAGTGATGCATTCCTGAAATACCGTTCTTTGAAAACACGAGAGAATAATGTGTTGTTTTCTCTATCAACCTCCAAAATTGCTTCCGCAGCATAGCTGTATTAAATTTTGTGAGATCCTTAAACCCTAAGCCTCCATCGTCCTTAGGACTGCAAAGTTTATGCCGGTCAGTTGTTTCTCTCTCCCTTCTTTTTTAATATTTGCTACCAATGCGTTCGTACACATAATAAATCCCCATGTCGTAAGCCCCTTTGTGGAGTTATGTTTCCTTTTGGTTGACCATTCAATAAAACTCTATACATACCCGATGAAATACATTCCATCATTAGTTGTGTCCAATGATGATCGAATCCCATCTTGGAAAGTAGCTCTTGAATAAAAATTCATTCAACTCTATCATAAGTTTTACTCATATCTGTTTTGATGGCCATAAATTTGTCCTGGCATGACTTGTTAGTCCTCAATCCATGAAACATCTCCTGAGCTACGAGGATATTGTCAGAGATCAATCTTCCAGCCACAAATGCTGATAGTGCTTCCGAAATAAGTGTAGCCACGATTTTTCGGTGGTAAAACAATGAATAAATACAGCCACAGAAACATGATAGAGAAAATCGTGGCTGCAATTATCCCCTGACAAAACTGTGACTAATTAGCCTAGATTAACCATGAATTTTTCTAGACACAAGGTGTTTTACAACAAATTGTGGCTATCTTCATATATTCATGGTTTTTTTTCATATAGACGCGAAATAACCATAGCTATAGCGAACATTTTTACTAATAATTTATTAATATAATTTAATATCTTTCATTTTAAAATTTATTTTTGTTCATTATATATATGTGTCATCAATTTATATATAATACTTTATTTCTAATTAATAACACCTTTGTCTGTAGAATAAAACAATAAATAAAAATATTATATATATCTTATTATATAAAGAATAGTTTGCTCTCTCCTAGTGAAACAACATCACTAAGTTGTGCATTTTAGGAGTGACACGTGGCAACCCCGAAAATCAAAATCTTTTAATGAGTTTTGTGCAGATCTTTACTAGGCTTTTCAAAAAAATCTATATCAAATCATTATTTTAGTCGCCGCCGTTCGTTACGGAGTCGACCAGATTCATGCATCTTCATTAAAGCTCAATTTAACTCCAATTTCCCACATATCACACGATGCTCTATTCAATGAATCTACTCCTTAATACCATTGAGTGATTTCCACTGCTATAAATATGTAAGTTTCCTTCCTCAAATTTCATCACTTCAATCGGCAAGAGAGAATCTTCTCTCTAATGATCTATGGGCTGCTCAGATCGAGAAGGTCTAGAGAGATGTTGCTGGTGTGTGTTGTATTAGAATTCATTGGTATATGATACCGGAAGAGTACTGCTTCAGGGCGTCCTACACCTCAACAACTGAATATACGACAACATTCTCATGAACCACGATGGGTAGTCAACGGGTGAGGAGCATATCACGGCGGAGGATGCGAAGAGGACGAGAGGGAAAGAGGCAAGACGAAGGTTGACCTGGAAACCAGTAAAAAGGGGATTTAGGATTGAAGGAAGAGAGGGAAACATAAGAAGTGGAGACAGATCTAAGTTTTGTGCAGAGAAGAAAAGCACAACGATGTGGAGATATTATGAACTGTATGACGGCAAGCACAGAGAAACTGATCCCGTCATTCTGTGCGGCCGAGGAAAAAAAAGTTTCAACCGTAAAAAATAATGTTTAGATCTAGGTTTTTCTTCCTTTTAATACAATAAATGTTTGGTGGATTAGTTTAATTACGTTTTAAGTTTATTATTTTTAGATGGACTTTAAGTTAGGCCTGAGACGGATCGGATATCCGGTCAATTTTAAGGTATCCGGATTCGGATCCTTATCCGGCGGATCCATAATTTTACTATCCTTATCCAGATCCGGGGTTCTCGGATATCTGGGTGTCGGATATCCTTCTAAAAATTGTAATATCCGGCGGATATCCGGATCCGGATTTGGATCCTTAAATAAATAAAAAATAATATTCATATATAAAAAATATTAACAATAATTTAAAAATAAAAAATATATATAATGTCTTTAATTATTTCTATGTATAATATTACAAAATTTACATAAAACTTATATATACTATTATAAAAATGAAAATATATTAAATAAAATTAATTTATATATATAGATATTATTATTTTAGAAATATTTATTAATAAAACTTACAGATCCGGATATCCGGACTTAAAAATTAAGATATCCGGATCCAGATCCGGCTTTGACGGATCTAACATTTCACCATCCGAATCCGGATTCGACCCCTCCGGATATCCGGATTTTCGGATCGGATCCGGATCGAATCTCGGATCGAATCCGGATCTCGGATAAAAGTCCCAGGCCTACTTTAAGTAACTTGGGCCAATGAACATACTAAAATAGATCCAAATGTATATAAACTTTAGAAAGATCCTATGACAAATTTGTTTAAGTATCAAACTGGTTTCTACTGATATAAAATTTGGACGATAGATTTAAGATTGGATATAAAAAGACAATTTTTTAACCATTACCCTCCAAAATGAAACTCTCTTCTTTCATTTTTTAAATAAAATTTCTCCCATTTAGATATTTTATTTTCCTTTAAAATTTGCATTTAACATATATATATTTTGTGCCGTCAAATCATCAAAAAAGAAAAAAATTTGATACTTCACCATTCTAAATTTACATTTTCCTCTAACTACATATAAAATTAACATATATATTTTTATTTTATACATTATCTTAAATTTCTATAAGATTTTATAAATTCTAATAAATTTTTACATATAAGATTCTAACAAACATGTCTATGTACAAATATTAATTGTAGTTTCATCTTATATATTTAATTATTTATATTTTTAGTTATGATGAATAAATTATTTCTCTTACATCCATAAATCATTTATAAATAAAAATATATTTAAAAATAGCTTATTTTATCAAACAAACACATAAATAAGATAGAAAAACTTCAGTCTACTTATAATCTATAACTTCACTGAATGTAATCGACTTTAATATTTAATCCAATCGACTAAAATAAACAATGAAAGAGAAACTAAATAATTATATTTTAAAATGATATAGTAATCTCTAAAATAAATAGTAGAATAAATTTAAAATTATTGTAATATTATGAAAGTTAATGTTATTTAACTTAAAATAAATTAAATCTTTTAAAGTAAATTTTTATTATTCATTTATCTACCCACCCGCCCTACGGGCGGGTTTACCATAGTATACATATATATATATATATATAAAGTTGTGTTTCTTCACTCCAGGATGCGTCACGTCGGATTCCACATCAGAAAGTCAAGCTCCCTCGCGCTGACACGTGTCCCAGGAGGATGAAACTCATCGTTTCATTTATTCCTGAGCGTTATGAGCTTTGATCGTTACCCATGTGATATCATGTTTGGTCTCTAGAGTTTTGATGGTTTTTGTGGCCCGACTACTTGGAATCTTCTCTAACCCTAATTAGTAACTACGCGAAGAAATGGAGATGAGTTTTTTTTTTGTAAAAATGTAAAAATATTATTACCAAGCTTTTAAATTTTTGACAGAATTACAGAGAATAACAAGAAACATAGATACAAAAATAAACTAAACAAAACTCTATCTAGCTAAGAGAAGGGCAGACACAAGAAACCAATACCACCAAACAGAGGTTCAGCTATGTCCACAGCACCCGCTTGCCGCAAAAGAAAGAGCCATGTTAAACCGAGAGTCGGAACCTGGTAATTTTGGTCTCCCCGATGATCCGCTCTTGAAGACGATTGACTCTCCTTAGAACAGCTTGTGGAGGGCTTCAAAAGCACCTGCACACACGAATAGACAGCAACTGCAGCGGCCGAGCACACTCGCTTAAACCAAACAGAGCATTTATTATGCCCGGAATCGACATATACAAGACGTCGAACCGAGTAAAACGGGTCGCAGCTTCCGTACTCCGTGATATGAACCCCAAACTTGCTTCTCCGACTGGTGGTGGTGTGCGTGACAAATGGAGATGAGTTCTTCTCTCCTTTTCGTTCTTCAATATCTAAACTCAAATCTGTTTCTCCGACTTGTCATCCTCATTAATGAGTTTATCCGTTGAAGTCGTATGGGCTCCTCGATCTCGAGCGATGCTTCTCACGTCGTCTAGGACCTGTCTTGATGCGGCTGCGTCTATGTCCCTGACACCGCGCCTCCGACTACTCCGACTGTGTCTCCTCCGTCCAGATTTATTTTTCTTCTCTTTCTGTCGCCGAAAATGGTGGTTAAGCCTCTTGGATATGCTCTGCGGTATTTTACGCAGATTTCCGTCTCTTCGTTTCGTAATTGAGTGGTTATAATTTTTATTTACTTCTCTCTTGTGTTTTTCGTGTTTGTTCAGATTGAATCTGATTATATTTTATTATCAATAGTGTGTTTGGGGATCTGTTAGATTCTAATTTGATTGATCTGATATTCTTATTGCAATATATATATATATATATATATCTGTTTAGCCTGGGTTAGATGATCAGAAAACAATAAGAATGAGGAAAAAAGAGCTCGCTGATTAGCAATACATTCCAGAACCATTTCTTCCAAAGTGATACTCATCAAAGCTTCTTTACCGAAACTTCCTCAAGAAAACTGCAGGAGTTACGAGGCTATGGGTCTAGGCACTCAACAGTTTTTTTTTCCTGGAAAGTGACATCAATGTAAGTCTCATATGCTCAAAGAGTTTGGTAAAGGAACTATCACTGCGAGAGAAAAAGAGTTGAAGGGGTTGTTTTGGATATCTATAATTTTGATTCATAGCAAGACGTGTAAAATGATGTTGGAATCAATGGCTTACTTCACAGAATATTTTGCTGCAGTTATAGGCAAGGGTGATGAAGTGAAATTCGCCGCAAGTTTGCTAATGAGGGATATCGTTGCTCTCTTGAACAATGAAGAATCTTCAGTCAATGATGTTAAACTTAGTTCTTAAGAGTTGCCGAGCTAATACCTGCAAGCAAAGATGGAACCATTAGCGGAAAGAGTGGTCAACAGGTCAGTTTTACTTAATTTTAGTCTAGAGATGTCATCATTTTCGTTTTGGATCAATGCTATTTATTTTATTATTCCAGATATTGTTTGAGCTCTTGTCCAAGGTGGAACTGCCCTAGGAATGATAAAAGAAAAAGACTTGGTTTACGCAACACAAGTATATGCTATTCAGAGAAATACATCTTTTTGTTTCCTCCGAGCCATTTTGAAGCTTGAAGGTTCACTGATAATATAGTTCAGGTTCTGTATAAGTTGCCCACTTAGGTTTGATTTTGTTTCTTTCTGTCTTTTTCCCAGGCGTTTACTCAGTATTTGAGTATAAATATGGGTGATGCTAAAGAAGTATCGCAACACTATAGATTGATGTCGAGACAAACAAGAGATTGTTTGGGTACGTGCTTCTTTCTTTTAACCTCGACATGATCTGTGTTTCATTGTCTGATAAAGTTATGATATATTGTAGGAGTGTCCTTTAGATGTTACGCGTACATACCCGTTTCAGGTCAAGAGTATGTGTAATTGTCTAATTGTCTAATTGAAACTCTTAACAAAGATGAAGTGTACTGATTAGCTGTTGCAACTGCATTTTCACTCATGAGCAAACTCTGTGGTTACTGATGAATTTTTTAAAGGATATATTCCTCCCTGAAACTCAAGCCTCCTTCTACTCATCATTACAGTGCCTTTCAAAGCCACACACCATCAATGGCCACATTGAACTTTATGTTCTCCGACTTGGAAGCTGGTTGTTGTGCCAACACGGTCGAAGCTTGACTTCTTAGGTTCGGTGCGGCCTGTAATGCGAAGAAAGGGATAGAGCTCATAAGGCCGACATACTGTATCGTCATCATTTTCATCATTAGTTAACTATAATAATGGTCCAGTTTTGGTTGGGTCATACTCACAAAAGCTTTGATGGGTTTCACGTTTGGTGGGTCACTCCCAACTATATTTTGTACATGTTCTTTTTTTTTTTTCACAGCAACTTTTGTTTCATTGTCGAAAGCTCAAAACAGCGTCTTATCTTTAAAGCTAAGATTATGTTTTTCTATGTCATCCACGTCAGTTAGTTGCCTCCGATGGGTCGTTTTCATATCCTTCTATTGTATTCTTCTCTATATTGTTTCTATTTTACAAAATACATGTATTAGCCTACCAATTTTTCTACGATTCAAACTGATTTCACAAATCAAATTCACCAAATTTGTATATTATAAGATAGCTTCTTTTTTGTTTCTCGCCGAGAAATTTGGGTTCAAGTTCATGTTTATTTATAAAGATCTATAATATTTGTTTTTTCTACGTTTCAGATACTCCATTACCATCCACTTATATTGTAGAATAAGAGAATCCCAAAAATTGATTATCCAGATCATTAAGAGTATTATAACAATCAGGTGTTTTTGTGATACACATTTTTTAATTCGATTTTACATTGCAGATAAGTGTATGTGAAGTGTTTCTCAGACTAATGATTAGTTTTTTTATTGTAGCTGTATTTCTTGCAGATGATGTCTTTCTCCATCAGATTCAGCAACTAAACAAGCACATTGATCCTAATAATGCTCTTTAGCTTCTTTGAGGAAACACTAATGGTTGATTTTTATTGAGTCCACATGAATTTCTTTTTCAGATGCATAAGGTAAAATCACAACAATTTTATGTTGATTTTTTACTTTACTCACTGCAACATTCAACCATCCATCTCACTCGCGGCTCGCACTACTTAATGCATTGTGTGTCTGCTATAAGTCAAAGAACATTGCCATTTCTTATAACTTCGCCAGAAGATTGTTGGGAACTAACCCAAATCTAGCGAGAAAGGCCAAGTTGACCACACAAGTTGTGGAAGCAACTAAACTAACATGACCGATGAAAAACGAAGCTTACCTCTTCTGAAACCCCTTTGTGATATGCCAGATATGCATAAGAAAAAATTATGTGTACTGTCTCTTTACTGCGCTTTCTGTGATATTGCAGGTTTGCTTTGCTCTTCGTCTTAAGCCGGGGGATCAATTCCCATTTGTAACTAGGAGAGTTTTATATGGTTTTCTACGTCAGTGGATGAATTTACTTTTAAGTACATGAAAATTATTAAAGAGGCAATTGCAGAAATTAAGTGTTATAAAGTATACAGAGGCGATAGTATAGAAAAGTTAAAAGACAACTTTATAATTTACTTGGCTCTGCACACGTAGAAGTTCCAGAAAAGACCGATGTTAAGGATTCTCTTTAAACATACGATTAAATATTAAACCAGTGTGTGTTTCTTTTTGCTTTTTATTTTAATTGTAACGTAGAAAATTTAAAATGTCCATTACTGTTAAGTTCCAATCAATGACTCTGAAAGTCAGTGTATGAGAAATTACGTAAGAAATCATATAAATTCATACTTGAACAGCACTCATATAAAAAGTTCATTCTAACCCAAGAAAATCTTTGTAAGGTTACTGCTCCTACGAAACTCATCCCTAACTTCAAGCTTAAAACCAACCATTCAACCCAAACAAAACATAAAGCATCAAAACAAAAGATCTGTTGACCTGATGACTTCCATAATTTATCTCTTAAGCTCTAATATAATGGTCAGTCAATCATAACCCATTACCAAACACCACCTTTCTACAGCCCAAAACTATTCACATAAACTTTATACATAAAACAACGACCGAACCTTCTTAACCCAAAATATTACAAACCATAATAATGCACAGAAAATGGGATGAAATTTATTTAAAAAGAGACAACATGAAAACCATTGGAAACTCTTACAACATATCAAGGCCGCAACTTTTTAATACATAAAAAATTATCGAAAACAAGTAAAATATATCTTAACACATATAACCCTCTTTATCTAAAACTTTCTAAAAAACAAAAATCACTGTCATACACATCAACTGCAAATGCAACCTTAAAACACAAACCACAAAATCATATAAAAAATAATTAATTAGATCCATATAAAATATATCACATCCCTAGGACGGACCGACCCTATTATATATATATATATATTCTTGTATGGTAAAAAAAAATTGGCTATGACTGATAAAATATCAAAGGAAAGTGGTAGAGTAAAAAGTTTAAAAGAAAAGTTTTTCGTGCCCACCATTCAAGAGTAAATATTTCTTTCTTATCATATGATTTTTTTGCCATTTTGCCATTTTACTTACCAATCCAAACGATTGAGTAACGTTGTGCATGTAACATAATTTTTAACAATCACTATTTAACTAACATAAATAAATTAAATTATTGTTCAGGGTGGAACTAAACTTTTTTACTTACATTTCATTTATCCACTAACGTTTTTCATATTTGTTCTTCCACTGAACGACATGTTTTTCTTTTATATATTAAATACAGAAACACAATCATAAGTAAAACAATTTGAATGGAGGTTTTTATATACTCGCTGTTTCAAATGTTGTTTCTTTCATCATTCATAGTATTAGTTAGGATATATAAATTTGATGAGTGGAAAAATGGGTGAATGAGACACATATGCATATTACATTTTTTAGAAAATTAACTAAAGAAAAAAGGGTACACATGCCTATTAATTTTTATGTCTTTTTTTTTTTTGTAAAAGTTGAAAAATACTTAGCCTCTAATTACGACAAAATAAATGTTATATATACTTTTAATTTATAATACAGTTTTTAATTTTGAAACTTTTTCTTTCTTTTATATTTTATAAAATCGTTTTTGTAACATATGTAAACATGATGTTGTTATCATTTAAATTTTATTTCAATAAAATAAAACATTTAATTTTTGTGTTTACACCATATTTATCATGTATATTTTTTTTATTTACTCTATCGGTTGATCCGGTTGGTCCCGATAGAAACACACTTAATGCTATAAAATAGACTGGATACCGCACTGTATAATCTAAGTTTAAAATATCTTCCGACTAATGTTCCAGATGGTCTGTTACTGAACTATCATGTAAACGGCATGAACTGAATCTCAATCTCAAACTAACCAATTAGCAGTAACTTTGTTCCCAACAGAAATCACATTTAAATTTTCAACTTAACATCCTAGTTTATTTTTAACTATATCACATTTTAATTTTTTATGTATAATACTAAATATACCTTTGTAAATAGATAATATATTTGTTTATACTTTATCAGATTTTAAAATTTTGATACAAGTACATGATATTAGGTTTCTCTGTTTATAATTTTAAAACATGTCTTGAAATAAGAAACTATTGGAATGTGAGTATGCGTCCATCAACTTAATTATCTCTTTATATAAAAAAGAAACTTAATGATCTGAAAGTAGTGGCGTCTGAGTCATAGCGCGAAGCAGATGATGAGACTTACGTCTAATAATAAAGTTAATATTTATGCTTAATATATTTTTCAAAGGTAAAAGATATTGTGTCCAACCATTAGATATATGACTGAATCGATTAGAATGAAAAAAAGCTGAACTCGTGTTTTCTTTTTTTTTTGCAGAACTGGTGTTGTGTTCGTTGAATATCTAGCTACCTTTATTTTTTTATGTTTAAAGAGCTACCTTTATTTTATCCTATTTTGACTAAAAGTTTTCGAATTAAAAAAAACATCAACATTTATGTGATAAGGCTTAGTAACCTTATAGTGATATAAAATTTGCATGAAATACACTTCATGATAGGAAACAAAATAATAGGATAAATTTAAAACTAAAAAGTCTGAGGCCAAAACTAGAAGAACTAACAAAGACAGAAAAGAAAGCAGCTAATGAAAAAAACCACGACCACGCCAGCCATGTTTACCTATCTCTTGTACACTCTTTTTTTTCTTTTTTTGCTTCAAACTCAGACTAAATCAAAACTGCTAGTAGCTTACCTACAGATTTGGTGACACACAGATAACAAACTGGAATGCATGAACTAGGTTTCCAACAAGGCCTCTTTCTTCTTCTATTTCCAGTCAGTCCAAGTGGTTACAACTTAGTAACTATTTGAACCGAGACTGTCGATAAACTAGTAAAAAGAAAAGGACGAGTTCTCGTCGGTGGATCAAGACAAAGACGTGTTTTATTAGATCAATGAGTCGAAACAATGTTACAAAAGGGGGAGAGAACAAAAGAATTAGTACGGCGAAAGCTGGTTCGTCGGACCGTACAAGTCGGCGAGAAGTAAGATATGAAACCCTAAATCTAGCCGAAAGGGAGTGTATTAGTTTGCGGATCCCCTCTTTGTTGCCTTTTCTCCTCCTTTTATAGACACATGCTCGTTAGGCTAATGTGCCCTGTCCTGACGGGCCTCCTCGAGTGGTTGGACCGAGGTGTCGGGCCGCTAAATCGAGCCGACGACTTTCGGTTGGTCGTCTCGCCGATCAAAAGCAGTCTAAAGCCGAGTCGATCACCGGCTCGCAAGTCGATGAGCCGACTTTCTTTGTTGTGATCATATGTCTGGATAATTGTCTTGTGGGCCTTTTGGGAGGGCTAGGCCCATACCCAACAGTAAGTCCCCCCAGTTCGCTGGTGAGTAGTGTAGCCGACTCAGCGAATTTGGAAGCAGGGTTTGCAAGACAATTGTTCCAGGTTTACGATCTCACTCGATTCCTCGACTGTGTGAGCAACTCGTTTATTCTCACTCCGTGATTTGACCAATTCGATTTGGATCGGCGGTTTCTTTCGGTTTTGATTTCGACTGTTGGTCTCGATTCAAACCGGTCTTGGTTTTCCTCGAGAAGTCAAAATGTCGCGAGTCGTGGTGAGCTTTACGTGCCCATATGGGCCGGTATAGGCCCATCTAGGCCTAATGATGACGCCTCTCGATTCGATTTGGACCGGCGGTTTCTTTCGGTTTTGATTTTGATTGTTGGTCTCGATTCAAACCGGTCTTGGTTTTCCTCGAGAAGTCAAAACGTCGCGAGTCGTGGTGAGCTTCACGTGCCCAAATGGGCCTGTCTAGGCCCATCTAGGCCTAATGATGACGCCTCGGGGTGCGATGCGCCCCTTCCCTTATAAATACCCCCCTCACATCTCATTTTCTCCACTCTTCATCCGGTTCAAGTACTTTCTCTCTCTTGCTTTCTGCTTCTCTCTCTAACTTTGTAGTCTTAGTCCATCGAGAATGTCGTCGGGCGGTAGCGGTAGGCTTTCCAGGGCACAGAAAGGGAAGGCTGTGGCGAGAGCGACCGAATCGAGTCCTGCTCATGTCGTCGAGTCGAACTCTCCCTCTGACTTCGAGACGATTCATCGTGAAGCCATGATGGATACCGAGAATATGGATACGCCTCAGCGAGTCCTCGTTGCTGAGTCGGCGCGTCAACTCTGCGAGGAGAGGGAGGCTGCTTCGTTGATTGCGAGAGACGGTCAGGGTGGGGCAAGTGAAGGAGAGGCTTCTCTCCCAGACTTCGTTCCATGTTGTTATCACCCCGAAGGGATCTTCGAGGATCTCCCGGCGTTGGCGCCGGAGCAGATGCGTTCTCCTGTCGTGGAAGGACAAACGTGGGAGAACGTCGAGGAGACTCATTCGACTCCTAGCGGAGTGATTTTCCTAATCCTGACGAGGTCCCAGAGACCGTGGTCCCCTCCGTTGGGGTTTCAGTGTGTCTATGAGTCATACTTTCAGAGCGAGACTAAGCTCTGGTTTCCGATTCCTTGACTCATCACATCTTATGCGAGACGTCGTGATGCAGCGATGAGCCAGTTCTTGAATGGCTCGTTCCGTATTTCGGTAGCGTTGATGGTGACGGCGGCGGAGATCGATATCTCGATGAGCGGGCAGACTCTTGAAGAGCTGACCTACGTTAAGTCTATGGGGGACGGGTTGTTCTCGATTCAGATGAGGCCCAGCTACAATGTGATTGTCGACCACCCCAGCAGGACGACCAATTGGCAGCGCTTCTATTTTTACGTCAAATCTGATGGTTTCGCCTTCGAGGAGCCGCCCGACGATTCCTTTTGATTTTTATGGAATCATAAGCTTGGTAGAGCGCAATTGCTAGCTTATCGACTGTTTCTTTCTTTCGTTTTCTGACTAACGAGTCCTTGTTTGATTTCAGTCGATCACCCAGATTCGGCCTCCTATCCAGAAGAGTTCATTGCTAACGCTCGTGCCGTCGTGTCGCGTGTTCAAGTAAGTTGGAAAGACATCACCGCCAAGAGGATTCGAGGGGCTATCGATAGGATTTCGAAGAGTAAGTTTTCTTTTCGTGGTTACATATTTTTCCTGGCTCGCGTCTGTTCACCCGAGGCCTTTATCCGGATTTGACTCGTCGACCTCTTGCAGGGGACTGGAGATCCGATTTACCACCTTTGATTACCGGCAACAAGCGGCGCTTTTCGATATTCAATCGTGCCGACCAAAAGGTGATCAACGCAGCTAGGGAGATGAAGGAACTTCCGGACTTGAGCGCACTAATCAAGAAGAAGCTGAGCGGAGGGAAAAAGATGTTTTCTGCGAATCCTAGTGAGGCGAATCCTAGTAAGACGACTCCTGGTAAGACAACTCTTACTGAGACGACTCCTGGTGAGACGACTCCTAGTAAGAAAACTCCCAGTGAGATGACTCCTTCAGGGCCTCCCCCTTCTGTTGTTTCCTCGGGACCACCTGTAGGCCCGATCAATATCGAATCTTCGAGGGAGGATCTCGTGCAATCTTCTGAACGAGAGACTGTCGAGCCATCTGTGACAGACGGTAAAAGGAAGAAAAGGTCTGCTCCCGATTCTTCTGCTTCAATCGACGCCCAAGCGGGGACCGGGTCTGATGAACCTCTGAGGAAGAAGAAGAAGAAGGAGAAGAAAAAGAGGAAGAAGTCTACTGAGGGGCAGTCGGAACCTATCAGGGACGCTGAAGGTCAAGAACTTGTTGTTCGTGAGGGCTCTTCTCGTGATGCTGCGACTCGAGCTGTCGTTGAGTCGAGCGGTTCCCCGAACATTCCACTAGAGAAGAGGAAGAAACCTTCATGTGGGAGTGACGCGTCCGCCTCTGCTGCAATGACTCCTTCGGTGGTGCCTCCGACGACCACGGGGGGTGGTTCAGCCACGGAGACACCTCGAATCAAATTCCGCGATCGCGTTGAATTCAAGTATGACGGCGACACTCCACTTGCTTTCGCTCCGTCGGAATGTGCTGAGTATATTCGACAAATTCGACGTGGCGCCAAGGATATGCCTCCAGTTAAAGATCTCCTCTTCAAAAATGCATATGTTGATGCAGCGAGGACCAAGGTTTTGGTACGAGTGCTAGTACGTTCGTCTGAGAGACAAGGCCGTGCTCGTGCGTAAGCATCGTTCAAAATAATTCGCGCTCCTACTTGTTGGGAGATTGTTTTGTTATAGGTGGACCATTTAAGGCTGCCTACGTACCTCTAGGAGAGGATTAAGCCATCCGTAGTTCATTTTTGGATTAGTGAAAGTGGCAGTGGAAGCGCAGTCACTTGTTTTTTTTTTTTTTCACGAGTGAAAGTGACAGGATTGTCATTCACTCGTTCATTCGGAGATTCGATCGAGTAAGACTTGCAGGTGCTCAACTGTTAGACATGTTTTCAAGAGTAGTATCTTCGGAGATGCATGGAGTTCCATGCTCTGGGAACGGGTTCGCCAGTCGACGTCTCGAGTCGGTAGACTCCTGGTTTAACAACTTGAGCAATTTTGTAAGGCCCTTCCCAGTTAGTTCCGAGTTTGCCTGCATTCAGCTCCTTAGTGTTTTCGAACACTTTGCGCAGTACTATATCGCCCAGTTTGAGAGGTCGAGACTTGACCTTCTTGTTGTAGTAGCTTTCGATCTGATGCTGATAATTCTGGATGCGGAGCAGGGCTTGGTTGCGGTGCTCTTCTATAGCGTCCAGAGCGTCGAAGAGCATGTCGCTGTTGAGTTTGATGTTATGCGGCATTCTTGACCGTCGTAGACAGGTTACGTTCACTTCGGCAGGGGCCATAGCTTCGACTCCGTGTGCCATTGAGAAAGGAGTTGATTTTGTTGCTCCTCGAGGAGTTGTTCTATGTGACCAGAGAACACCGTCGAGTTCATCGGCCCAACATCCTTTTTTCAAGTTGAGGCGTTTCTTTAAACCGTCGATTATGATCTTGTTGGATGCCTCGGCTTGACCGTTGCTCTGCGGGTATCGCGGACTCGCTGTGTTGAGTCTGATTCTCCATCTCTCGCAGAATTCTCAGAACTTGTTCGATATGAACTGCGAACCGTTGTCAGTCACTATTTCGTAAGGTAGGCCGTGACGACGGATGATGTTCTTCCACACGAACCGTTGAACCTATTTTTCTGTTATGCTAGGGAAGGCTTCTGCCTCAATCCACTTTGTGAAGTAATCTGTCAAAACTAGGACGATACTCTTCTGTCGAGAGCTCGACATAGGGCCGATTATGTCCATTCCCCATCGCATAAAAGGGTATGGAGCAGTCATCGTTGGCGGCAACTGTGTCGGGGAGTGGATTGTCGAGGCATGTCGCTGGCATTGGTCGCATCGCTGGGCGTAAGCTTCGTAGTCTGCATTCATTGTTGGCCAATAAAAGCCGAGGCTTTTAACTTTTAACGCGAGTGCTCGACCTCCGGAGTGATTTCCTGCGCCGCCTTCATGCGTTTCGGCCATGACAAGGTGCGTCTCCTCGCTGTTGATGCACTTCAGAAGCACCTTGGTTGCGGTCCATCAATGGAGTTCCCCATCCAAGACGATGTAGTGGGCACTCCTTGTCTTGAGCCGTCTTGCAGTCCATTTCTCGGGAGGTAACTTTCCGTCGACCAGATAGTTGATGACTTCTGTCCTCCAGTCGGTAGCTTCAATTTGTTCCGCTGCGGGGTCCTCGTCCATGGGGATGGCTTTGGTTATGGGTGCTACGACGGTCACTTCGCTAGGCAGGAGCTCGATGCTTGGCTTGTTGATCTTGTGGATGGGAATGGTCCGTTTCACCTGATCGCGCAGCCTGCTACCCAAG
>NC_027749.1:28234723-28247655 GCF_000695525.1 Brassica oleracea var. oleracea | reverse complement strand
TGGAGACTGCAGTTGGACTCCTGCTCCTGATCCTTTGTTTGTTGACGATCCGTCGACGTGAAGTATCCAGTTCTGACTTGGAAGAATTAGGTCTTTCTCTAGCTCTGGTGCGAGCACGATCAGGAAATCAGCGAGGACTTGGGATTTTGCTGCTGTTCGATTTTTGAACACAATGCCGTGCTCGCTGAGCTCGATAGCCCACTTCGATAATCGTCCGGATTGTTTGGTGTTCTGCATTACTGTGCGTAGCGGTTGATTCGTTAGTACTTCGATCGTGTGCGATTGGAAGTAAGGACGCAGCTTCCTCGCTGACGTAATAACTGCTAGAGCCATCTTCTCGAGGGTGGGGTATCGCGTTCCCGGGTCGGTCATCCTCTTACTCGTGTAGAAGATGGGCTTCTGCTCACCTCGATCCTCTCGGATAAGGACGCAGCTGACCGCGGTGGAGGATACTGCAATATAAAGAGAGAGTGTATCACCGGCTTCTGGTTTCGATAACACGGGAGGATTCGTAAGATACTGTTTGAGTTGTTCGAACGCCTCCTCGCACTTCTCATCCCAGATGAAACGTTTGTTTCCGCGCAATAGCTCATAGAAAGGGAGGCATTTATCTGTGGACCTGGAGATGAAGCGGTTCAGCGCCGCGATCCTCCCCGTGAGTCACTGGACCTCTCTGCTATTCTTTGGACTAGGGAGGTCTAGTATGGCGGTGATCTGCTTAGGATTTGCCTCGATTCCTCGCTGGGTGACGATGTATCCCAAAAATTCACCTGAGGTGACGCCGACGGTGCATTTGGCCGGATTGAGTTTCATTCAGTACTCGTTCAGCGTTTTAAAGCACTCTTTTAGATGGTTCAAGTGGTCCATCGCGCGGAGTGACTTTACTAGCATGTCGTCGATGTAGACCTCCATCGTGTTCCCCAGTTTGTCGGCGAACATTCGATTGACGAGTCTTTGGTAAGTCCAACCGGCGTTCTTAAGACCAAACGGCATCACTTTATAGCTGATGAACGTCGTCTTCTCTCGATCATTCGATAACAGCTTTGCTTCGGTCGTTTCCGAGCTTGCGTCTCTTCTGGCGAATAGGCTTGATGGTTGGATCGACATTCAACTCGTGGGACGTGATGGCGGGATTTATTCCTTTCATATCCGATGTCGTCCAAGAGAATGTTGATGTGTTCTTCTTCAGGAAGTCGACAATTTCCTGTTGCATCTCTTCGGAGAGAAAGGCGCCGACTCGAACTACTTTGCTTTTGTCGGAGTCGTCTATCGCGACTTCTAGGATCTCATCTCTTTGAGGTTGGATTTGCTTTGCTACTGCGTTGATGCGGGGAGTCGATTGTTTCATCTTCACCGTTGCAATTAGTAGATCACGAGCAGCCTGCTGGTCTCCGCGAAGTGTCTGCACCTGGCCGTTCAGTCCTGGAAACTTCACGCACTGATGGTACGTCGAGGATACTGCCTTGGCCGAATGTCACCAGGGGGTCCCGAGGATCGCGTTATAAGGGGCCTTTGTTCAGATGACGGAGAGCTTGACTGTGCGTGTCACACCACATGCATAGACTGGGAGTTTGATTGTCTCGATCATCATCTCAGAAACTCCGTTGAATCCCGTGAGGGAGAGGGATGACGGTTTCGCGTATCTCGAAAGATCAGATCGACCGAACTACCAGTATCGATCAAAACTTTAGCGATGTCACACTTCGCGATTCCTACTTCTACGAGTAGGGGGTCGTTATGAGGTAGGTGGACGCCGATGGCATCGTCAGGTGAGAAAGTGATCGAGGAATTATTCTCAGGTTTCGATGGCCATTTCTTCAAGGTTATTGCTTGTCGTCGATGGTCCTTTACTGACCGGACCGAATCGCCGCAAGGAGGTGAGCCACCCATAATTACGTTTAAGAAATTCGGCTCGATGATCAATTTGTTTCTTAGTTGAGTTCTCAAGTCGCTAGGCGACTCCTCGACAATGGGTTTCATGTTTGTCGTCGTTTTTGGACTTCGCTTCCTCGAGCTTTTGTTGTAAGTCTGAACGTTTAGGTCGACTGAGCTTGATCCTGAGATCTTCTGATTTCGAGTTGAGCTGATCGCGAAGATCGATGACTCGGGGAGTGAGATGGGATCGAGGACTGGAGTCCTCGACCTTTCTGGCCTTGGACTATTCAATGATTGAGCGGAGATCATGGTTAAAGTCGTGGATGCGATCGGTTGTCTGCGACTTTTGCCTGAGCTTGTTCCTAAAGTCGTTTGATCCTTCTGGTCCGACGTTCTCGTTTGGTCGCTTGCTGGAGTACTCGTGCGAGTCGTGGACCTGGTTGTACACTTCTTCATCTGAGGAGGGACTTGGTCGTGCGAGGATGACTTGGATACGTCGACGATTACGAGGTTGCTCTTCTTCGACTTGTGCTTCGTCCTCGTCCTCGTCTTCGTCTCGCTCTTCTGGCTTTTCATCCTCCGTGCGCTTTGGCCGAGTTACAGACTTATCTTGATTCTTCTAAGCCTTCTTTTCTTTGTTCTTGCTCCAGCTCTTGGTGTTGTTTGGCGTGGGCTGGGAAGCTCGTCGTTGGCTGTTCTGTTTTCGTAGGATGAGAAGAGGGCATCGACCAGATGCCTGCAGTTCCTCGTGTCGTGCGCCTTGGACTTACGGTAGCTGCACCATAGGTTTGGCTCGGCCGGGCCAGGATTTGGAGTTGAAGGTGCCGAAGAGGATTACGGCCTCTCGTCGTTCTCCCAGACGTTCCAACCTTTCTTGCGTACGACGACAGTCAATCCAGGGGACGGATTTTTGTCTTCGGCTACATAGACGAAGCTCTTTGGCTGGTTAGGCTTGTTGCCTCAGGCGTGATGTCGAGGTTCTTGGCGTGCCTCAGGAGCTTTTGGAGCAGTCGCCGGTTTAGCGGCCGTGTTCAGTTTCTTGAGAATCGCTGTTGTACCTTCTTCCATTCTGATGAAGTTGTTCGACCTCGCGATAGCGTCTTGGAGCGAGGTGGTGGGGTTTCTGTAGAGATCCTCGCGAAACAGGGACTTGAAGTAGAGAGTAATCATCAGCTCGTCGACGGCGACGCTGTCTGGAATTTGCACCTACAAGGCGACCGTCTTGAACTTTTCCATGAAGTCACGGAGGCTTTGGTTCGCCCCTTGAGATAGATTCCAAAGGTCAGATAAGGTCGCTCCTTGTCTCATAAACATAATGTACTGCTTGAGGAATGCAGTCTTCAGGTCGTGAAAGTCGTGGATGGAGTCTCGCTCCAATCCAGTGAACCACCCGAGGGCTGGTCCTTGAAGACTTTCGACGAAGAGGCGACAATAGCCAGCGTCTCTTTCCTCTTCGGAGAAGTTGGTTTGACCCATCGCGATGTTGAAAGCAGTGATGTGGTCGGTTGGGTATGCCTTTCCGGCGTATGTCGGAAGGCGGATTTTCTCGGCTGGTCGGTATCGAACGTCGGTGACTCTCCGGGAAAAAGGGGTTTTTAGGGTTTCGGCCAGGACGCATTCGATCAGCGGCGCCGCTGTAGGCCCTTCGAGCATTCGGTCTTTCATGTCCAGGAACGACCGCTTAAGCTCGGCGAGTTCCCGGACGGTGACGAGGTCTACGCCTCTGGGTGTTTGAACCTGGGCGGCGTTTGTGTTCGTCGTGTTTTCTGCACCGGCGGTTCGGTAAGTGTCGAACAGCTGTTTTCGGACCGTCGAGGCCGGATCTCCTGAGTTTCCGGCCAAAGGAGCCAAGATGGCGGCGATTGCGGCGAGTTGTTCGTTTGTCGCCTTCTGGATGGCGTCTTGCTGTGCCATCTTCTCGAGTATGGTATCTGCGAAGGCCGCTGCTGTCGGAGCGCCTCCAGTCCTAGGTGACTCGTCATCGGACGGCGAGTTAGGTCGAGCCATGATCTTTGCTGACGCTACTCTGTCTGCCCCACGGTGGGCGCCAACTGTTTGAACCGAGACTGTCAATAAACTAGTAAAGAGAAAAAGACAAGTTCTCGTCGGTGGGTGACGTGTTTTATTAGATCAATGAGTCGAAACAGTGTTACAAAAGGGGGAGAGAACAAAGGAATTAGTCCGGCGAAAGCTGGTTCGTCGGACCGTACAAGTCGGCGAGAAGTAAGATATGAGACCCTAAATCTAGCCAAAAGTGAGTGTAGTAGTTTGAGGATCCCCTCCTTGTTGTCTTTTCTCCTCCTTTTATAGACACATGCTCGTTAACCTAATGTGCCCTGTCCTGACGGGCCTCCTCGAGTGGTTGGGCCGAGGTGTCGGGCCGCTGACTCGAGTCATCGAGCCAACGACTTTCGGTTGGTCGTCTCGCCGATCAAAAGCAGTCTAAAACCGAGTCGATCACCGGCTCGTAAGTCGACGAGCCTACTTTCTTTATTGTGATCATGTGTCTGGATAATTGTCTTGTGAACCTTTTGGGAGGGTTAGACCCATACCCAACAGTAACTTACAGTGAGTTATTATAACTGAATCAATCTATCACTTTAAGAACTCGAAAATACATAAGAAAACAAAAAACCTTATAATAAAGAGCTGAAGACCAACAGTTATCGCGATTACGATAGCAAATATCTCTCTCAATCATATAATAATGTATCAAACAGGCAATTTAGTACTGTTATCATCTACTGTCATATTGTCTTCGTTTTCGATCATTTGACAAGACTTGGAAGTGGTCAAAATCTTCGAAACAGTCTGATCTGTCTCACTCCTCTTTCCCCAAAGAAACACGTTGAGGCCCGTTATAGTCACTACTGATCCAATTATACTGCATTTTTATTATACCATAAATAAATAAAAATATAAACATATCAGTGCATGTTATAAACGTATATATTATATATGATGTGAAATTGATATGATTTTTGGATTCAAATGAAACCTGCCGAGGTATAGAGGAGAGCGCAAGATGAGAAAATCGAATAACGTAGCGGACACGAGGCTAACGGGGCTAAATGTTGACACGAAGACTGCTCCCGTCCTTTTTATTGACCATGACGTTACCACTGTCGACATCGCTTGTCCCACTATTCCCTGTTTTTCAACCATATATCGTAATAATCTTATGTTGAAAATAGATGAAAAGAAATATATCGCAAATTCTATAAAGAAAATTATTAAAATTTTTCAATTCTGTATTTGCGACGACAATCTTAAAAGATACTGTGAATGATTGGTTAGATCGTAACCGAAGAAATTTAACTGTAAAATTTATGGCAGAAGTATTTTTGCTATCGTTCAAAAAAAAAAAAATTGTCTTGCTATAGATTTTGATCTGTGCTTAGAAAGCGCGAATTTGTTTGTTTTTTATTTATTGATTGAATACTGATTTACAAACTACTATTATTTTTGTTTCGATCCATAACAATTGAGTTTTTAGGTTTTTATCATTTGTTTTTTTTTCTCTTCAAAATATGGTATTTGTTCGAAATATGGTAGTTGTTCTATAATAATGTTTGAGTTTTAAGATTTGTTTTCATATCCGACTTAGATTCATGGTTGAACCTATAGATCCGATACATTGTATATAATCCTGTTCAAATTTAATGAAAAAAATCCTTAATTAAAAATCCGATATAACCCGGTAAAAACCCAAAAACTCACTATTAACCTGCGATCTGATACCATTGATCCGATAAAACAAAAAATATCTGATAGTATTTTTTTTAAAAAAATTGATTAAATTACTCATATATTTTTTAATATTAGATAAATTAGTGATTCCTTAGAATTTGATGAAATTTTATTATGTTATCCAAATAAAAAATGATAATATAAAAAATCTTATTGATATGACAATATTATTTTATTTTCGTTATTAATAACCTAATATATGTTTGTGTTTTAATTTTAGATTTAAAATTTGATTTTAAGATAGTTTTTAAAATATTCTTGAACACTCGTAATTTCCATATCAATATTATGTATAAAATAACATTATCCATGGAAAAATGATATTCAAATTTGTATATGATATATGGCGTAGGATATATGATTTTGGTTTGTATTGAAAATATGTATAATATTCAAATGGTCTATTTTGAATATTGATATGTATATTTAAGAAAATAATTTTTTCATGTTTGTTAATTTATTTATAGTTCATAATATATTTATACTTATATTAAATTTAAAGTGAGTATATCTTTTAAATATATATATATAAGCCCATTATTTATAGATCCATTTAGGTGTATATGTAGGCCCAAAACCAAAAGACTTAAATGCCATTAATAAATTTTATTAATCTCTTGTAAAAATAAGAGTATTTTTGAGAAAACTGCAATTTTCATTAAGGATATAATTTGGGAATGATCCTCTTTTAATGGTATTGATTTATTGATGTAAATATTTTTGCAAAGATTTTTGTGTAGTCATTTGGGTTGTAACTGTAAGTTCTTAACTTTATGTATTCTTAAACAAAACATGTGAGATACACTATATATAAACAAAATAATTATTTATAACAATTAAAATACTTTATATTAATAATAAAAATATAAATTATCAAAGTCATACTATTACACTGTGTAATATATAATGATATTTAGATTAGTCAAAATTTGATTATTTTATATTATTCAAAAGTAAATAAAATTATTTAGAATTTTAAAATTATACTAAAATTTAATATCTAAATGTTAATAATTTTTACCTATAATTAACTAATTTATTTGATATCATACATGATTTTTACTTTATAGATACTACATATGAAATAATAAAGATATATGAATTTTCTCTAATCTACATAAAAAATCTTTATTTTTTGGTGCAGATTGAAGAATAAAGCTAAAATCATGATTGGTAAAAATTGGAAGAGTTTTGATGTAGTATTTAACTTTAAAATCAAATCTTAATCATGATTATAATTGCTAAGATTTGATGATTTAAAACTAAACAAAGCTAAAGAATTGAAATAAAACCTATTCAATCACCCACATTATGTTTTAAGGTATTTTTATGCTTAGAGTATATTATACGACTAGTTAAAAAAAAAAGAATTCACCTATTTTATCATATATATGTAAGGATGTAAAAAATTACCTTCATATGCCTAATTTTTATTAGGAAAATGTAGAATTTCTTTGTAAAGATATGGTATTGTATAAGAAAAAATCAATGAGAAAATAGAAAATAAAGCTTTGTAAAAAAAATCACAGATTATTAATTACTAGGAAATTTTAGGTGTAAACCTTAGTCTTATTTTTAGCTTTCACAATATTTATAATAGAGAAAAAGAGATAGAAAATAATAAAAAAGATTGTTTCAAAGAATTTTTTTTCTAAAATTTTGAGAAGCATTGGTGGCATGTATTGTTGTAATAATGGTTTATTGTTTTTAATAATTAACATTTACTTACGTAATTATGTTCTATTATTTTTTTGTAGCTACAATTTAATTACATAAGTAATTAAATTACATAATTACGTAATTACTTACGCAATTATGTTCTATTAATATCAGTAAAAATAAAATATTCTTAATTGGGGATCTACCTATTAATTAAAGATGCTCTCAGAAAAGGGTTTCGCAATTGATAAAGCGACTTTTGAGATTACTACGAGAATGTTTAAAAAAAAATGTCACAATAGATAAAGGTGACATGCCCTTTTTCAAAAAAAAAAAAAATATATAGATAAAGGTGACAATATCAAAGTGAAGAAACTTAGTACTCTTCGTCTCTACTTAATGCCAATTTTATGTATTGCATATAGGACTGGGCAGTTTTATAATCTTTTTCTTGATGCCAATTTTATGTATTATTTTATTTTTTTTGCATATATTATGATATATGAAAAACTTACAGCGTAAAGGATAACGAAGATGACGAGTTTGTCTTTGATGATCCAATCTTCGATTTCTCTACTCTTATAAAGACTCAAAATGGCACATTGAAATGCTGCGAAGACCGACATGAGGCAAGTACTTGAGTACTTAGTACACGGATACTTGACGCTTAATTTCCCTTGAAACAACATCCACAGCGACAATAACACTATCCCAGTGAACAAGTAAACACAGCCTAGAAGCCATTTCTTTGCTTGGTCGTGACCATTGTTATGTAATGTAATGTTGTCAATAGCCTCTGGATGAGAATGAGGATTTGATACTTGAAGACCTTTGTAGAATGTTAAGAACATTGCTCCAAGTATGCAAATTAGGGTTCCTATTAACTTGAGCACGCCTGCTCTGCTCTTCAGTTTTTGTGCATTCTCTATTCTGCAATTTTCTTTTAGTTAAAATTAAGAGATCTTTTTGTGATTTTGGAAGTTCTAAACAGTAATTAAATTATTTTCGTTACCTGAAAATAAGAGCTAGCGCAAAGGTAATCGCGGGTAACATGCTATTTAGAGCCATCGCAACAGTGGGTGACGTGTACGATAGTCCAAGCAGAAAGAAAAATTGCATCAAACTTGCCCTGCGTTATTTATTAGAAAGCAATGATAAATAAAGGAACAAAGTATAGGGCTATTTTACCCAAAAAAAAAAAAGTATAGGGCCTCGTACTAAGAGATAGATAACGTGTTAGAAAACTCTTTTATCCTTTCTTCTTTTTTCCCTTTTTTTTTCTTTTTAGAAAGTATACAAAATCATTTTAGCAACCAAAAAAAGTTAAATAAAATCATGAAAGTAGTGGAAATAGGCAATAAAAAGAACAAATGAAAAGGGACAAACCCAAGTAATCCGCTGATGAAATGCTCGCACAAGAGCATGAACGTTAACATTGGTCTTGTTTTCCTATAACAAAAAGGCATACAAAAATTAGGCAAACTTCATTACTTAAATATAAACACAATAAAAAATTGTATTACCTCTATTCAAAAAGATATGTGTTATAGAATTTTTACATGTATTAAAAAGATATTAATTTTTCATTATCAATGCATCATTTTTTGTAATTAAGTATTTCCCCAAAAATTAACCAATGGATTTTTAATAAATAGAAATTTTGTTTTTGAAGTTTACAATTTACCATTAAATAACACATTGAAATGTAAAAATATATCATTTTGAAACAATTGTTTTCTAAAATGTGGCTCTTTTTTAAAATGGAAGGAGTACTGTAAATACACATATAATATGATTAAGCATATAAGAAATCATAAAAATAACATATGGATAAGTTTCTGATAAACCATAAAATAATTTTCATTTGTTAATATCAGAAAAGTCAGTTATAAGCTTTTAAATTTTTATATAAAAATTTATTTTATACCATTGAAATATATTCAGTTAAAATAATTATACCCCATAATTATATTAAAATCTGTATTTTGAAATTTGCCTTAAGCACCCAAGAATCTGCAAGCCACTACTTACATGATATCTGAAACAATAAATCATTATATTACATAAATATGTAAATAGTCTGAATTTTAAGATATAGTTCTGCAATATTTGGTTCATGCGTGAAAAGCAAATAAATTTACATAACTTAATAAGTTTTTCTGTTACTTTAAATTTTGTTATTAGCATAACTTTATAATCTTTTGTTACTTTAACGCACGAAATCAAATCATACGAATAAATTTACTTAAAACAAAACGTAGTAAAGTAACGAAGATCGAGTTTGGTACACAAGTATCAAACTGTTCGTACCTCTCCCAAATATAAGAAAACGGAACCAATATCAAACCAGAAATAGACATTCTATATGCAGCAAAGATCATATGATTAACACCAACATCAAGTGCTTTCTTAACGAGAGCATTAACTGAACCCATTGCAACACTTGATATTAGCATTACTATCACTGGTGCCCATTGTTCTTCCTTCATTTTTTATCTCTCTCTCTCTCTCTTGATTATTTAAAAATATTTATCTAGTTTTGTTTCTGTAAAATCGAATGTTTTCTTTGCGTTTAACAACCACCTCCTTCCTGTCTACTTATATTTATAATAAAGTTTGTGGGTGGTTGCCACATTGGATATCCTTTTCTTGTTCACATTCATACATACTATAATTTTTTATATGCATAATAATTTATGACTCTATATAGTCTTTATAGAATATATATGGTCGTTATATTGTGTCGAAGATTTCTAAGTGTGGTAGTAGACTATCATTTTCGAAGACATCTTTAAGTCAAATCTCGTATTCACAGTCAGTTAATGTACATATGCATTAAGTTTATATAAGACCCCAGAAAACTGACTACTTCAAGTACTATTTCATCAGAATCTGAAACATCCAAAAATTTCTTAAAATGGATATCTAACTAAGCACGTGTAACTGCCCGCTCCCCTGAAGTCTAGACCGGGGTTCGGAGTAGACGTTATAGACACGCATGTACTCATTTTAGACCTCCTCCGTGTACTGTTACAGATCCTGAAGATCCTGGACGCACTGCCTTCTGTGAAATACCAATCCAACCATAATTCATATACTTTTGTTTACAGTCATGCTCACAGAGAAATTGAAGGGAGGGAATGAATAAATGGGTTACTCAGTAAAGTAGTTTCACCAGACTCCCCGCACGAAACTTTATGCTACTCAATGAGGAGAAAATGACTGACTAGCCACTAACAATCAATCAATGCAACTGCAATAGCATATCATCAAGCATTGCAAGAACTCAGTCATTGCTACACATGGAGTCGAATGACTTGACCGACCTGACACCAAACAACCTAGACTCTAAGGACCTATGGCATGCTCATGGAAGTCCTTCCACGTGTCAGCCATTCCTTTGAGATCGTACGTTAACAACTGTTTCGAGGATTCCTATTTAACTGCCCGCTCGCAGCTATTTGGCCCCTTTTGGCACTATCTGCCATGAGGTACTTGCAGCCACATCTGCCATGACACGGCATGGCTCGATCTTATGGCGTCCATTAACATTAAACCCGCCCTTTCGCGGCCCATTACATTAATTCCGCCCTTTTATAGTCACATTACATTAACTAATCATCATCTTTCTAAACGCTACCTATTCTCAGTGTCTTATATCATTCACATTCATTAACGTTCTCATTTCCATTATCCGTGACACATTCTCGGTGTCACATACAATACACATCACACTCATTATCATTCATCTTTCATTCAGTTTTGATACCAATTGCAACGATACCAATTGTAACTTCATCTAATTACTTAAGCATGTAGTTCTTTCTAGCAACTTAGCTTTCAAAGACAGTCACTACAAGAATCAAGGCAACCAATCACACAAGCACGTAACAATATCATTCGTTCACATCAACACAAGGCAGTCCATTAAGTCACTTAATCAATATGAAAGTTCTTATGCAGCATGATTCATAGATCTATCAACCTAGCATCCATTATTATATATCAATCTAACTTCAAACAAGGTCTAACCAACCATAATTACAACATCAAGAAGTATAAAGAACATGAGAGAGAACTGTGTTCAAATCACCTCACCTTCAACAACGGCTGAAACAGAAAAGAACACACACAATCACACATCAATCAAGGGAGGCACATAAAACGATGATAAAATTTACTCAAGATCTCTTTCAAAATAAATGAATGAATATAATAAATGAAATGGAGTACGACTACGATAGTTTTGAAAGCTCAAGTTATCTATACAATCAATAGAAAACCTTTAGAAATGAAATACACCAAAGCCAACAAGTAAAACAGAAAGCATGTGTCCTACTCCTAAGAAATGATCCAAAAATCACAGCTAGCCACTACGGCGTGGAGAAACATGGACAGCCTCAGATCCAGGACCAGACAAGTGGGGTAACTGCCCGCTCGCAGCCATTTGGCCCCTTTTGGCACTATCTGCCATGCGGTACTTGCAGCCACATCTGCCACGAATCGGCATGACTCGAGTTTACGGCGCCCAGTAACATTAAACCCGCCCTTTCGCGGTCACATTACATTAACTCATCATCATATTTCTAGACGCCAAGAACGGGTGGCGTCTTACATTATTTACAACGTTCTCATTTTCATTATCCTTAGCATTAACCTTGACACATTCATTAGACATCTCCCATTCTTGGTATGGCATACAATAAACATCACACTCATTATCATTCATCTTTCATTTTAATCATTCATTATTATATGATACTAACTGCAACCATACGAGTTGTAACTTCATCTAATAACTTAAGCATGTAATTATTTCTAGATACTTAGCTTTCATAGACAGTCATCACATGCATTAAGGCAACCAATCATATGAGCATGAAACAATATCATTCATTCACATCAATACAAGGCAGTTCATTTAATCCTTTAATCAGTGTGAATGTTTTTATACAACAGGATTCATTGATCTATCAACCTAGCATTCATTATGATCTATCAACCTAATTTCAAACAAGGTCTAACCAACCCTAATTTCAACTTCAAGGAGTATAAAGAACATAAGAGGGAGATGGTTTTGGATCACCTCACTTTAAACTTGATCTTGAGATAGATTTGGAGAACTGGAACAAGAGAACAATAGATCAGGAAACAACAAAGAACAGTGACCAACCACGCACGGCCACCGGCGAGGAGAGAGAGAGAGATCGGCGAGGGATATAGAGAGAGGAGAAAGAGAGAGACGGTGTGAGAGGAAGAGAGAGAAGAGAAAGGTGAAACCTTGATGGCTAGGGTTTTCTATTCTCTCTAGATCTCTGGAGAGCTACGCTTTAGTTTCTGAATGAGACAAAAGTGAGAAGGGACATCTTTATTTATAGTGAGAAGAAAGGAATTCCTAGGTTTTAACCTAGTGGGCTGCAGTCCTCGCGGGATTCCTTAAGAAAATTTGGTGCCCAAGTTTCTGACTGTTATAGCACGAGTCTAACACACCAATATGATTTCAAAATGTATTTAATATTTTCCACTACATAACTATACAATAACAACTAATATGTTCATATGATAACACTACAAGAAAACAGCGACATACTGAGGGAAAAAATTGTCGGTATGTCGTCAGAATAACGTTATTCTGACGACATACCGAC
>NC_027749.1:28234240-28234706 GCF_000695525.1 Brassica oleracea var. oleracea | reverse complement strand
GTTCGTCGGAAAGCTCCTCGGAATATACCGAGGGAGAACTTCCTCGGGATATTTCGATGGACTTTCCGATGGTCCAATCCTCAGAAGTTCCGACGAAATGTTCATCGGAATTTTCATCGGGAATTTCCGAGGAACGGAGCCCTCGGAAAATTCCGAGGAACGGTCCCTCGGAAAATTCCGAGGAACGGTCCCTCGGAAAATTCCCAGGAACGGTCCCTCGGAAAATTCCCAGGAACGGGTCCCTCGGAATATTCCGAGGAACGGGTCCCTCGGTATATTCCGAGGAACATGTCCCTCGGTATATTCCGAGGGTTCATTTCCAAGGAATTTAAAAAAAAATTAATTTTTTATAAAAAAATAAAAATTTTGAAATTTAAATTCGAAAATATAAAATTAAAATTAAAATTGAAATCATATTAATTAATATTCAAAGTTTCACAAATAAAAATAAAACATTCCGAGTTTT
>NC_027749.1:28217773-28228868 GCF_000695525.1 Brassica oleracea var. oleracea | reverse complement strand
AGGTGGTAGGAATCTCCTGTGACAGTCAAACCAACACGTTTTCCTTCCGTGTTTTAGTTGGAAAGCATCAGTGTTATCTTGACAATATGGACATGATAGTCTTCCATGAGTTGTCCATCCAGATAACATACCATATGCTGGAAAATTATTTATTGTCCACATTAGTACTGCCCGCATTTGAAAGTTTTCTATACACGAAACATCGTATGTTTCAGCACTTTGAGCCCATAGTTGTTGCAACTCATATATTAGTGGCTGAAGAAAAACATCAAGTGATCTCTTAGGATGCTCTGGTCCGGGAACGAGAATCGAGAGAAACAAAAACTCTCGTCGCAAGCACAAGTTTGGGGGTAGGTTGTATGGTGTAAGAATGACGGGCCATAGAGAATACTGTCTTCCACTCTTGCCAAACGGGCTGAAACCATCAGTACATAATCCAAGGTAGACATTTCTTCTCTCATACGCAAAGTCGGGATACTTTGATTGGAAATGCTTCCACGCTTTTGCATCTGAAGGATGTCTGATCTCACCATCTGTTGAGTGCTCCGCATGCCATCTCATTGGTTGCGCTGTGCGTTCAGACAGATACAACCTCTGCAACCTTTCCGTCAAAGGTAAATACCACATCCTTTTATATGGCACTGGAACTCTTCCACTCGTATCGTCGGAATTTCCTCGGAATTTTTAAAATCCCCCAACGACTCTCTAACGGCTATAATATATCCTCGGAATTCATCGGTTTTTTCCGAGAAATACAGTTTTCCTCGGTATTCCATAAGAATATTCCGACGGATTAATATTTCCTCGGAATTCCGTCGGTATATTCCGAAGAAATTCCGAGGAAACCAAATTTTGTGTTTCCTCGGAATTTCCTCGGAAATTCCTCGGGATACTCCGAGGATTTCATTTTCCGTCGGAATGTCCGTCAGAATACCGCTGTTTTCTAGTAGTGTAACAATATTGTTAAATTTGGTTAAACCAATTTTCTACGTCAAATTTAAAATCTACTGTTATTGAACTTGACATTTCATAAAGTACTCTGAAATCCATTGTTATTAAAAATATTTTAAATTGTGGAGTTCTAAAGTTCTGAAGTGATTTTTGAGTGATTGAATGGAGTTTCTTAGTTAAAGAATTAAAATTAAAATAAATAAAATCTCATGGTTTTAGTGATGTTCTAAAGTGGTTTAACAGAAATCACCTTAGACTCTCTAATTCATTGAAATCATCTAAAATCTCATTAAAAAATGAATCATCTCAAAGTTTAGATTGAATATCTCCGGTATAAAAAATCTAGTAATGAAAACAGCAATTACTTAATTAATATTGGAGTTGGACACTTTAATCCCCTTAAATAAACGATTATCTAATTGAAAAGAAAAATCAAATAAAATTTCCGCATAATACGTAAATGCGAGACACGCACTTTGCTTCTCACAATTTGTTCGTGACATCTACTTTACATAACCTAACCTAACCTAATCCCGCTTTCTGTAATTATTTGTTTAAGTTATTTTCTACAGTTAACGAACAAATAATTTTAGAGTTTTTCTTTTAATAAAAACACAGTTTAATATTTTGTATTAGTTATACACCATGTTCAAAAACTCGGCCACCCAGCTGATTAATCGACGGATTAAGCGTGATACGGTAGGTGACCATGGCGAATACTAGAATAACTATGTTATTAAGATAATGATAATTTCTTGTATTAGAGATAAGTCCTATACTTGATAAGGATGACCTATGTATATCGTCTCCTATGATCTCTCCCTGTAAACTCTATATATAGAATACATATTATGATCAAGGAACCAAGTCCCATGTATGGTTGGCTATTGCTGCATTGAACTCTGCACATTCTGATTTGCGCCATTGATCTTCGGCCAGTGCTTGTTGGATTGTGTTTGGTTCAATGTAGGGAGCAAGTTCAAAATGGAAAGTTACGAGTCACTCATGTGTCATCTAAGGATCAACTCGCAGATGGCTTAACCAAACCTCTATCAAGGACTCGGTTTGGAACATTGTTTACCAAGATTGGTATCACTAACCATGCTAAAGTACGTCTAACTATTTGGGATGAACAAGATACTAATTATATAAATAGAATAGGCCAAAAAATCTGAAAGGTTTAATTATTATAGTAACAAGTGTTAATCCTAAACTATACTTATGTAAATTAATTGATGTTATTAGTCGTAGTTCCCTTCTATTAGATGAAAAGAAGGTGTTTGTATTCCTTTTTTACAATGCTGCATTTCTGATGTCCATTTTGAATAAATGATTCATGTTCTATATATTCATACATTTAGATTATATAAAAAAGTTTGAACATGACAATTGCAATTATATAAATGAAACCTTGCAACTAATGATGATTGCAACCTTTGGTGATTGATCATATTAACGATTGCAGCCTTTTGTAATTAACCATTGTAACTCTCTACTAATCATTGTAATTGTTGGTGTTAACAATTGCAACTCTTCATAAACCATTGCAACTATTAGTTTTAATCACTTTAACTCTTGGTTAACCATTACAACTCTTGGTTGCAACTCTTCATTAACCATTATAACTATTATTATTAATCATTTTAACTCTTCATTAACCATTGCAACTCTTGCTTGCAACTCTTAGCACTCTATATAATGAAGTGTAGGCATTGACAATAGACAAGAAAATTAGAAACTAATTGTTAGAAAACACACATTCTATGTTAAATTAATTTAACAGTTTTTGTTCTTGAATTATGTTTTGATTTCGTATCAGAACTGAGAATAGAGGGTCGTATTTCTTGTCGCCGACGTTCATCAGAAGCTAAGCCGCACTCTTCAACCACGTGCGAGGCAACTTCCCGTTGAATGGATGATTACCAAACAAGACATCAGCGACTCCTTGTCCTTCGGTTCCTGAAAGCCAAGCGACTGCAAGAGCGTCGATGCGAAGATACTGTTCGATGAGGGGATGTCCGGTGACTAGGACCACTAAACACTTCATGCCACTACTACACGTGTGGCTGATCAAGTCTGGACCTGGTGCGGCTATGCTTAGCGTTCTTCTTTCCCCTTGTGTCTCTGCATAAGGAGCTTAACGTCCTACGACCACAATTGTGTATGTTGCGTCGGCGTGAAGCTTCGATGTATCTTTGTTTGGTGTCTCACGTAGACAACTACAGTGGTGGGTTCCACTGTTTTCAGGATGCATTTCATTATTGTAGTTCCTATATATATTTTGAAACAACGTATTAGAATTAATAGCACTATCAAACAAGATCCGCGAAACCAAGGTAGTAGAGAAACATTATTGGTTAATATCTGAAAACAAGTATCTCAACAAGATAATATTTCTATTTTAATACAAATCGTTTATGTAATTAAATTTAAATTTTTAAAAAGAGTTAAATCATCAATAAATGGATAATAAATAGACATATGGCATTTAATGTTCTAGTGGGTTTCTCATCAGTCATCATTTAAGAACTTCACTACGTTCTCTTTCCTATTTTTATAATTTTTTATTTATTTTCAACTATGTGTTTTCGTGCACCATGTGTAGAAATAATTTTTAAAAATTTAAATCATAATTAAAAATAAAATTCTGCTAATATTCGAGATTGTATTGTTTTCATAATAATATTTAATATAAATTTTAGTTTAGTCAAACATAAAATTAAGATAAAATAAAAATTTTATTTATTTTAAATTATATTTAAGAAATATAAATATATATATATATATATATATATATATTTAAAAGTTTAATCTTAGATAGATTTTTATTTATTTCTTTTGGATAAGATATATTAAATCAATTTGTAAGATTTTTAAAAAAAAAAAAAAAACTTTTTAAAATTATCAAAAATAAAACTTGACATAATTTTAAAACTTTGTAGATATCAAAAGGAAACAAATGGTATTACTATTAAAAGTTTCTAATTTTTAAATAATTTTTTATTCATAAAAAATTGTATGATTATAAAAATAGACCTAAATAATATTTTAAAATATTTTAAATTTTTATATTTCTATTATTATATAATTTAATGTCATATTTGAATAAATTTATTTTTAATGATGATGTATGAGCTATTTCCTTATTCTAAAAAAATTATCAAAAATAAAAAATCTAACATTAAATGTAATTTTCATGTCACATTTAATCATAAGACATGTCATCAATTCTTATATGACATATCATATTTTTTTCGTGAAAGTGATTGTAAAGAAGACACGTGCGAAATCACTTTGTAAACAATGTCTAGGGGATTTGAGATATCATCTACGAACTCCCATTGAAAGTACTCTTATAATGTATGTGTAACTAAGATATTATCATGCATGTGTAAACATATTAAAAATTTACGTATATATTTGGACAATTGTTTTCATTATATATCTCTGGTTTTACCGGTAGGGAGATGCAACAAGGCTTTGTTACAGACGATATTTTCTCTGGTGTCATTGAATCCTTGCCAAGTGAGAGTAAAACCACCAGATTGTCAACCCATGTTGTTTGCGTGTGCGCCGAAAACAACGACCTTTTTCACATTCTTCTAGAAGTATAATTCTTTCTACGTTTGTCTTCCCGTTTTTTAGAAGCGCGATTGATTTCCTCACTGCCTCTCTCACTACTTCTCTATGCGCATACAACGTTATGTTAAGAATAACAGATTGAATTCTATGTATTTATTTATTATTCATGTATTTTAATCTAGAACACGGAAAATTTTGTTTGTGTTATCCTGCAAAGAGATTTGTGTAGCATAAGACTTGAAATAAGGTCAAATCTCTTCAAGAAAGTGATTTTGTGCGCGATTTAATCATTATCCAAATTCATAGTTCATACCTTTTAAATTACAACCCCAAAAAAATAATAAAATTATTAATAATAGGAAAGTTAAAACAAATATCTAACAATGTGTTTTTCATCTTCAAAATTTAATATGTTTTAATGGATGTTAATATTTTTGTTGTACTTTTTCAATAGTCCAAATAGATATATAAATATGTATCTTTTCATCTTTTTAAAAATGATCTATGAATGTGTTTTTTTATTTGCTCATTTTATATGATTCTTTTTAAGAAAAACTATGAAATCACTTTTACTACTTAACCAACTAACTTTTCACAAATTAATTTTAATTAAATATGATCTATACTGAACCAACTAACTCTACATTTTGGAATATAACTTATCATTTTTCATTTATAAAGATTCGATCCATCTTATAACTATAATTTTTTCCTACATCTAATATTTTTAACTATATCATGTAATCATTTTTGATCATACATAACTCCTTACATGGTTCAAACAAATCATGTTACCGATCTCTTAACCTTATAAATTACTTTATAATATTAGTAAATGATTATATTTGAATGTATTGGCTTGTTTTAGTTAGCTTAAAATATCTTAAATTGTATTCAAGATTTCAGAATAACTTACCTAAACTAAGAAATATATCTGAATTGGTATTTTTTTAATCTTAATTGGTATTGATGAATTTATATATTTAAATATAATCAAAACCTGTAAATGAAATATACATTCTTACTTTCTTAGTATTATATATTTGCATGTAATTTACATTTTAGACATGAAACTTTTTTGAAAACAAAAATATACATTTTTATACAGAAATTTAAATTATAAAATTTAACATATTTATTTTTATAAAATGAGTATCCGTGCGAAATCGCACGGGTTCCTTACCTAGTTAAGATAATGATAGCTTCAGATAAGTCCTATACTTGATAAGGATGACCTATGTATATCGTCTCCTATGATCTCTCCCTTTAAACTCTATATATAGAGTACATATTATGATCAATAATACTCAAGCAATTACAATACTTCTTATATCGAATTGGACCAATCCGGTTGTATTCTTCGTTGGATCGCATAATGGGCGTAGAATTGAAAAAATCGTCCAATCAATAACGCATAGCGCCTAGCGACTACTCCATTATTCCTTTGTGATATCTAATTCGGCTCAAACCCAAACCAATCATGATATCCAAATTTGCCCAAAACCCAAACTAATAATTAATCTCAAACCCAAATCAAACCATTTTATGTACAATTATATTTTTGTTATATAATTTAGTATATATTTCCAAATTTATGAATCTAAGTACCACTGATCTTTTGTAATAAACATATATTATACATACAAAGTTTGTAATAGATGTATATATGGAGTATTATACATCAAAGTACAAAACATTTGGGAAATTATGCTTTTACCCCATTTTTTGTTTCATTATTCATGTTTACGATGGACAATTTTACAAATACCTAAATTAAGAGGTTTCATTAAAGGGCCAAAAGATCTTTCTATCTTTGTTTTATAAATATATAAATGAGAAAATGACTAGGATAGCACTAAAAATTTTTTTGTTACAAATATAGCCTCTAAGAATAAAAATGACCAAAATAGCACTTAATGTTTTATCAAAAGAGATAAATATACACTTATAACCCAAAGGTAAATTAATTTAGACATTAGGGTTTAGAGTTAAGGGGTGGGGTTTAGGGTTTAGGATTCAGGGTTTAAGGTTTAGGGTTTAGGATTTAGAGTTTAGGGTTTAGGGTTTAGAGTTTAGAGTTTAGGGGTGGGGTTTAGGGTTTAGGGTTTAGAGTTTAGGGGTGGGGTTTAGGGTTTAGGGTTTAGAGTTTAGGGTTTAGAGTTTAGGGTTTAGAGTTTAGAGTTGGGGAGTGGGGTTTTGGGATAAGATTTCAAATTTTGAAAAATAAAAAAAATTTAATTTTTTCAAAAGATAATATGCTATTTTGGTCATTTTAATTTTTGAGGGTTATTTTTGTGACATAAACTTAGAAATGTGCTATTTTGGAGATTTGTCCTATATAAATATAAGTAATTATTTAAATAAATAATAAAAGATAAAAAGTTATAGTTTTTGAATTATACGTTACCAAAGTCAAACTTTTTATCACTTTTTCGAAATTTATTCAAATTTGTATTTTTCAAAAAAAAAAATTGAAATCCAAAATTTTTTAAACTATTTTAAAATTTTTATTTTAAATTTAAGTATTTATTAAAAAAAATAATCTTTAACCCTACCATTCAAAATCCCACCCCTCAAATCTAAATCATACGTATAGATTACTTAACCTTATGGATATAAGTGTTTATTTATCTGTCAACACTAAAGGTAAATATGATTAAGATAAACATGAAAAATAGTATTAAGAATGTGGTAGTTTAAGCAATTTCTCCAAAAATCCCTCTCCGCGTACTCCACGATTTTTTTCCGCTTTTCAATAACTCGCTAGGTCGGGTGCACCGCACATGTAGTGCCAAACGAATTTTCGAACAAAGGTTATATACTATAATCATAATAAAATATTATATACAGTAAAAATATGTTGTTAAAAATACAAAATAGCTTATCTTAATTATCAGTCAGTTTTATCCAGATAGTACAACTAAATTTTTATTTAATTATAAAAATTTCAATTGTAGTCTGATTATTAAGTTACTTCTTTCTTAGCTATATGTCTTATGTCTTATCTTACAATACTAAAAGGGCTTAATGCTCAGCTCTCAGCGTGTCCACATCATCTTTAAAAATCGTCCAATCATATACTTATATTTTGCCATGTCAGTACTGTTTCTGCCGAGTTAAGATCAAAACTAAACTTAGTTTGGGCTGCCATTGCTTTTCTTTAGGTCCATAGCAAGCCCAATCTCGCCGAACCCTAATTTCGTCTGGAGCGTACGAGTTGATCATCCCCGACTCTTCCACTTCGTCTTCACCTTCTCGGTTGCTCTGTAATCTCCGTTACCGCTTGCTCCTCTTGATCAATCAATGACCTCTTTAATCTCTTAGTTACTGTTTCGTTCTACCTTCCTCACTTTTTCCTCATATATAAATTGCTAAACAGCTTCATCGAGGCTTACTTCAAAGTAAACCCGAAAGTTTCCATTGTTTTGTCGTTAACTTCAGCCGGAGACATCGTCGGTTTGATATCATGCGTCAAAGTAGCCGCCAGAACGTTATAGGAATCAGGCGAAGTTGACCACCAAATTTCCGGAGAAGTGCGCCACAAGAACCATGTATAAGCAGAAAGGCATTCGCTGCTCAGACGCTCCGGCGAAGTCCACCACCGGTTCCATGGATAAGCTAGCAAAAGGGACTAGCTACTCTGGCGCTCCTCCAAATTCACCGGCTGGTATATACTTCACCTATGTTACCTCCGATTTGGAACCATGTAATCCTGCTAAAGCAGACATATTAATTTGTGTTTAGTTGCTAAATATTGACGAACATGTATTTTTTTGTTATATTTGTCACTGTGTTTTACTGTTTGAATCTACTGACTTACTACATTCAATTACAGGGAACTGTGATCCAAAGTTTTTTTCCACCAAATCGTGTGAGATGCTACCAAAGTCTTCTCAAGCGTGGGAGCTTTTTACAGTCTCTCCAATTACTTCGATACTAAGAACAAAAAAAGCTTTCTGATGACTGCTCACAATCTGACTATTTGTTTCACCCACAACTCTATCCTCTCAAATATTGAAGGTTACTTACCTGACATAGACACACATCGGTTTCACTTTCATTTCTTTGGAGCCAAAATTGGTCGTTGACGTTATCTATATGGTATGTGGCATACCAAACTTATCTCTAACTGAAACATGAGTCTGTTATATATTTTGGAACTTTTTAATATATGTCAATTGTTTGTTTATGTTTTAGATGTTGTTGGCCGCAGGAAATTAATCAATAGGCAGCACCCCAAGAGCATCCAATTCTCAAGGGTTTGAACGGATAGGCGTGACAGATCACCAACCGAAGTTCCTTCTCAGTCACTTGAAATCATGACTACCAAAGTTTAACTGTCCATTATGAGATTGTTGCCAATTATATTGACCCAAAGGTATGGTAATCGATTTGTTTCATATCCTTATGGCTATCTAGAAGATATGATAAATTACAAAGTAAATATAATATAATGAAGATAATGCCTTATTGGAAGGGTTATGACTGATGGTAGACTAAGTGCAAGAGTAAAAGCTTACTTAACTGAAATTTTTATCTTCAAGGCATGCTCAGGTAAGTGCTATCACCGTCTAACCTTATATCGACATCTCAGTGATGGGCATTGGTCCATTAAAATAGTTTAGTTCTGCGATTTTATATGTCATCAGATGTTTCTTAAATGCTGAAAAGTTCCATACAATTATTTTTTTGCTAATGCTCCCGTATTCAAGTCCATTTTAAATGATATATATATATATATAGGTCATGGCGAGTGCCAATTGTTTTACGATAGGGTACTCTAGGGTAATCAAGAAGAGAAGGTACATATACGTTAGTTTCGATTTGAAGATGTTGTTGACTGTTTTGTTGATCGCATATTATGATTTTCTTCCTTTGCTAATGAAAGGGATGCTTTGATTTCATTGCAGAGATGGTTTCACCTATGGCTTAGCCGAGAAGAGAGGAAAACCGCTTTCTCGTGTAATCAAACGTTGCTCTTTATTTTTGTTTAGTCGCACACACGTTAACAGTGTGGTAGTGGTGCATGAAAAGAAATACAGCTTGGAGGAGTTGCAGACAATGGTCGATGATATGGACTATGGATTACGACTTACGATCAGAACCGTTAGTCGGAGAGTTCTTTGATTATAATGTTGGGATGGGGTTGAAATCAGAGGATTTATGTAACACAGAGAAGGGTTAGGCTGATAATTTTAATACTTGGTGTGGCTCAACATTGTCGTTGATGTATACATGGGAAGTTGAGAGCCGTTGCAGTGTGCTTCCTGATTTGAAAACAGTTGTTCCTTATGATTATCTTGACTTGAGTTCTGGTAGTGATTGGGATCAAGTTTTTGACAAAGCGGAAGAGGAGTTTCAGAAAGAGAATTAGAGGTCGGATGAAGTTGTTTGAGCTTTTTTTTTCACTTCATCTTTCTCTTTAAAGTGTTGTCCCCATGTTCTTAAAGTTGTAACCTTGATTGTCTTTGTTGTGCCTCTTTGTTACTTTTTGGCATTATTTATTTTCTAAGCAATGGATGTTGAGAAGTAAACTTGATTTGGATCAAACATTATTGGGTTAATCATCTGTTGATCCAAAACATAGCCCAAATTCTAGAAAAATCATCCACCTCCTTAGAATAAAAATCTAGATATTCTCATAGAATTATCTAGATAATTAAGATAAAAACATCTTAGATATTATGGTAGAATTCTATAGATTTAGGATTAAAATATGTAAGATATTTTGTATTTTGGAGGCTATAAATACCTCCACTCCCCTTTCATTTTGTATCACCAAGAAATAATCCAAGTTTGTAACAAGTAATAAAAATCCTCTTCTAGGTCATAAAATCTTTCTTCTTCACAAAGGTTCTTTCTCTTCAAACACTTAAACACTTTCTCCATCTTTATAAAGTTTTTTCATTCCAACAAAGTGGTATTAGAGCTATAAGTTCCTTTTGAAGATGGCAAACAATGATGTTCCCTTCCAAGTTCCATTGCTCACTAAGAGCAACTATGACAATTGGAGTCTTAGGATGATGGTTATCCTAGGAGCACATGATGTGTGGGAGATAGTCGAGAAAGGCTTCAATGAACCGGAGAATGATGGTGGTCTATCTCAAACTCAAAAGGATGATTTGAGAGATTCAAGGAAGAGAGACAAGAAGGCTCTCTGTCTAATCTATCAAGGATTAGATGAAGATACATTTGAGAAGGTTGCTGGTGCAAGGACGTCCAAAGAAGCATGGGAAAAGCTTCGGACATCTTACAAGGGAGCAGAACAAGTTAAGAAGGTACGACTTCAAACTCTAAGAAGAGAATTTGAAGCATTACAAATGAAGGAAGGAGAACTCATCTCAGATTACTTCTCAAGAGTCTTGACGGTTACTAATAACCTAAAAAGAAATGGTGAGAAGTTAGATGAGGTGAGAATCATGGAGAAAGTTCTTAGATCATTGGATTCAAAATTCGAGCACATTGTTACGGTAATTGAAGAGACAAAAGACTTGGAGACTATGACAATGGAGCAACTTCTTGGATCACTACAAGCTTATGAAGAAAAGAAGAAGAAGAAAGA
>NC_027749.1:28216837-28217587 GCF_000695525.1 Brassica oleracea var. oleracea | reverse complement strand
AAGACGTGGTGGCGGTCATTTCCGAGGATGAGACCATGGTGTAAATGGACGAGGTTGGAGACCATATGAAGAAAACTTCAACCAGAGAGGAGAGAACTCATCAAGAGGTCGTGGAAGAGGAAATCCAAAATCAAGGTACGATAAATCAAGCATCAAATGCTATAATTGCGGGAAGTTTGGACATTATGCTTCTGAATACAAAACTCCAAACAACAATAGAATTGAAGAGAAGTCCAACTATGTTGAAGAAAGGAGTAAAGAAAAGGATATGCTATTGATGGCTTACAAGAAGGATGAACCAAATGAGGTTCACAAGTGGTACCTTGATAGTGGTGCAAGCAACCATATGTGTGGAAATAAGAACATGTTCGTGAAGCTCGATGAATCGGTGAAAACCAATGTGGCTTTGGGAGATGAATCGAAGATGGATGTGAAAGGTAAAGGAAATATTTTCATCCGCTTGAAGAAATGGAGATCATCAAATCATTTCCAATGTTTACTACATTCCAAGCATGAAGACCAACATCTTGAGCCTAGGACAACTCATAGAGAAAGGTTATGACATTCGACTAAAGGATAATAGCCTTTCTTTAAGAGATAAAGCAAAAAAATCTCATCACAAAGGTGCCGATGTCAAACAATAGAATGTTTGTCCTAAACATTCAAAATGACATTGCACGATGTCTCAAGATGTGCTACAAGGAGGAATCTTGGCTTTGGCATCTTCGATTTGGGCATCTCAACTTTGGA
>NC_027749.1:28216199-28216769 GCF_000695525.1 Brassica oleracea var. oleracea | reverse complement strand
CGAAGACAATTGACGGTGCCAAGAACCCCTCAACAAAATGGAGTAGCGGAAAGAAAGAATAGGACAATACTTGAGATGGCAAGAAGCATGCTCAAGAGTAAGAAGCTACCAAAGGAGTTGTGGGCAGAAGCAGTTGCTTGTGCGGTTTATATATCAAACTGTTCTCCAACAAAGAGTGTTTTAGAAAAGACACCACAAGAAGCTTGGAGTGGAAGGAAGCCCAGAGTCTCACTCCTAAGAGTCTTTGGAAGCATTGCTCACGCTCATGTTCCAGACGAGAAGCAGAACAAACTAGATGATAAAAGTGAGAAGAACATCTTCATTGGGTATGACGCTAACTCCAAAGGCTACAAGCTCGACAATCCTGAAACAAAGAAGACAATCATTAGTCGGAATGTCATCTTTGATGAAGAAGGAGAATGAGATTGGAGATTTATTATGTTTGAAGATTTCAAGATGGAGATGACAAAGGAGTTCGAAATGACCGACATTGGATTGATGTCATACTACCTTGGCATTGAAGTAAAGCAAGAAGAAAATGGAATCTTCATTACTCAAGAATGCTATGCA
>NC_027749.1:28162757-28216087 GCF_000695525.1 Brassica oleracea var. oleracea | reverse complement strand
TTTAAGAGTTTGGTTGGAAGCTTACGATATCTAACTTGCAAAAGGCCCGACATCTTACACGCAGTTGGAGTTGTGAGTCGATACATGGAGCATCCAACAACAACTCATTTCAAGGCAGCCAAGAGGATCCTACGCTATATCAAAGGTACAATCAACTTTGGCTTGTATTACTCTATTTCTGACGATTACAAGCTTGTTGGATATAGCGATAGCGATTGGGGGTGGAGACGTAGATGACCGGAAAAGCACAAGTGGCTTCGTGTTTTTCATTGGAGAAACCGCTTTCACATGGATGTCAAAGAAGCAACCAATTGTCACTCTTTCTACTTGTGAAGCGGAGTATGTGACAGCTACTTCATGTGTTTGTCATGCTATTTGGTTACGAAACTTGCTAAAGGAGTTTAACCTACCATAAGAGGAGCCAACGAAGATATTTGTGGATAACAAGTCGGCAATAGCATTGGCAGAGAATCCAGTCTTCCATGATCGAAGTAAGCACATTGACACTCGTTATCACTACATTCGAGAATGTGTTACTAAGATGGATGTGCACTTGGAGTATGTGAAGACAAATGATCAAGTAGCTAATATTTTCACCAAGCCACTTAAGCGAGAAGACTTCATCAAAATGAGGAGTTTACTTGGAGTAACCAAATCAAGTTTAAGAGGGGGTGTTGAGAAGTAAACTTGATTTGGATCAAACATTATTGGCTTAATCATGTGTTGATCCAAAACTTAGCCCAAATTCTAGAAAAAATCATCCACCTCCTTAGAATAAAAATCTAGATATTCTCATAGAATTATCTAGATAATTAGGATAAAAAAAAATCTTAGATATTATGGTAGTATTCTCTAGATTTAGGATTAAAATATGTAAGATATTTTGTATTTTGGAGGCTATAAATACCTCCATTCCGTTTTCATTTTGTATCACCAAGAAATAATCCAAGTTTGTAACAAGTAATAAAAATCCTCTTCTAAGTTATAAAATCTTTCTTCTTCACAAAGGTTCTTTCTCTTCAAACATTTAAACACTTTCTCCATCTTTATAAAATTTTTTCATTCCAACAATGGACCAGTACGACCAGTTTGGTTTAAGATGTTTGAATTATACGACAATTAAAAACAAGGTTTAAGAAAGAAGCTGTAGACAGTTGATGTAAGAACATTTGAAATTCTGAAGTTGTCTATATATCACAAATCCCTCTCTTTTTAACAGATTTCTGCACATGCAGAGGCAAAGAAAAAGATAAAAAGGTTGTTTTTTTTGTTTATTAGATTTAAAAGAACTATAAAATATTAAAATAAGTTAGAAGGAAGATATCAGTTCTTATCAATTCCATGAATCTAAGGATAACATTGTATCCGAGTATAATTTCTGATAATAATACGAATTAATTTCATGGCTCACTATCTCGTTTATGAGTAGATTTGAGGATAGAATAATATGCTTTCAAATTTATAGTCAAATTTACATTTCTGAACCTACGATATCATCGATATCAATAATTTTGACACACATCTGATTGATAAACCACATAAAACCACCTTTAAATCACCAGCTAAAAATATATATTTGATTCTTTACATTTTTATATTAAATTTTCCGTTAAACTCCTTTCAAATAACACTGCTATATATTCCATTTAATATTGAACACCACATAATTCACTATAATTTAAATTATTTTTGAAATATGGTTATAAATACTTTAATCCAATTACATAACATTTTAAAGAATTTATAAAATACATAATTGAAATAAAATTAGAATTTAATATTTTCTCAAATTTAATTGGAACTTCTAGATTTAGTACCTTTGCCTAAAATCATATTCGATTTATTTTAAACGGTACTAATATTTGACTAGACATAACATAAATGTTGGATACTATCTTTGTAGAGGATGCTCACATTAAGATAATTTTACAGTAGAAATATTTCAATTGCTAACATAATGTTGACAAAAAAAATAGCTAACATACTTTTATTCACTTAAGATCAAACCCTTATACAGACATAATTCACTTAAAGCTAAACTCAAAAACTCTACACTATAAAAGACAATACACCAATAAAAACAATAAATATATGTAGATTAAAGAACATAACACAAAGTATAAAGAAATAAGAGATTAAAATCACATAATGTGAGAATAAATTTTATTGATTATAAAGTAGGCTAACAAAACAAATATTCATACCAAAAAAAAAATCTAACAAATAAATACCATATAGCAAAAATTATTTATATGAAATTAATTTGTTATTTGAATAAGAGATACCACATAGTTTAACTTAGAAACAATGAGTATATTAAATTAGTTTTATTTGTTATAATTGTAAGAAAATATGTTATAATCGTAAGAAATATATAACTGAACATATAAATAAATGACAAATAATAAACAAAAACATGATATAAAGTATACCAAACCAAAAATAGATGCTATAAAAGAAACTACTAAAGTTCTAAGTAGGGCAATATACTCTTTTAGATGTTAGAGTCTTTAGTGAAATATATATATAAGCTGACTAACTTTTATAAGGAAATTGATTAGATTATTGTTTTCATACAATAAAGATTTTCTAAGGAATTATATTTGGTTTGAAATAATAAATCCTTAACATAAAAAAGAAAATAGTGGCCAAAAACATAAAAATTAAAAATTTTACACAAAAATTTAAATATATTTAGAAAATAGATACTTTATTAAAAAAATATTTTGTAACACTTTAGTAATTTCCCTTGTCGGTTATACTTAAACATATATAATCAATTACTAATCATGAAAATTATAATTTTCATTTTTTCATGGCAAATATGTTAATCATGCACAACAAAATCAATCAATATAGTAATGCTTAAATATCACAACTGAAAATCTCAAATTATCATGATCTATTCTATTATTTAAATGTTTAACAACGATTTAATGTGACATAATTTGAAAATATCAAATGTTAAAAAGAAAATGTATAGCACACACGGATAAACGATTTAGTGTCTTTGTAAAACTTCTCTCTTGGAGGACATAGATTTTCGGTTGATTAATTATCATTATTTACAACATCCATGGTATTGGCAAAGTATGTTTTTTTTTTGTAACAATGGATAATTATGATATTACAATAATGAAAAATATTACAGACGATTCTACAGCCGATAATTCTACTTGCAACTTGCGAAATATGTTAAAAATATAAATTCAGTAATATATATATATATTTAGTCTAAAATAACACATCATATCAAGCTTACGTGGAAAAGAGAAAGAATAAGTATCACTAAAAGATATATAAAGGTTGGAAATTCTACTACGGCAAGTTTTCATATATATATATATATATTCATCCTCGCATAATTTACAGATTTAATTGATTGATACTAATGTTTCTAGATCATCAAACTATAACTAACGAAAGTTCAAAAAAAAAATCATGAACAACAAATTACTTTTCATTTACTTAATAAAAATATGCATATCTACTCAATTAATTCAGAGTCCTATTTTTATCTACTAATAAAAAGGTTGTCACTTAAATTTTAAATAGTCCAACAAAACATATAACAATATTTGAATTACTATAAACATGTAATAGTATTTAAAGAATTATATAACAGCAATACTTTTCAGAAAAAAAACAACATGTAACAGTAATCAAATATTACGTTTGAATTTAAACTATAAGCATTTGAAATAAGTTTGAATTGAGAATTTAATGTTTTGTAATTTAACTTTAAAATTTTAATATATATTTTTTAGCATCGACGTATATTTTAATATACCTTTCATAATAAAAAATTTAACAGCTTTAATGTATAGGCACTATAACTAATCTAAATGCAAACTTTACCATTTTCTGACAATATTTTTAACACTGTTTCAGTAGTTCATCTATCTAATTATTTAAAATTAATAAGTTTTTAGATTTTATTTTATATTTATTAATAAATTGTGAGAGTAAAATCATTTCTATATAACTAAACTGTTATGTAATAATTCTGAACAATATAAATTAACAATATGACACAATATATAACGTCAAATATTTAATAATATAACAAATTAATTTATGATAAATTAAAAACTATTTACATATATACAAATATCTAAAGTTGTTGTCACTGATAAAAATGGCTAAACAAAATTTAAAATAAGAAATAACTCCAGCTAACTAAACGTTTTATTAAATAAATTAATATAACACAAAAATGTTTATTTGATTTTGTAAATGAAACAAAAATAAGAAATTTAAACCGCGTTTTAACGCGGATCAATATCCTAGTGATATTTTATTTCTGAAGATCTATTTTTTTCCAATAATTTATTTTCCTTCGGAAAGTCCGTTAGAATTTGTCAAAATTTCTAAAGAAACATAGTGTGTCAGAAATTCATTGATTTAGCCTTGTTTATTTGTAATGTTCAATTTCCAGTGGAGTTACCTAAATGTTTATTAGCATTGTTCACGTTTTTTTTTTACTATTTGTTTCTTATCATTCTTGTACATAATCCCCTGTTTTGGATGACGAAATTTTCACATTTTAAAAGAAATTATTATTAAAATTAAGAACATTTTAGGTTTCTCTTTTTTGTGAACATATATGTTATATATTTTTAAGTATTTATAGAGTTAGTGATATTATAATATTTTCAGACCATGTGAAAATTAAAAGCCTTTGACAAAAAACCCCTTCATGAACAACCTAACTCTGAGAGACATGAGGAACTTGCGATCAATGTAATTACTTGATTATATTGATTGAGAACATTTACAGAATATATAGAGATTACAGAGTTAACTAATTACAAGAAGATCCTCTAACTATATCTCTCTTACATGCCCCTCAAGATGGAGACAGGTGAGTGACTCCAATCTTGGATGATAGTTCTTCAAATCGTGGCCGTTCGGAGCTGTGCGGGTTGTCGTACGAGTCGATCGACGGGGAATCTTCTTCACTGACACCATTGTAGGTTGAGGACGTAACACGAGCTCAATTGAGAATCAATCAGGAAAAATCTATCCCACCGCGGTCAAATACCCCTGACAATCTCCGGAATGCTGCAAAAAGGAGGTTTAGGTTTTTTAGAATTAATATAAAATTTGGTCTCAAATTCTAGCTTAGAGCCCGCTTAGCTCAGAGGTTAGAGCATCGCATTTGTAATGCGATGGTCATCGGTTCGATTCAAAAATCAAGCTCAATATTAGCTTTGATACCATATTACGTTCAAGCTTACTTGAGAGAGAAGAAGGAGAGTAATATAAAAATATCTCTTATTGATTAAAATGTACAAGTACATGCCCTGAGTACATGTATATATAGTCATCTGTACAAGAGTGTAAATAACCGGATTTCCTAACCAAACCACTAAACCGGGATATTATAAACCAATACGATCGACCTGTGATCTCGCGGATTAGGTCAGCGGAAAGGTACGTGAGCTTGATCTAGCTCAGTCTCCTGTCTGACATTACACTCTCCCGTATCGAAGCCATTGTCGAGCGAGGGAATTGCATCGAAGGCGTGATGACTGCTTTGGAATCGGAGGATTACGGATCCGCCGCGAAGTTCGTACAGAGGTTTCTCCAGATCGATGCACAGTACAAGAATTCTGGTTCTGATCAGAGAGAGCAGCTTCTCGAGTACAAGAAACAGCTCGAAGGGATTGCGAAGAAGAAGCTCTTGGCGGCCATAGATCAGAGAGATCATACAAGCATTCTGAGATTCGTGCGGCTATACTCTCCGTTGGGGATGGAGGAGGAAGGTCTACAGCTCTACGTTGGTTAGTTAAAGAAGGTGATTACGATGAGAGGGAGGATTGTACACGAGAATGTGGTTGAGCTCATGAAGCAAGGAGTCACACAGGTGAACTTCGTTGGCTGCTTAACTAATTTGTTTAAAGACATTGTAGTAGTCAAATGTTCAATCTTTAGTCCGGTCATAGTGTTAGGTTTCAGATTATGGAGCTTGTTAGTGACAGTCAGAAGGGATGAAGTTTATGTTTGATTGTTACATTTCTATGATTTCTCATCATCAACTGTATACTCACATATCCAACATGCTTTCAAACCAAAATTTTGATGTATTTTGTTCTCCAACCGATCTCAAACCCAAAACAATCTCTTCCCCAAAATTTTGAAATTCATTAAAATTGAGATTCAACTGTTTTAGGTCCTCTAAACCCTATCTACTTTTCATTATGTTTTAAATTATAAATCAAATATAAATACATAATCCTTCTTAAACTTTAATCTGTACAAATATATTTCAACCAAATATTCGAATATAGTTTTGTATATATGTTATTACTGATACATAAATACATAAATACTAGGTGGTTTCCTGCACTATATGCAGTAATTTTTTTTTTAAATCTAACTTATATTTAAAAATAAATTTTATTAAATATTATAGATTTTACTATTTTCTTACTAATATTTAATATATATTTGATATATATTTGATATATATTAAATCAATTTGTATAAAACTAATAAAAATAATATAAAATTGTATAATTATCAAATATTTAACCTAAACAATATTTATAAAATTTGTAGATATATAAGACTAATGATCTTACGATTAGATATTTAAATTTTTTAAAAATTGTATAAATTTTTGAAAGCTTTAGTAATACAAATTGTATAAGTATACAAAATAATAATATTTCAAAATTTGAAATGTTATATATGAATATATTTATTTTAAAGATGATGTATGAGCTATTACCATATTTTAAAAAAGTTTACCAAAAAGAAATATCAATATTAAATGTAATATATGAATTATTACCATATTCTAATAAGTTTGCCAAAAATATAAATCAACATTATGTTTTGTGAAATTGATCGTAGAAAAAACATGTGGCAAAATCACTTCGCAAATATAGTCTAGAGGATGTTTTGACGTGTTTCTTTGGTGTCAAATACTATGAACAAATCCTTATCGTACTTGTACTAAGAGGAGATTGTAGGGAAGCTAAACCATTTTCAATTTGGAAATAGTCTAAGAAGCCTAAACTGATAAATCAGATAAATTGTGAATCCACATCTTACTCTCCTCATTGGTTTCTCTTAACGGCGACAAAATGTGCTCGGTCTTCACTGATAACAGACTTAGATAAGACGAAGAAGAAGAAGAATTGGGCCTTGTGATGTTAATGTGACGAGTAGGTGACGTAATTAATTAGCAAGCCCATAAATTAATTTATTTTCTTAAAAATTTTAAAGATTATTTTATTTTTTACATATTGGATAACATTTCTGGAGATTTTAAGTAAACTTCCCCTAGACAATATTTACGAAGTGATTTTGGCACATGTCTTTTCTAGAATCAATTTCACAAAACAAATATGACATGACTACTGAAATTGATGACATGTCTTATAGTTTAATATGACATGGACAATTGCATTTAATGTTAATTTATATTTTTGGTAAACTTTTTAAAATATGGTAATAACTCATATATTACATTTAATGTCAATTTATATTTTTGAAATTTTTTTTAGAATATGAAAATAACTCATAAATCATCATTAAAAAAAATATATTCAAATATGACATTATAAATTTCGAAATATAATTTAATTATATATTTTTATATTATAATTTTATTACTAAAATTTTCAAAAATGTATACAATTGTTTTAGAAAATTATAAAAATTTAATCGTAAAATCATTATTTTCTTATATATCTACAAATTTTATAAAATATTTTTTAATTTTAATTTTTGGTAATTATGCAACTTTTACAAATTTATTTAATATATTTAATTAAAATTAATAGATTGAAAAATCTATCTAAGATTATATTTTCAAATATATACATGCATATTCTTAAATATAATTTTTATGTTTAAATAAATCAAATTTATATTAAAATATTAAAACGAAAAAGAAAATTTACAATATTAATAAATTTTTATTTTAGAATATAACTTCTATTTATCTGTTAGAAAATATTTTAAATTTTTTTACTGACACCAAGTTTTAAATTAATTTGTGTGTATTTTTTTACCATTCAAGACTCAGTTCTTGTAATACAGGAATATTAATGAATTTTTAGTAAACCCAAAACTAACCTACCCACTAACCCAACAAAAAAAACTCAAATTCCCCGACTAACCAGAATCACATTTTCTCTCCTTTTTTATCTTCATATCTCTCTTTAATTTCTCTTTTAAAATCTAACTAGATTAATCCGCGCTTTGAAAGCGCGAGATTTTTTCATTTTGAAAATCTAATTTAATATTTACTATAAATAACCTATTGCTGTAATTATTATAGGTTCATATTTCATATTTTCATATATATATATATGTGGACTAACTATTATTTGGCTTTTTAATAGTACAATAAATTATTTTAATTATATTTTAGTTTGCAAGTTTTAACTTATTGTAATCCCATTTCGATTAGTTAATTAACTGGGATGACTTGTGCTTGTTACCATTTTTTCAAATGATGGTAACAATCGTTTTTTTAAATATTTCATGTATATAATATATATATGTGTGCTTGTTACCATCTCGCTAGAAATATCATCATTTAGTTTATATCTAATATTGTTTGTTACTATTTTTTGATACCTATAACAATATAATTTTTTTGAAAACGTTTTATAAAAATATAATGTATATTTTATTTCTTTATTTCTTTATTTCAACAATGATTTATAACGATATATTGTTACCATATACAATATAAAATTCTTAAACCTGAAATCTAAGATTTATAAAATTAGACTCATTTCATTTGGGACTCACTCCATTTAAAAATAAAATAGTTTGGACTTATTTAATTTTAAAATTTAATAAATTTGCTCATTTAAACCCGTAGAATTATGTTATTTTTTCAGAAATAGTGAGAATTTTTTATCTCTCTCAGTAATTCTCTCAATTCGAAATCCAAGATTTGAATTGATGTCATTTCATTGATTCCTCCTAAATTGCATAGATTCTTTTAAGATCCATGTTCTCTCCCCACCCCCACCCCCACCCCCGGCCAAGAGAGACTTGTTCTCAAAATGAAGGAAGAGGAAATTGACGGTTGGTTGTTGACCAATGGAAAGGCACCGGTATGGAATGAAATTATAAAATCGACTCGATGGTCATATCCGCTATATATTAATTGAGAAACATTTAAAAAGTTATAACATGTAGTTTGTACTAATTAAAAAAGTGTCATGCTGAGTTTACACGTAATTAGAATTCTAATTTTGCTTATGTGGCGGCTTGAGAATCAATTGAAAATTTTGTTTGTCCAAAATTAAATTGCTAGGGAATTTTTTTATTATATAGTATGTCCATTATGGATCATTCATTTTTCAAATTGAAATTATTATATATTATTTCCTTAAATAAAACCTACGGAATTACCTAATGTGATTAAGATATATATATGACAATTAATGATTTTAAATAATAAATATTTGCTAACAATCTGTATACTTTATATCATTTTTATTTAATTATTTATTATTAAAATAAATTGCACAATTAAATTAATCATATAATAAAAATTTATATTTTTTTTTGTATATGTTGTATTTTGAATTTTTCAAAACGAGTCTAAATTACTAAAACTGTTAAAAATCTCACATAAACTTTTCTGATCAAGGTTTAAATTTTTTTCTATAATAAGATACAATGATTATAAAATTATATGAATAAACAATTTTATTTTAATAGGTGATTATGTTACTATATATATATATTTCATATCGTTTAAATTAAACTATACATCATATGAAAATACATACTTATATTTTGAAATATGCGTTGAACATATATTGAAAAGTTAATCTTTTAGTTTTGAAATCTTCATTTTTTTTTAAATGATTATAAATTATTGAAACCAATAAACATTCCACATTAAAAAATAATCGTTGGTGTAAAATTTTGTTACACAAATATGCAAATAATCATATGAGTAGAAACCTTATTTAATAAATAAACATATTAAAATTATATTATATATATATATTTATATATATATATATCTATGTTAATATCATTTAAATTTAATTATATATCATATATGATAGATAAGATTGATTGTTTTGATTTATTTACCGATTGTGAATAAACAAGAGCGGTCGTTTGATTTATATGCACACGCCAATTTATTACATAACAGTAACTGATTTCTTAGTTATTTAATATATAATTATTATTTTATTATTTCATAATATGTAGAAAAACATAAAATAAGTAATAAATATAAAATATTTATTATGCACAAGGCGCATATCTTAACCTAAGTATGCATCTCTTTAATAATTTTAAATCTTAAACATTTTATAAATCTCAGGCCAAAACAAAATAACGAAATGAGAATAAACTCAAAAATCAATATTTATATCAACAATAACCAAAATGAAAAAAACGACACAAAAACGAAAAAAATATTGAAGACACATAGGATTGGCACGTTAACGTAAACTTCTCATAACCATAATTAAATTTAAAATTGCTAAATCATGATATAAAATCGAGCTGACATAGTTTCATTATAACCAAATAGAAGGCCTGAGATTCTTCGGCCTAAACGTTAGGTTCTTATGCGATAAGGGAGTTTTTGACTTAAAATATTTTTAAAAATGAGATCAGCTCATCAGTAAACAAATTATGTAATTAACAAAAAAGTTTTTGAAAAATTGTTGAAGGGCCAAAAATATTAATTCGATCAAGAATATAAATTTTATTTTTTCATATGATATTTCTTAAATAATCTTCATATAAATTTACTATGCGCAAAGCGTATGTCTTATCCTAGTTATAGATTATAAGCTCATAACCTTTAGCCCATTCTGATATCCTCTTTCATGATGTTTTCTATAGGGAACTACTGGGAGTGGTCTAAACTTCAACCTTTCTTTTTTTCTTCATATTAGGAACTATAAACTAGCTACTAAAGGAATTCAAGCTACAATAAGAGCTCAAAGCGGATAAAAAATCGGAAGAGACAGACGCAAGGAAGATCAGAGGCGTTTATCGGTGTTATTGCCCTCTTGTCGCAGCCGATCACTCATTAAAAGCTACTACCAGGAGGAGACAATTTTTTCCAAACAGGATCATTTCCGGTGGATTGGAATTTGACTCAGATTTTCTTAATCCCCAAGAAGCTCAATCCTCGGTTAATGACAAAGATGCGACCCATTAGTCTTTACTCTCGACTAGCCTATTCCCAATTCCTAAGTCGACCAAACCAGGGAATTAAGCTAGGTCAAACTATTACGAGCAGCTATTTCAACTGTCAATCAATGTATGTCAGAGCACTTTGTCTGCATATTCCAACAACATAACCCCCACATAGCCTATTATATACACCCTAGAAATGGTATAGAATCTTAGATTACCATCAGGGCTGGCTAAGGAGGGGGGACAAGCGGTGTGACCGCCTCGGGTCCAAGTCCGTATCTCCTGTATATTAATAGTTAAGGAGTCCAATTTTTTTTAAAAAATCTATATTTTTAAATAAAAAAATTATAAATATAATAAATAAAATTGAAAATGACCCAAAAATATTTGATATGCATATAGTTTTATTTTCATCACAAAATATACAAAATATTACTGATTAAATTTTAAAAATATTTTAAACATTATCTGAATATAAATTTTAGAGGGTAAAAATTTTTTTTTTGCCCTATGGTCCGTAACAATGTTAAGCGGGCTCTGATTATCGTATACTTTTCTTTACATTTACAAAGGGAAGACACAGTATAAAGAAGCACGCAAGACCTTCACCGCCAACACTGGTGAAAATTTAAGAAAATAAGGTCACCAGAGTTTTGTCTTTAATCCTGGAACAACAATATGGTTGACTGCTCGGTTTCTGCGACATTGTGTGACATCTCCACTTCAAAAATAGTCAGACTGATCTCGTCATTTGTCTATGACTTCTCCATTGCTATCCTACATAGCTAACTTTTGTAAAATTGGAGCCTCACATTCATAATATATCCACTATGCATCTAAACATTTATGAATTAGAATGCTTTAAATATGACAATTTAAGTCAAATTGTATTACATAATGAGTTATTCATCGGTTCAGCCAATAGTTGGGTCTTAGGTTTTAAAGATTTTTCCGGGTTTTATAGAATTTTTAAACAACGGATTTTTTTTTTGAAAATCAAAGCAGATTACATATAGGTCACCGGTTTTGTTGGTTTTACCGCGGATCCTGATCAGATTTCAAAACAGTGAATATAACGCTTCATGTGTAACATTTAAATGCACATACAAATTTATATCATATAACTTTGGTTTGTTTGAAAAATAATTCCGCACTTTGAAAGCGCGGATCAAAATCTAGTTATTATAATATTAACATTGCTTCCATATGATTATCTGTTTAATTAAAGTTTTCTTGTGTTATAAGTGCAATTTCCCTTAAAACATATGCTGACAAAAAATGATGTCCATTCTTTTTTTTTTCTTAGACCATTTCAAACAAACCCTTGAGTTTAGATTTTTGGTTTTCTAGCAAGATTTAAAACCTTTAAATTTTGTAGTTTTGAATAATTTGAGGTTTTATTATTCAAAACTTTGAAACACTATTTAATTTTAATTTTAGTATGCATAATGATATAAATTATATATAGTTATACTAATATTTAATTTCGTGTCACTTTATTTTTTATAATTATATTTCAATTTAATATTCAAATATATCTTTACATATATATTATTATTAGTACATAAATAGATAAATATGAAACATTTTGTAACTATATCCTCTCTAGTTAATCCATTTTCAAGAAATGAAAGATTTATTTATTTAGTCAAATCACAGTATACATATATGAGTTATAAAAACAAATTTGCATTGTGAATGTGTATATATTATTTAGTTTTATAATTATGTATCATAAAATTAAAGATTAAAATGTAGTATATAAAAATTTAAAAAGTATTTGAAGTTCATTGGTGAAGTATTTGTTATAAAAAGTATTTGTTCGCAATCCAATCCAATACAGAAGAATAGAATATCCAAAAAAAAAAATTAATTAAAACAGCGTTGAAGAAAAATCATCATGATCGATGGTCAAGTGGACGCCAGGCTCATGATCGATGGAAGATGAATCGAGCGAGAGTGATGTGTTGATCCCTTGAACATTGCTGTTGATGAACATCATCATCATCGTCGTCGATGTTTTCTCTTTTCCCCTGTTTTTCTTAACTTCCCCGGTGATCTCAGCCATGAGTTCGGCGTCTGGTTTAGCTAGATATTGATTTCGATCCTTGCGATGATCATTTGAAGTGTGAGATTCGATTGGGTTAGGTTTAGTTTTGGGTGATGGTGATGTAAGCGCCGTTGGAGATGGTGGTGGCATATGTGATTGAGATTTTGATTGTTGGCCAGATTCAGGTAGTGGCAGCGAGGGAGGATCGGTAGATTTAGACGCAAGTGGCGGAAGCGGTTTGACATGGGATTCTTTACTAGCGTTTATCTTTGATGGTGGAGTTTTGGCATCTCGTGGCAGTATAGATGATTGCCTAGGAGGTGATGATTGGGACCGAGTTTCATCAATGGATTCTTCATTAGTGTTTAGCTTTGACGGTGTAATTTTAGATTCTAGTGGTGGCAAAGGTGGTTGAGGCGATGATTTGAACGGAGTATTATCATTGAATGTAGAGGCAGGAAGCGGTTGAGACTGGGGTTTTTCAGCAGCGTTTTGCGTTGATGGTGGCGTTTTTGCTTCTTTGGGTGGCGAATGTAGCTGAAATTCATCCGATTCTGACAATGACGGTGCCGGCGGTGGAATTTTAGCTTTTGGTGGTGGCAAGGGATGTTGAGGTTCACCAGTTTCTGACGATTGGGACAGAGTTTCATCTGTGGCTTTAACCGGTGGAGGCAGGGATTCATCAATGGCTTTAGACGGAACAAGTGGTGGAGACTGGAATTCTTTAGCAGCGTTTAGCTTTGACGGTTGAATTTTGGTTTCTGGTAGTGGTGGTAAAGGCAGCTGAGATTCACCGGATTCTAACAATGGCGGTGGTGGTGGTGGAATTTTATATTCTGCCGGTGGCAAAGGTTGTTGAAGTTCACCAGATTCTGATAATGACGGTGGCAGTGGAGGCGATGATTGGGACATAGTTACTTTAGACGGCAAAAGCAGTGTAGGCGGTTCGGGCAGGGATTCTTCTGCGGCCTTTAGCGTTGACTTTGGATCTTTAATATCTGATGGTGCTAAAAGCGGCTGATTTTCGCGGGTTTCTATAAACGACGGTGGCAATTGACGGATTTTAGCTTCTGTTGCCAAAGGTGGTTGATGTTCACCAGACCTAGGCGATGATGATAATGGTGGTGATGCTTGCGAAGAAAGCAAAGACTTGAAATGAGTTTCAACATTGGATTTAGACGGTGGAAGCGGTGGTGACAGCTGCGGCTGAAATTCTTTAAGCGTTGAGGGTGGAGACAGCGGAGTTTTGGTTTCTGGTGGCGGTAAAGCCGTCTGAGATTCATCGGATTTTAACAATGATGGTGGTGAGGCCAGCGACGGAGATAGTGATCGGAACTGAGTATCCTCAGTAGATTTTGACAGCTTAGATTCATGGGATTCTGTTAAAGAGGGTGGTGATACTAGCGACGGGGGCGGTGATTGGAACCGAGTTTCATCAATTGATTTAGACGGTGTTGAAGATAGTGGGGATTGATATACTAAAGGAGCGCTTAGCGTTGACGGAAGGGGCAGTAGTTTTTTTGCTTCTGGTGTTAGTGGTGACGTTGTCTGCGGGTGAAGCACTTCCTTTGAGTTTGGTGGTAAAAGTGGCGGTGGTGAGGCTTTTGGTTCTGGTACTACACGTGGCGGATTTTCACTAGATTCTGTAAGAGACGGTGGAAATGTTGATGGTGAAGGGGGCAGTAATGAAGGTGACTGCCGTTGTGGCTGAAATGCTGGTGACTTTGGTTCCGGAGGTTGAGGAGGCACCGATCGTAGAGGTAACCGCTGAGATAGGCTCGGTTTTTGCGGCGAAGGAGGCGGTTTTGACGTCGATGGTGTTGTTGTCTGCGGTTGAGATTCGTCCTTTGATTTTGGTGATAAAAGTGACGGAGGTGATGCTTTCGGTTCAGGCCGCGGCGGAACTGTCGATGGTGATGGCATGGGAGATGAAAACTGATTTGGAGGGGGCACACGTGAAGGTGACTGCGGTTGTGTCTGAAATGCTGGTGACCGTGGTGATGACTTTGGTTCCAGCCGTGGCGAAGACTGGTGATTTTCACCAGGTTTTGATATAGATGGTGGGAGTGTTGATGGTGATGGCATTGGCGATGGCAATTGATATGGAGGCCGCTGAAATGCTTGTGACTGTGGTGGCGATTGTAACAAAACTTCTTTAAGATCCTTTGGTGGCAATGGCGGTTGTTGCGGTGATGGTGGTTGGTTGCTTACGCTTTGCCGTAACTGGACAAGCCTAGCTAAGTTACCGAGCCGGAATCTCCGGCGAGATTGACGATTATTAAACATTTTACTAATAGCTCGTGTTGTATAGCAGGATACTAATAGTACATGTACGTTTGATTAAGATAGGCATGAGTAAGCTTAAGTTATATAAGTAGAGGAACATGTCAGTTGCAGACAAGTTTAGCCTACACGATATAGACCTTATTCACACAAAGTATATCCATAAACCGAAGACAAGTATTTGATTCTTTATATCTTTTGCACAAATCACGTGTTCAGATAGATATACTTTCTATATTCTTTTTAATATCAAGTGCTAATATTGGACCATAGGTAACAAATATTAGGCCCATTAAGTGTTTTGGGTATATGGGGGCAGTATAAAACAATATTTTACTGATATTCCATATTTTTATTCAACAAAATGCATATTATGGAAAAAGATATACGATAATGTTTGAAACATTCATTTCTCGTTCAGGTGGATAATATCGAAACGTCTTCCATGGAGACTCTCTCAGCATCCATTTCATCCTTGAACCTCCCTCCACTACCTCGTAGGTCCTTCTCCGGCCGCTTTAAACCCACCGTTAACTCAACCTCGACAAATCTTTCAAAACCACCAACATCGTCTTCTCCATCTTCCTTCTCCCACCACAAAAACCTTACCTTCCCTAGAGGAATCTCGTTACCACTTCCGAACGCAAAACCCTCGAGAGCTCCACCGCCACCATCTCCTCCTCAGATTCACGAGAAAGCGGCGTCGGGATTTGCTGCGGCGCTCGTTAGCGTTTGTCAATCGAAGAACTGTCTTGGTCGGGCTCAAGAAGATGTCAGAAGGCTGATGGCGTTTCTTGTGGGAGAAGACAAGAAGAGGAACAATAACAAGGGCTTAGTCAATGAAGTTGTTGAGAGAGGTAAGTTTGGTAAACACTTGAAGGGCTTGGTCAAGATGTTGGTTACAAGAGGCAAATCTGGGATTGTGTTCGATGTCTTAATGGAATTTGAGAGAATCTGTAATGAACTTGTTGTTACAAATCTTGTATGGGTTACTTAATGGAACAACCAAAGATTGTAACTAAGATTACATCAACAAAGTCAAAGTTTACTTTTGCGTTTTATCCATCTATAATCGCATTCTTGTTTTCTATGGTGAAATTTGTTTATGTTTCATTGTGGTGTGGATGAACTCTTAAACGTTGTTAATATTTAGTTCCATAACTTGCTTTTTTGGCCTTCAAAACCATGCCGAATAAACCTTAGGTTACAGAACAAAGCAAAATCATATACTAATAGGTTTTTATATATACATGAAAACTCAGGTTTAAAATCTTCATGTTTGTTAATTAAGAGTTTTCAATGTGTAATATGAAAGCAATTTAAGAACTTAGTGGTGTTTGTTTAGCGTTGTTGCATCCTGTTTTCTTCTTTGAATCTTGTTTGAAATCTGCAAGATTTGCCAGTTCATCCACTGCTTCGACGGTTGTTTGAATCCTAGCTGCGTTTTCGATCAACAACGAAACCAAAGTGGCAACTGGAAGGATTTCATGTAGGCTCATCGCCATGGTTCTGTCTCCTTCCTTGTCCTTTTCAGATTTAACATCTTCTTCAGGTCTGTTGATTTCTATGGGAACAATTTTTAAGGTTTCTTGAAGCTCTTGTACTGCTGAGTTCATATCAAACACCAGGTAATCCATCTTCGAAGATTTTCTCGTGTTCTTGATCATATCCGCTAACTCTCTCAAGATTTTTGAAGAAGCTGAGCTCAGACTCATACAAGCTTCTCCGAAATGATTCTTGACCTGGTCTGGTGCCTGCTGAAATCAAAACACATATAGGAGTATTAGTTTCACAACATCTTAAACTTGATTCTTCAAAACAATGATAACTTACCTCTGTTTCATAGTTCATGCAGATACTAAGATTCTCAAGGCAGTAAGCACATCTCCTCATAGCAGCCCCTATCTTTACATATTGTTGCCATGGGTGCCGGAAGTTAAAGCTTCCATGTGCAGGTTCCCATCTAGCTAGATTCGCCTGAGAGATTTAAAATATAAGAGCGAAATTAGAGGCTACAAATCAAAAAGCTAATTAATTTTACATCATCCCCAAAGATAAAATGTGTTAAAAGTAAAAAGAATATGTGTCAAGTTACCATGGCTTCTTCTGTTCCCTTAGAGTTAAGTACACATTTGAATCCTTGCAACTTCTTGTTAGTTTCTTCATCTTCATTCTCATTCGTTGAGACGTCTTTCTTCTTGAAGTACTCTGCTACACAGCCTGCAGTTTCTATGATAATTAGCTCAGATAGCTAATGCGGTTTCTTGTGTAACAACTTTCCTTTTTTTTCTTCCCTTACCGTCTAATGAGTCGGCAAGTTTGACAAAATTACATTGAACAAGGCGGTTAAGCTGAGATCCTGCCCATATGGGACATAAGAAGACAGTAATGACAATGCAGATAGATGTTCCAATTGCAATAGTTGATGCTCTTTGCTGAGCCATATCAAACAGCTTATCTACTCGGTAACCTCCTACTGAGACTAGGCTAAATGTGAGGATAAAGATCATCGCTCCATAGTCGAATCTGGATTTGAATGATGGAACAAACCGCGAGTAAGTAGCTGTGAAGGCTGCAAGAATCAAACCCATAAAAAATGAATTTAATAAAGATTATTTTACAAGGGTATAAAACACTAATCTCTTTTAGGGTTTCGATCATTACTTACCAAACAGGAAAACAGAGCATGCAGTCACAAAAATCTCAGCTTTTCCTGATTGAGTTGCAACCCAATGAACAGCAATGCCTAGTGTTCCAGCTAATATAGTTGCCACCACTCTGTTCACACATTTGGAGAATGTTGCTCCTGTTGTGCATGAAGGAGATACATATACATATAGGTTAATATAATTTCACTCACCAAAAGAAAGTTGAAAACGTTTGATTTTGAGTTTAGTTTACTAACCAACAGTGGACTCAAAGACGACTACAACAGTAATGATAGCCCACATAGCATTTCCTCCAACTCCATCATACAAAGGTCTCATGTAATAGAAGATTGAGACCAATGAAAGTGCAAGTCCTACTTTCAAACAGTGAACAGCTTTTGCTGGATCATCTGCCCCAATCCTCCAAATGTTCCTCATAGACTTTGCGATTTGCTCCAGGATAACCTTCATTACAAAACCCTTTAGCCAAAGAAAGATCCTTTTACTAGGTCCATATGTTGGAACCAATCTCTCGGTTGTCCCATTGTCAACACTTATCCTCCACTCTAGCTTCCCTGCTTCAATCTTTGACGCCATGTTACTAACCCCAACGACGACCCAACGACTCGATCAAATTAATGATTTGGTCAAGAAATGTTTGGGTTTTGTTTGCTGAGCAATGCAGTTTATGGTGTTACATATATAGATCATAGGGATACTATCATATGTTATATGTATTACTATTTAACTTTTCAAACATTTTTTAATCATTTTAAGTGTTGAATTAATATATAATATATGTATTCTGCTAATATGTATTATACTCTCCCACTTGGAAATGCACAAAGATGGAGAGTGGCCTAAGTGTAAAGTTATATGATCAGTATCTAATTTTGTGCTATTAGTCGTCATCGCACAAGTACGTACTGATGTTGACACCTTCGTACATCCATCCATTTCATTGCAACGTCTGCTCATGTTAGTTTCTAGATTCTGTTCATATTTGGTAGTACCGAAGTACGTAAAAAATTTACTGTCACAAGTTATAAGAAGTTTCAATTCACTACAACAATTGCGCACACTCGAAGGTTTACGTTATTTTGTGATAAAAATGTAAATATTCATTAATGAAAATGAAAAGTTGTTTTACAATAGTTTCTTAAGACCCAAAATAATAGAAAGTCTTAAAATAAGGGATTTAAGCATCAAACTTATAACAGTTGTTTACCAAAAAAAAAAAACTTTTAACAGTTACAGTTGTAAACCAAAACATCGAAATTCCAAAAAGAAGAAGAAAAAAAAACTAGACGACATCAAAAGCAGAAGCCCTAACCTTCCGACGACATTTTACAACACTAACCCTAGTCTCTAGATGACATTTTTGAACTCGAATCCTAGTAAAAGACCGGCAGTGGTTTTAGCATAATTCCATGCATACACAAAAGTATTAAATATTTAAAATGCAATTAAATCAAACAAATGAAATTACTATTACATGCTCTAGGCTGCTAGCCACTAAAAGGATATCAAAAATATATGTGTGCGTAAGCATATGCGTGTATGTGTGCATTGCGTGCGTATTTACATGTACTGAATTACACATTTAATGTTTTACACGAAGTGTATTGTCGTAAGCAAATAAAGCCCTTCGCATATTCCGTTTGGTTGATTAGAGAATTCACCGTACCACGAGATATATTTAATTCTTTGTCTTATTTGATTTAGTTATTTGTTTCTTTTACATGCATTACGTTTGAATTGACTTTACTATTACATATGCACTTTATACCTGTGGTTTCAACACCGTCTCCACCTTTAACACATTTTTTTTTTCTTTTTAACATTTCGGATCGTCTTCTTCCTCTTTCACCTCGTTTATTCAACATCCACTTCAATTTATATCTCTACAATAGTTTGTTTAAAAAAATTCAACGTCCTAACCCACAACTCTTAATTCATATTTTTGCTTTTTACAATTAGCTTAAAAACCAAAATAACATAATTTTTAATAATATTTATTTTGAATTATTATACTTAGCTTAATTTTTAAATAATACCAAAAGCTATATTAATAAAAACAATCAAAATTAAGAACATATTTTTTTAAGTAAGATATTTACCAAATTTTATTTTCAAAAATACGAAACTTATTATTATTAAAACATCTAAAATTAGGAAACTGTAAATACACACGATACAAACACATATTATTAAGATATCTTAAACGCACACAATACAAAGCACACAAAATAAAAATACATTAAAACTCTTAAAGCACACACATATTTTTTTAAAAAAAATTAACCATGAAACATTCCAAATTTTGCCCATATGTGTTTAACTAGATCTGATTGTAATTCATGATGTAAAGTTGAATCACGTATTCAGATCTAGTTTGCACATGATTTACAAATGCTGGTAGCACCTCAGTAGAAAATGGTTGTGGTGTACTCGAACCACTTGCCTCAGATTGATCATAATCGGTCCAATTCTAAGCATATGTATCTCGTTCATCCTCAACAATCATATTATGCAATATGATACATGACCGCATGATGATAGCAAGATCTGATATCTCTCACATGCGAGCTGGTTCACGAATGATTTTAAACCGAGCCTGTAATACCCCAAATGCGCGCTCAATGTCCTTCCGATACCCTTCTTGATATTTTGCAAATAACTTGTATGGTTCACTTTGAAGAAGTCGGATTTATTTGACGAAAGTTGGATAAGATGGATAGATACCATCAGCTAGATAGTATGCCATGTCATATGAACGTTGGTTTACAAAAAACTTTACTCTTGGAGTATTACCTTGTTCAACATCATCAAACACCGGCGAACGATCTAGAACATTTAGATCGTTTAATGTTCCCAGACATCCAAAAAAGGCATGCCAAATCCATAGATCATGAGATGCAACTGCTTCAAGTATAACTGTGGTGGTTCCCTTATCTCCCCGAGTAAACTGACCTTCCCATACTGTTGGACAATTTTTCCATTCCCAATGCATGCAATCAATACTTCCGATCATCCCTGGAAACCCCCTCATCTCACTGACATGCAAAATTTTTTGCAAGTCATCTTGAGTTGGAGCTCTGAGATACTCTTGCTCATACAAATTCCTTTACAGAAACGGCGCAAGCACTCCAATGTTGTAGTATCTCCTATTTTGATATATTCGTCAATCGCATTGGCAGCAACACCATACGCTAACATTCACATGACAGTAGTGCATTTTGCTAATGGAGAAATACCTTCCTTATTTGTTGCGTCAACTCATTGGGTGAAATAGTTGTCACTGCTTGATAGGTCTCCAACGATCCGAAGAAAAACATGTTTTCGCATTCGGAATCGCCAACGAAACATTTCTTCATCATATGTAGGTTGATTGGCAAAGTAGTCATCAATCAGCCTTTGATTCGCTGTTACATGATCTCTCTTGAAGTATTTTCTCTTGCTATGAGACGTATGGTCTTCCTCAATTTCGGCGCTCTCTAAACCGGTGTACGATATACCTCTCTTCAAGCTCACACTGTTTTTTTTGTACACTTCGATATCGAAAAGAAATTCTGATGGATCCATTGATATTTTTTGTAAGATTAAATTGTGTTATTGATACATTTATAGGAAAATGAGTTTCCATTTATAAAAAGCTGAGTGGATGAAAATTCTGGACTCCAAGCAAACATTAAATTGATATAAATAATAGATAACGATTGGATTCTCTTACAAAATCAGAAAGTCACGGATTGCATACAAACAAAAATTATTAAAGTGAAAAAGGCCATTCAAACATTATTAAAGAAGAAAAAAACAAACATGCATTACTAAAAGAGAAAGAAAAAAAAAAGCAAACATACATTATTAAAGAAGAAAAATACAAACACATATTATTAAAAGAAAAATACAAACACACATTATTAATTTCCAAATAGATCGTTGCTCAACTTCTCTAACAGTTGTTTGTTCTTCTCATCGAGATGTTCTTTTTCACTTTGCTTCAAGAACATCTTCATTTTTTTGGTTTCAGTCTTTTCTTTCATCAATCGATTTTCCTCCTCTTGTGTCTTGGCTATTTTGTCCAATCGTTCTAATTCTTGCTCTTTGAATTGTTTGTATTCATTCCACTCTTAGTTGACGGTATCCAAAGATGTGCCTTTACTTTTCTTTTTGCCTTTTTATTGTTGCCTCTCTCCCCATTGGACGAGCACTTGATCCTACAGAGTTTGATCCTACAGAGTTCGAATCACTGGCATCACTCTCTCGGGATATCTAAGATCCACTACTTGTAGAGCCAGTATTTTCTCATACTTGACTACTATAGCGCGGTTGATCACGAACATCAAGCCACTCCGACATTAAATTGAAATGTTCATTCTTACCACTTGAATATAATTCGTGCGCTTTTGCCATTACATCATTCTCCGACCATCCACTTCGTTGCATACGCCTAGCGTTATCGTAAGCGCCACTCCATTTGCTCAACTTTTTATTCATATATTTGAAATGTTTTCTGCATGAGGCTCCATCACGGGGAGGATCAAATGAACAATGCTCATTACAGTACTCAGAAATTTTACTCCAGTATGCTTCGCTTTTCTGGTTCCTGCCAACAATGCTGTTTGTTCCATATTTAATTCATCCACTAAGTAGCACCAAATTTTGATCGGTGGTCCATTTAGGGCTTTTGCGGCGAGCTTGAGCTGATTCATTTTCATTTGCGTCAGGAATGGGTTCGCTAGCACCGCTCATGCTACCAAGAGCTATTTGAGTAGAAATTCGGGAAATTCAGTTGCTCTCGGAACATTTTCATCACCCGTTGGAGTAGAAGAAAGAGGAGGTGTTTGAGAAAAATATTGCATCACTGATCCGTAATTTTGAGGATAATTTACAACAGATGATGGCATGAAAAAGTTTGGTGAAAAACCATAATTTGATATATTTTGGGGCTGATTGGAAGTTTGGTTTTGAAATTAATAATTGTTTGGATTTTGGAAGTTAAAAAGAAAATTAGAAGAGTTTTGGGTGTTGAAAGGATTATTATTGGGATCCATTTAACAAAAAAAATTTAAAACACTAAAATAGTTGATTATAATGAAAAATGATGTTTTTTTTATGTATCCAAACGAAATGAGAGTAGTCTCTATTTATAGATTAAAAAAATCTTGAATTTTGATATAATTTTTATTTTTGTGAAAATAGTTTTATTATAAAATAAATGAATTTGAATTATTGGGTGAGGATAAAATCAAAAGAAATCTGCACAGCCAATCAGAAAACATCATTTAAATCTTAAAAAAAAAAACGTGTCAGCCCGCGTGCGTGCGCATACGCGCCCAAAAAAAAAATTCAACAGTTGGATCAACGCATGTTTAATCCACGTAGGTTTACACTGAAATTCAACACCCTCACTGCATTGGGTTCAACTGTTAAAACCGGGTTTCAACTGTTAAAACCGGGTTTCAACACCCTCATTGTATGGCCTAAGTGGCCTAAGTGGTCACAAAAGATTCATGAAAGTGGTGCGTTTGACTTATACTTTTCAATATTATTTGTAACTGTACTGCCTTTCAATATTATACATATAAAAGTGCAATTCTTGGGAGGTACAAATAAATCAAACTAATTAAACGAAACGATTACATAACCTAACTTTATTTTAGGTCTCTAAGTGAGCTCCAGGTTATTAGAAACTTAATTTAAGTTCCCTATCAAAACATTATCTTCCCTAAGTGGACGTACTTATATATATTATCACTAGGCTAGATTTTTGTTTATATTTTTAGAAAATATTATATGTGTGGTCTATAAGTAATTAGAGGATAAAAAAGATTATTGTACATGCACTTAGCTACTCCGGGCTGCCCTATTGGTCTTGTAAAACACAACCATTCATGAAGTGCCCCTCAGCTTATCATATCACATTTTGTTGGTGATGTGATAAGTAGAGCGGTTTAACCTTTTTGTCTTATTAAATTTGTTTATAAATATATTATGTTGGGATTAGGTCACGATTGAATTAATTAGAGTTGTTTGTTAAGATGTTATTGGTATATTCCGCTAAAAAAAATCTAAATCAATGGCATGCAAATCCTAATTGAAGAATAGACAGAATGCACTTTGTTCTACATTCACAATATCAATGAACACACATACAGTATCTAAAAGTCGTCGATAAACTATAAACACTAAGCTATTAATTAAAGCATCGGCCGAAGATAGTTCTGCATGGGAGACGTAGAAATATATATACTGAATGTGATTAATGGACTAAAGAAGCTCTTGCTTGTGTTCTTGAGGTTTATTTCCGAATTCGCTGACACAGCATTTATAGTGGAACCAAGTGGCATATAAAGTCCTTTTGTCATATCTATCTCGTTACAGCTATCTCCCAGCTTAATTTAAAATTTTATGTTTTTTTTGGTCTAAATTAAAAAATTTATGTTACATTTTAAAAACTGATGATTTAAAACCGAAAGTAAAGACGGGAGTAAAAATATGCATTTTTCTTTCATTTATTGGTTTTCACTTTTTTTTAATGAAATTTCAAATTTAATGATCAACTAGTAGAAATAAATTACATTTACAAAAAAGTCAAGCTATGAAGAATATATTGAAGAAAAAAAGAATCGGAGACCTATAGCAAGACCACCTTCTGCCTAACCCGTGAGCTCAAACCATTGCCATAGAAGTCCAACATATCTATGTTGCGGACTATACTTCAGCGGCACTATCCTATTCCTCATCGATCGATTAGGCATCTGCTTTGTCGACGTCCAGTTGCCCTGATGTCACCTGGAGTTTCTTTTTCTCCATATATGACAAATGACGGTTTGGAAGATCATCTTGAGTAGAATAGAGTCAAGTCTATTTACTCTCTCGCGTTTAATTGCATTAAGCGTAATAGACCAGTTAGGGTTAGTCCTACGGCCAAAGAATCCTCTCACCAGACCTTCCCAAGCAGTGAAAGAGTAGGGACAAGCAAAAGAAGAGATGATCTCTTGTCTCATCCCTTTCTCCACATAGTCCACACCCCTGCGTAATCCCCCAACTCCTCATCCTGTCACCGGTAGAAAGCCGGTTTTGTACTGCTAGCCAAGTGATAAAGGCGTACCGAGGTGTGCTCTGAGCGAACCATACGACCTTATACCAGTTACCTTCGGCTTTTTGGGTCTAATTGCTCCCAAGTGTTTGTAGTAGAGAAACTATTTTGAAAATCATCCTCACCTCGCTTCCATAGAACCAGATCCTCTCCCCTATTTGCATCAGGGACCGGCATCGCGAGTATCTGATTGTATAGTCTGGAACCTCCTGCTGCGTTCATTTCTCAAACTCCAGTCATTTCTTGAGACCACATCACACACTAGCGCTCTGCGAGGAAGACCCAGATACGTTGTGCCTATGGCCCATGTGACGTCAATCAATATCCCTGCACCCATCCAGTTATCAAACCAGAAAGACGTAGTTAATCCATCTCGAACCTCCATTTTCATAAACTCATAGGCTAGATCCCTCAGCTTGAGTAACTTCCTCCAAATCTAAGATCCCTTACTGTCATCTCTCACATCCCAAAAAGAGCTTTGCCGAAGCAGATAGTGTTTTATCCAACAAACCCATAAGGAAGTTGATTGAGTAAAGAGCCGCCATATAAGCCTCAGAGCGTAAACTTTAGAAGTATCTCGCAGTCTCCTCACTCCAAGCCCTCCCTCTTCTTTCGGATAACACAAATCTGCCCAACTCACCTTAGCCTTGTGGGTTTGAGTTGGCGATCTCGACCAAAGAAAGGCGCTGCACATGCTTTCTATTGTATCCAAACACTCTGCTGGAAGGATAAACGCCGTGCTCCAAAAAGTCACATGCCCACTATAACAGATTTAATTAACTGGAGCTGACCCACAAAGGACAAGCCCCTGTTGGACCAGCAGAGCATCTTCCTTCTGATCTTGTCTATCAATGCTCATAGTCGTGAGCTGTTAAGGACTTGGTGGTTAAAGGCATACCTAAGTATCGGATAGGTAGATTTCCAACTCCAATTCCCAAAGATTCTGCTTCAGTAATCATGCCCGTATGATCACTTCCAGCTACAAAGATTTGAGACTTTGATGCATTTATATGGAGGGTAGACATATCTGCAAATTCCTTCAGAACCTCTATAACCCCATTTACCGACTCGATGGTACCGTCAGTGAAGACCAGGATGTCGTCAGCAAAACTCAAATGAGTGAGCCTGACTCCCTGACACTCAGGATGATAGGCGAACTTTTCGTCTTAGCTGTTTGATTTAGTAGCTTTGAAAGCACATTACTCAGAATAACGTACAGATAAGGCGAGAACGAGCATCCCTGCCTTATTCCTCGTGCGCTGGTGAAGAAACCTTCAAGACTTCTATTTACTGAGACCGAAAAAGAAGCTGTTGAGATGCACAGTCTTATCCAGTTGACGAACTGTGATGGTAGCCCCATCGCTTGAAGTACTGAGACAATAAAGGACCACTTGACTGTGTCGAAAGCCTTAGAGATGTCAAATTTAATAGTACATCTTGCTGAGCAGGAATCCTTGTGATATCCATTTACCAACTCAGAAGCCAAGAGAACATTTTCCTGCAACAACCTCTCTTTTATAAAAGCGCTCTGATTTGTCTCAATAGCTCCTGGAAATATGAGCTTTAGCTTGTTGTCTAACACATTTGAGATGACCTTGTATAGTAAATTGCAGCACGCTATGGGCCTGAATCCTTCATCTTCTCAGCACTTTCAGTCTTTGGGATCAACGTTAGACTTGTTGCATTGATTCCAGTAGGGAAAAAACCAAAGAGGAAAAAGGACTGAATCACCGTGATAAAATCCCTGCCAATCACAGGCCAAGCCGCATCATAGAATTCTTTTGTATAACCATCAGGTCCCGACACTTTGTTGTTTGGTAGTGAGAGCAGGGCATCATATATCTCACGTCCTGAGATAGGAGCAGCCAGCTGTGCACAGACTCCTCCTGGGCGTCTATACGTCAGAAGACCACAGAGCTCATCACCTGTAACCTCTGCTCCAGTCACATCTTGTGATTGCAGGAATATTTGGAAGTGAGCAACCACTTCTCGTTTAATGTCGACAGCCACCCGTGAGAACTTCTCCAGTCTCTGTAATGAGACTTCTAATAGTGTTTCGAGCAGTCCGGATCTGAACATATCGATGATAGAAGACTGTATTTTGATCTCCAGCCTGCAGCCATCACATACCCGACTTTTGTAGCAAGAACTTCTCCTCTATTTTTGCAAGCTTATGCCAACGATCGGAAGCCACAAACTCTTGGGCACAATTTTCAGGACTGGGATTCACCAGCACTCTATTATGGCATTCGCAGAGCTCCTCGTACGCTTGCTTGGTTCTGTTTGGCAAATCGCCAAACCTGGAACGGTTTAGAGCTCTCAAATTGAACTTAAGCAGCTTTAGTTTCTTGTGAAAGGAAGACAGGGCTGAGCGTGAGTGATAAAGCTGAGGCGATGTATCCCAAACTTCTTTGACTGTGTTCAAGAAATCCTCATGTTCTACAAGATAGTTAAAGAAGCGAAATGGCTTTCTTGCTTCATCAAGTTGTCCTAAAAGCCTGACCAGACACCTTGCGTGATCTGAAACCCCTTCCGCTTCAAATTTAGCGGCAACCATTCCCCATTCACCAAAGCCATGTCTAGTTTTTTGCCAATAGGATCTGCATCCCTTTTGTTTCACCATGTAAAGAGAGCTCCAACATATGATAGATCCAACAGCGCACAGTCGGTTGTAACTTCTTGAAACTGCGTCATACCTATCTGATCACTTTGATAATCCAGAGCACAAGAATGCTCAGAGGATGATAAGGTCTCGTTAAAGTCACCAATGAGTATCCACGGTAAATGAAGATGAGAATAAGCTGCTTGAGTTGCTCTCAGGTCTCTCCAAAGCTATGTCCTCTCTGCAGACGTATTGTGCGCATAGATAGCTGAGCAGATGAATTGTTCCCCGATTCTGGTATCTGAATGGCACAAGATATGATCTGGTCACTCATGTGCAATTTTGTTACCACCACCTCGCTGGACCAGAAGAACCAGATCATTCCAAGCTGATGGTGCTCATAGTTAGTTAAAACTTGCCAATGAGGCATAGACGCGTCCATACACTTTGTCAACTTATATTCGCGGACCCTTGTTTCTACTAGACAACCAAAACTAGGTTTCTCGGACTGAATCCAACTTCTTACTGCTCTATGTTTGCATGACATGTTAAATCCACGCATATTCCAAGCAAAGAAACTCATCATAGCTTCCTTACAGAAGATTTCTTTTGTTGCCCCTCTACCCACAAACTTCAGATCTTTTGCTCGTACTATAGACTTCTTTGTTGATTTATTCACTAAGGCAAGATTCTGTCTTCTCCCTTTAGCTGCCGCATCGTTAGGGTGAACTTCTCTTTTTTCAACTAACTCTCCCTCTTCAATCTCTTCTACCTCATGGTTCATATCATCATCATACTTTTTCTCAAGTTCCTCATCCTCCTGCTTCGAATCCAGAAGAGGGCTGAAGCGAGATGGTGATACCACTAAGGTAACGTCATCATCTTTTTGAACCTCTGGGCACCCAGATGAGGGAACATGTTGCTTGCCATAGACCAGTGACCAATTCCCTTCTCCAGCTGCTGGAAATGTCTCAGTTGTTGGTTCAGCAATCTGAATATGAGGTGAAGTTTCAATAAAGCCTGCCACACCATCCTCCTTAGATACCATCTCTAAGCGAACCTTGCTTTGCATAAGCGGATTAACAGGAAGAGCTGAGAGCTCCTTCATCAGATCTGTAACCGCATTTCCTCCGAGTGCACTCTGCTCCACTGAAACAGAGAAAACTACTTCAAGCCCCACATTATTCGCATCCTCAACTCCTCGCTTGAGTATCTTAACATTATCAGCCTTACAATCTGATCCCTTATGCCCCCACCCTTGACAAACAGCACAGCGTGCAGGGAGCCAGGGATAGCTAACTTCAATCCCACGTTGATCTCCATTCTTAGCTTTGAATGTAATCCTCTCCACCAAAGGGGTATGCAGATTCACCTCAGCCAACACACGAGCTACATCAAACCGAATATATCTTTCCGTATTGGGATGAAGTTTGACAAACTTCCCTGCAGCCCTTGTCAAACACTTCAAACCCTTATGAGAAAAGAGATCATTAGGGACGCCCTTTAGATCGATCCACAAGGGCATAGCAGTAAGGTCTGGTGGCTTCAAAGCCGATTCCGGGGACCATTCGCTCACCACCAATGGCACGTCCAAAATATGCCAGTAACGCCTTTGAATCACTCGGGTTCTCGTATGGCTGTTTTCAATACAGAACAAGACCGTGTTCTTCTCAATGAACTGCACATCAATCTTAGAACCGCTCTTCAGAGAAGCCCAGATGCGATTCACAGTGGCGTGAATAGATCCCACATGAGGCGCGTCTCTGATGAAGTAGCCCACAACATAACTCTTCCAAAGCAAATCAGCGTCGTCAAAAATATCCTCCGGTACGTGAATCGCCGCCACTCCATTGACGACATCAATCGATGGAAGATTCTCTTCGATTTAATTTCTCTTCGTCCACAGTGATTTAGGGCTCGCCACTCCCGTAGTCTCCTCCGCCGTAGGATTTTTTGCTGGGTCAGACCCTTCCTCTGCAGTCGAAATCGGAATGATGTCGCCGTTGGTAGGGTTTTTCCCATCGCCATTGTTTTTGCCGTCGCTGTCAGTCAATGCTCGGTTTTCACTATTTTACTTGAATATATCATTTTTCTCCTTTAATTTCTTCACTAGTCTCGTTTATTTTACCTAAGCTAGCTAATTTTTGGTAAATATTTATAATTAACAATTTTCAAATTTTGTAAAAAAGTTTATAGGCATCCACATATATATGTCATATTGATTAATTCAACTGATCGCATAAAAAACACATTTAGTGCTACTAAATGAATTGGATACCATACTGTCTGATTCGAGTTTAAAATGCATTCAGAATAATTTCAAAATTAGCTAGATCGTCTATTACTAGACTACCGCATAAACAATATGGGCCCAATCCCAAACCTACACTAGCTAAATCAACAACTTTGTTCCCATCATGAACCCAGATGAATTTACATCTCTATGTCTACACCGTAGTAAAAATATATCGATCATTATATGTCTCACATTTGAAAATATATTAACCATTTACTTGCTCGTTCGTTTCGGATATATTTTGGGTATATTTTGACCGCATCTGCTATGCAGCGGGTGTAATGGGGTTAGTTCTGTTCTTTTTCGCGGGGGAATGGTGATTAAAATTCTTTGCACTAGCCAGACTAGGATCAATAAGAAATTATCACGTCTTGTCGGATGCATATCACTTTGATAAATTGTATAGAAGGACACATAATTGGTATGAATCTTTTTTTTTCTTGTCGTGAATCTTTATTGGGCATATCATACAAAATGGGCCTATAACGTATCATTGATAGTACAAAAAATCTCCAAAAAGACTTTATTTTTTAAAGTTTGCAAAAGTTTATATTTGAAGTTTCAAATTGTTTTTTTTTCGAAATCAAAACTTCAAACTTAACTTCAAAATAATTTTGAATTTACACTATAGTCTTTATATTTGTCATTAATTAATGTAAATCCATAATTTTTAATGAATAATTAGCACATATATGAAAATATTTTTGTAATATTAGTTCATAAAATCTTACACTAAAATATAAAATCATAAATAGAAATAAATAATTAAATATTAAATTATAAACAAAATACCACATTATTCCATAAAACAATTTTCGTAATGAGATTTTGGGCTACACAAAATTTGTTTGAATAATATTTTGGAGGTTTCGGAGCAAACTTACCATAATATTAGTGTTGTTGTAATATTTAATTTTTGTAATAATTATGTTTTCATGTATCTTTTTAAAAGTTTTCTATGAAGTTTCCTTTGTAATATTCTTGTTGTTTAATTCTAATTTTAAAATACTATAAACCTTATTTTTAAAATTCATATTTAATTTTATGTGTAAAGCTTGAATTTAAAAAACAAATATGAAATATTTATGAGATATTAAAAAATAAAATAAAAAATACTTAAAAATTATAAATGTGATGTGCAATTAATTATAAGGACCAAAATGTAAATAAATAGATAAAACTTCAAATTTGAAGTTTTGAAATTTTTTTGAAGAGCAAAAATCTCTATATTTGAAGTCATCAAGTTTCTTTTGAAAATACTCCTAGCCGGGGTGTTTATTAAAACGACACAGTACGGCTTCAGTTGGATGAATCCGCTTTATATTCTATTTATTTGTTTTTTTTTTGAAAAAAAACTTTATATTCTTGAGTCAATTCAGCCAAAAACCATAAAGAAATTGTATATTAGCAAAATGCATACACCATTATAAGTTAATAGAGTATTGTAACTGCATGAAATGAGAAATTATCTTTGTACCCTCAACTAACTTTTTTTGGAATAAGAAAAGATAAGTTGTTTGAGGAATATATGTGACGATAGATCTTGTAGGATTTGTTTAAGATTTCACTAGAACCTGAAAATCTTTAAAATATTTTGTATTTTATATAGGGAAAATTTGGACAAATACACTCAAATGAGATTGTAATTTGAAAACTACACCATTGTTTAAGTTTTTGGGAAAAGACACTTATTTATAAATAAATTTACCAAATTGTCCAATCTTAATATTTATCAATTCTTTATTTATTTTATTTTATATGTAAAATAACGACCAAATACTTTTATTAATCATTATCATTGTTTACGATATCCTCCAAAAATTGAGGAAATTCATGGAACAATCTCCACTGAGTACATAAAGAGAAAGACTTTCTAGCCAAAGAATCTGCTGCTCTATTATTATTTCTCTTGGTATGTTGAAATCTGCAGTTAACAAACATTATTATCCAAAAAGAAACGGTAAATAGGTAGAAATGAAATCGAGGCTGGAAATTCTCGTTCTGAATACTATTATTTATAATAGCATTATCTCCTTCAAAAATCAGATTAGTGTATCCCAATGACCATGAAGCTTGCATTGCCCAGATCAAAGCTGTAAATTTTGATTCTTCGACTGTTGGACGACCTTTAAAAAGACCCATTCCTGCTTCGAGAACGATGTCGTTACTACTTCATATCACCCAACCCATACCAAAGTTATGATGACCTGAAAATGAGAGGCATCATAGTTATATTTGACCCATCCTATCGGTGGAGGAGATCAAGATGAAATTCTCTATTATGAGATCGTTGTCTAGTTGGGCCTCGAGACAAATCTGGAAAAGATGCAAACCATTCCATAACATATGCCTTTGCTCTATCTAATATTATAGCTTTCGAAATATTTATTTTCGGTTCTTGCTTTTTCAGAATCTCCACATAAGCCAAAAGGTAGTTGTCTACTTTCCTCCATTAACATATCATTATTTATAATTGTGAAAAACAGCTTTAGCTTATCTTCTAGTGATCATGTGTCATCTGTGAGCGTAGTTGGATAACCAGCAGCTCTCCACACTGTTTTTGCATATGGACATGTGAATAAAATATGAAAGTTGATTCCTCGCAATCGCAACAACGGGCACAATACGGATCCACTTAAATGTGTCAATACCGAAGATTACTCTTAGAGGGAATAATTCTGGATGCAAACAATCTTGATTTGTTTATATAAGATTATAAGAAAATAAAATAAAATTTATGTAAACTTCATGGTAAAGTCAAAACAAATCGTAATTTGTTTACTTTATATTATCTTTGTTATTGTAAAATTTTAAATGGTAAAATAACATATTTATCTCAACACACATATTTATCTTAAACATATATCAACTATTTAAATATTTAATTTTGGGTAAAAATGTAAATTCACATTTAACAAAGTGTAGTTTTCGAAAAATAAAATAGAAGGTGTAATTTTCAAATTTCAAACTCTTAATGGAGTAATTTACAAATTATCTCTTTTATGTATACAGCAAAACACCAATTTTGTTCAAAATAAGTCTTCCCCTCTCTCTCCACTGAAGTCTTATTTCTTAGTATGTTTTTTAAGAGAAATTAGGCTTACTAACCATACAAAAAAACATAAATTCACTAACTAACCAAAATCTCTCCCTCTCTCCTACTTTATCTTCCTTCTCTCTACAAATCTAGTTTCTATTTTTTTTTTGTTACTTGGCAAATAAGCCATTTTTTAACCTCTTAATGAATACACACAAACTTGAAGAAGATATGTTTCATTATCATTATCTTGACTCAACAAAACACAGTGTCTGTCCGGTCTATAAGGCATAAAAAAAATGATGCCCCTTCATCCTAAATAATTCTTTATTTTTATATTTAAAATTTAGTAAATAATACAAAATTATTAAAACATATTTTTTGAAAAAATAAAGTATAAAATATCATAACATTATTAAATGAAAATAAATTTTCATCAATTTTAAAAATGAAAACCTTATGACAATTTTATGTTTGTTCAAATGTCATTTTGAAAAAAGATTATAAAACCTTACAAAATAACGAAGGCTTACATGGCAGAGCAAGATATTCCAACAAAATAATCAACAATGATTTTACCAAAAAAAAAAATCAACAACGACACAAGAAATAAGAATTAGCTGATAATTTAAAATAATTGATATATAGTATCTTGTGCGCATGACTATTAGAGCAAATGTCCATCCAAAGATATAGAAAAGACTTTGAGAAAATAAATGCCAACTAATAATAAAACAAATTTTTTTTTTGTTTAATTAAATTATCTACCTAATAATATATGAATTAAAATGCTATGTATAATAAAATAATATCTTTAATAGGTAACCAGATCGTCTTGATAGAATCAAATCTTAATTTTTATCCCCAATATATTAATTGAAGATCTTTAAGAAAATTAGAACCCTAATTTTGTATTAATTAAAAAAAAATCTCATCCTATGTGGCATTTCTAAATGCTTTCTAAATCCTATTTCTAAGAATTCTAGAGCAACTAATATAAACCATAGTTTAATATAGTGTTGTCACATATTTCTATAATATAATGTTATCTATTTTTTTTTTAAATGAAACCTAAGGAATTACCTAATGTGATTAAAATATATATGGCAATTAATAATTTTAAATAATAAAGATTTGATAACAATCTTTATACTTTTTATCATTTTCATTTATTTCTTTATTATTAAAATAAATAACACCATTACATTAATCAAATTAAAAAAATCTAGATATTTTTGTATATGTTGTATTTTGATTTTTTCAAAACAAGTACAAATTACTAAAACTGTTAAAAGTCTCATATAAACTTTTGTGATCAAGGTTTAAATTTATTTTCTATATTAAGATATAATTATTATAAGACCATATGAATAAATAATTTTATTTTAATAATTTTAATAGGTTTTTATGTTAATATATATATATATATATATATATATATATATTTCATATCATTTAAATTAAAATATACATCATAACAAAATATATACTTATATTTTGATATTTGCATTAAACATATATTGAAAAGTTAATATTTTAATTTTGAAATCTTCATTATTTTTTTAAATGAATATAAATTATTGAAACTACTAAACATCCCACATTAAAAAAATATCGTTGGTGTAAAATTTTGTTACACAAATATGCAAATAATCATAAAATCATATAAGTAGAAACCTTTTTTAATAAATATCCATATTAAAATATACTATATATCTATGTTAATATCAATTAAATTTAATTATATATCATATACGAAAGATAAGATTGATTGTTTTGTTTATTTACCATAAAATAATTGCGAATAAACAAAAATGATCGTTTGATTTATATGCACACACTAATTTATTACATAATATTAACTAATTTCTTATTTATTTAGTGTATATACTTATTATTTTATTATTTCATTTTATGCATAAAACATAAAATAATTAATAAATATAAAATATTTGTTCTGCAAAAGGTGCGGATCTTAACCTAAGTCTGTATCTCTTTATTAATTTTAAATCTTAAACATTTTCTAAATCTCAGACCGAAACAAACAAACAAAATAGGAATAAACTCCAAAATCAATATTTATATCGAGAAATAACCAAAATGAAAAAGAGACACAAAAAAAATTGAAGATACATAGGATTGACACGTGAACGTAAATTTCTCACGACCATAATTAACTTTTAAATTTCTAAACCATGATATAAAACTGATCTGACATAGTTTCATTGTAACCAAATAGTAGACCTGAAATTCTTCGGCCTAAACGTTAAAAACGTTCTTATGCGTTAAATGATTTTTTGACCTAAAATATTTTTTAAATGGGATCAGCTCATCTATATATAAATTATTTAATTAACAAAAAGTTAAAAAAAAAATATAAGGGTCAAAATATGAATTCGATCAAGAATATAAATTTATTTTCCATATAATATTTCTAAAATAATTTTTATATAAATTTCTCCTGCGCATGTCTTATCCTAGTTAATATGATAAAAGAAAGGAAGGAGAAGTGGTAAGAATCGAACTTGCATTACGCCGGTGAGAAGGACATGTTACGCAACCACTAGCCTAAAGTGCATTCCCGGAAAAATTGACACCCCTAAGGCCGGCCCTAAACAAACATAATTGCTCAATCACACCTGACCATTCATCACCACAACCCTCAAAGTGATGGCCATCCATGTGTGAAGATTCAAGGTGAAACAGTTCTTTCAGAGTAGAGTATGGCGGCTTCAAGCTTTGGATGCGTTTAGCGTTTTGACGGGGGTTTAACGAATACTCAAAGTCCGACTTACTGAGGTTTAATTTAATCGGTGTTTGAGACAAATATCTTCAATCTTCTGGGATGTTAATAGAAAGACCTTCAAGTGATGTGAATTGGAGCAACCTAGAGGTTGATATTAAGGATAAGTATCCCACATCGGGAATTCAAAAGGACCTTAAGTAATATATAAAGGATTTGGACCAATCCACTAATTACCAATTGGTTTTAAGTTGGAAGCTCATATTAAACCCAAATTCTAACATGGTATCAGAGCCCAGATCCTAAATACCCTAAACTCCTAGTAAATATAACTTTTCCAACCGGGTATAAAGGTCGTGATTAACTCTTCCGACCGGGTATAAAGGTTGTATTAAACTCGCTCGACCGAGTGTAAATGTCTTAAAGTTCCGAGATTTTTGGCTGATAAAAGTCATCATTTCGAGGAGGAGTATCCCACATCAGGAATTCAAAAGGACCTTAAATAATATATAAAAAGTTAGGACCTATCCACTAATTACAAATTGGTTTTAAGTTGGAAGCTCATATTAAACCCAAATATAACAGTTGACAACTCCTGTTTTGGTAATAGAGCCTTTGCAAGCACTTTCGGTGTCGAAGTGGGGAGAAGATGAGCGATGGTGATGTTACGTCATGAGAGGTGGTGATAACATTATGCCTCCACGAATTCTCTGAAATTTGTTTTTAGAATACACATGTATTCCACTTGATTTTGTTAACTTTGATGTGTAATTTTAGAATTGGACTTTCTCTTTATGACATTGTAAACGCTAATGCACATTTGGGCTTAATCTCAAGTTAATGACAAGTTGAAAAATATTAGCCGGCCAATATTGGTAGAAGGTGATGAACAACACGGATCTGGAGAGTTAAACAAACATAACGAAGGTGACTATCTTGTCACAAGCCCTGAAAGTCGCAGATTATTTTGAGTTTTGACGGACCGAAATTGACCAATAATTGATATTTTGGCACCCAAGAGTCAACACTGAAGAGTAGTGTCGATGGACACCAATCGAGTGTCGGTTGAAAAGATCCGGAGACTTTACCAAAGAATAGAGTCGGCCGTCACTCATCTAATGTCGATCTAAACTCATGAAGAATTTGTTGCATGTTTGTACGATCTTCCCAAGGAGAAGATTTATGATGTGCTCAAATTACTCCAAGAGCAACTCTCTCAAATAAGAGATCGATTGTAGTACTTGAGTATCGTATCCATATAGACTCGATATCTCACATAATAGACTTGAGTTTCAGATTAAGCCAAGTCAAAATATATATAAAGCAATAAATAAGAAAGCAGTAAATAAAGGTGTTGTTTATGATGGAAGAGGGGTTTCTAGATTTAGGTTTTCAATCAGGTTATCAGAACAATGATATATAGATGCTATGGGTATGATCCTAGAACTCGAATACTAAGGTAAGATATCCAGCTCTCGCTGCGAGTCTGATCTGATGACTAAGTCATATGTTCAAGCTCTCGCATGTGAACAAATATCAAGTGTCGATCGAGACTATTGACTAGGTATCGATCGATGCTTCTTTAGACAAGCATTAACGACCTAATCGGTATATTCACTAAATGTCTAGACCAGCTCTCACATGTATCTAACAATCTAGCTCAGCATAATTATTATAAGGGTATGAGCCTACTCTCGTAGTTGTCTATAATCCTAAGTTCAGGGTTTCAGTTAGCTACTATAGAACACAAGTAGTAAGCACAATTTTGTGAAGGATCCTATTAAATCACCCTAGCAGTTCTATAATTCAAAAGTTCATTCAAAATCCTAGAGAACTGAAACCTAACAGGGGATCTACTCAGACATGATACTTGTCATAGAAATCATAGAATGAATAGATATAAAATAAATAAAACCAAAACCAATGGAGTTCCAAGAGGACTCTGAAGGAGTTCCTCTCTTCTCTCCTAACCTAAAACTATGAACAAAAGAATGCTTAGAAAGCGTAACCGTCAACAATGGCTTAGAAAACTATATAAACTAGGTATAAAGTCGGCCAAAGGAATTCTGGTAATTTGTATTGACTTTTGGCCCAAGTCGGTCTTCAAATAGACCCGGCCCGTCTTCTGGCATCAGTGTCGAGCAACACCAAAGGTGTAGTGTCGATCGACACTCTGTCTGAATATCGACTATGGCTGGTTTCTTGAACAACTATGTGTTTCTTTAATCTTTATCTCCAAAATGCTCCATAATCTCCATATTGGTCCAAAACATACCTAGATCAGAAAAGACTCTAAAATAGACTCCAAATACATATACTAGACTCTAAAATGATCATGTACCATGGTTTAAATGTGGTAAAATCTATGGTATATTAACTCTCACAGACTACCATTTTTCTTATCCTCAAGCAAAACATAGAATAGTCTGTTAAAGAGGTTTTAAAAATAATTATTGGATCCATAAAGAAAGAAAAACATAGAATAGTCTGTGAAAGAGGTTTTAAAAATAATTACCGGATCCATGAGATCTCTGGAGACGAGGAGAAGAAGAAGAAAATCGGAGCTGATGTCATTTTTTTATTATTAAATAGCAACTAAGCCCCCAATCGAACACGTAAATCAGTTTAAATAAATCAGCCATCAAGTATAAATGTAAGACAGTCGCAACGTGAATACTATTTAGTAATTAAAACAAAAAAAAATCGGGTCTGGAGCTAGGCCATAGAAGGGTGTAAATAAGCTGGAAAATATTAAGTCATATGTATCGTCAAATAAATCAGCCGTCAAATGAAGCCTATTGTAGTAATTAATATTTTCCTAATAAATCAGACGTAATTAGGTGGAGTTTACAGTTCATACAGATCATTACGGCTGATTTACGCTGATTATACATAAATCAGCCATAACTGCCTACCATAAGTAAGCCGTCCATTTAATAACTCAGTTGGTTGTTTGATCATAACTCAGCCGGAAAAACATAACCCAGCCATGTCGATTCTACAACTTAGCCAATTTTTTGACAAATCAGCCAACCAATGTAAAAATCAGTTGTAACTTGTATTCTTAACTCAGTCGGTTGCTCATAAATCAGCTAGGTTTCTGTAAATCAGTCGTATAGTATATTAACTCAGCCGTCAATACAGCCGTAATGCTTTATGAGTTCATTAATACACGGCAGCGATTCCCTATGTGGCGTCAGAATTTTTTTATTATGTGAATTAAAAAGTAATGGCATTCTTGTAATTACGTATTTTTGTCACAAAAAAGTAATTAGAAGGACATGCTTGATATTAAAAACATGTTAGTAATATAGAAAAAGTTTTATATGCTTCTAGCCATATTACTTAATTCGTTTGTTGTTTAAGTAATGTTCCCAAAATCTAAACTCATCAATATTTGCAAGGTAGTGTTGTTGCATCGGTTATAGACAGAGGTCGATGACGCGATAGGTAATTTAGGAAGCAGAGAAAACGTATGAACATATACGAATGTGCATATTTGGAGAAGATAAACAGTAACTAGTATGATGTACTATTTTTTGCTATATTCTACTAGGAAAACATAGAATAGAAATAATACTTCATAATATAAATTATGGGTTATGTTTTATTGTTACGACATTTCTATGAATTGATTTACTCCCACAACTTTATATATTAGTCTTTTTTTGTCATCAAATACAGACTCATATTGACTATGTTAACCAAACTGGTAACTCTGCATCCATGTGAACGACAAAAGATGTTTGTTTCCTGGCACTGCGTGCTAGACTATCCACCCTTGAATTCTCCGTTCGAGGTACATGAATGATTTCTGAGTTGCTAAAACTTGCCTTCAAAAATTTTATATCTTCCATATACACTTCAAATGCTGGTCATTCTTCTGGTTCCGAAACCATCTTCACCAGTTGGGAACAATACGCAGTAAACTTGACCTGAAATTGATGAAGATTCCTCATACACTCCATCGCCCATATTAATGCATCTATCTTCGCATGGAGAGGTGATAAAGATTCCCTAACATTTCTTGCTCCCATCAGACCATCGAACTCTCAAGGGTACTATACCAACCCTGTCCTGAATAAATATCATTATCTTTCCATGAGCCATCTGTGAAACACCATCGCCCCTAAATGGATTGTAAATTCCTCACATCGACTGACTGTGCTGCCCGTTGTGTGTTTAGTAGTTGTGCTTCAGTTCATAGTGTGAACTCTATTTCTGCTATTCTTAGCGTTTCACTGAGATCAATGTCAATATTACTAAACACTTTGTTTTTCCTCCCTTTTCAAATATACCATAAAATCCATGCAAAATGATGATCATCCATTCGTGGCAGTACTCTCCAAAAAAGATGATCCATATTTGTAAAGAGAGAACCAGTGGGGAAGCTAGCCGGGTTTGATGGTATCTTTAAGAGTTCCCAAACCTTTCTCGCTGGTGGACATTCAAAAAACACATGATTTGTTGGTTCTTCTGGAGTTCCACATCTATCGCAAGATATATCCCCTTGCATCCCTCTCGCCTTCAGATTTTTCTTTACCGCTATACATCCTGAGAGCAATTACCATAAGAAATCTTTCATTTTTGGTGGACATCGCACCTTCCAAAAAACGCTTTCAATATATCCACATTGGATCCAAAAAGTACTAATGGTTTTTCCCTATCTGGGTAAACTCGTTCTACTTGATATCCCGACTTTACCGTGTATTTTTCATTATTAGTAAAATGTCATCCATTCCTATCCACCACTTGAGTTACTACTCAATGATATTCTTTCGATGATGTTTGCTTCTTGTGGGTCCACCAAACTTCTAATTACCTGAGAACTCCACGTTCGTGAATCTGAGCTGATGAGGGCGTCCACTGTAATGTCCGGGTAACTGTTTTGTTGAACTTTGTTTGCTGGTCTCGGGCGAGTAGTTGGAAGTCATGGGTCATTCCATACGGACATTGATGACCATGTTCCCACCCTTTTAATTAGTCCTTTGCTAACCAGAGATCTAGCTGACATAATACTCCTCCACCCATATGAAAGAGAGTATGACCGGATCAGTCAGCTTTATTTATTAATCATCATGTTTATATTTGATAATCACATCTAGCTGCATTAATGTCTTTGAGTTACTATTTTTCTATTCTATTTTATTCGGGAAACATTGAATATAAGTGTATTATTACAATCTCTCTCTCTCTCTCTCACTCATAAGTAAGCCGTCCATTTGATAACTCAGTCGGCTGTTGATCATAACTCAGCCGGAAAAACATAACTCAGCCGTGTCGATTCTACAACTTAGCCAAAATTTTGACAAATCAGCCAACCGATGTATAAACAGTTGTAACTTGTATTCTTAACTCAGTCGGTTGCTCATAAATCAGCTAGGTTTCTATAAATCAGTCGTATTGTATATTAACTCAGCCGTCAATACAGCCATAACGCTTTACGGCTGAGTTCATTAATACACGGCAACGATTCCCTACGTGGCGCCGGAATTTTTTCTGATGTGCATTAAAAAGTAATGACATTCCTGTAATTACGTTTTTTTCACAACAAAGTAATTAGAAGGACATGCTGGGTATTAAAAACATGTTAGTAATATAAAAAAGTTTTATATGCTTCTAGCCATATTACTTAATTTGTTTGCTGTTTAAGTAATGTTCCTAAAATCTAAACTCATCAATATTTGCAAGGCAGTGTTCTTACATCGGTTATAGACAGAGGTCGATGACGCGATAAGTAATTTAGGAAGCGGAGAAAATGTATGAACATACACGAATGTGCATATTTGGAGAAGATAAACAGTAACTAGTATGATGTACTATTTTTTGCTATATTCTACTAGGAAAAAATAGAATAGAAATAATACTTCATAGTAAAAATTATGGGTTATGTTTTATTGTTACAACATTTCTATGAATTTATTTATTCCCGCAACTTTATTTATTAATCATCATGTTTATATTTGATAATCACATCTAGCTGCGTTAATGTCTTTGAGTTACTATTTTTCTATTCTATTTTATTCAGGAAACATTGAATATAAGTGGTACTATTACAACTCTCTCTCTCTCTCTCTCTCTCTCTCTCTCTCTCTCTCTCTTGGCAGTTGATAATGTGTATTGTTGTAATATGTTTTGGTCTTTATTTTGTTTCATGGGTTGGATATTTTTCTCTTACTTGGGTTCACTAATGTCGTTGATAATGGGAATTGTACTATCCTTAGTATATTTTTTTTATATATCCTGCATTTCCACTACATTTGGTGTTCTTTCTATACGTCACTTTGGTTATACTATCCTATGCAATAATCTGTAGTATAAAATATTTTTTTGTAGTATGTTCAACAACCACCATGAAAATTGTTTATTATAAATATTATACTATATATTTTTATTTTAAAACATAGTATAATATGTTACAATATGTAGTCATTTTTGTTTTTTTTTTTGAAAAAACACTTGCTATTAAAGACTACAAAGATATATACAGAGACTGGTTCCATCATTCTTTGGGGTTAAAAAATAAATTCCGCGTGTTATGACATCTTAATATATAGTATCCTATAAAATATATCATCACGTCAATTAAGGTATATATTAGAATTATAAGTCATTTCTTCGGGTTTACTCCGGTCGGTCCGGTATCTTTTATATACAATTGCTGTAATAACCCGCGGGATAAAATGGTCGAGAGAGCAAAAGTCAGACTCTGGAGCCGAGCATTTGGGAGTCGAAGCATCAGAAAGAATGTTGAGTTTTGATCACATAAAACTTGACATGATTCGAAGAAAATAGAAGATTGGTCGAGCATCAACTTGGTTGTCGAATCGCGGGCGATAAAGATCGATCGGGAAATTTTGAAGAACGAGGTGGTCGAAGAACTGATCGTGTGTGAACTATGAGTCAAATAAGTTGCTTGACCATAGTTAGAAGATGTCTTAGATTGATCAGACGGTCGTTTTGGAGGCATAACAATTTTCGAAGCACGACGTTTTAGAAGCATGACGTTTCTGAAGAACAGCGTTTCTTCAGCACAAAGTTTTCCGTAAGACTTCGTATCATTAATATATTATGTTGGAAACATGATATGTCGGAATCAGGACGAGAATTAAGCAGGACGGGAAGTAAGCACGATGGGATCGAAGCACGACAGAAAAACCCGAAATTGGGCAAAAACTCTAATTTCGGTATTATGAAATTTTTCCGGAGACTCGGAAAATATTTTTCATCAAGGTCAGAAATATTTTGGATTTTATGAAGAATATTCAGACCATCAGAACGGGAGCGGAAAAATAGTCGGGATTGATCACAGGTCAAAAATTTGCCGGAATGACCGAAATCAAATAAATAAACCAAGAAGCTCGAGGTGGCTTGATCTATGGGATAAGAACATGTTGGCAACCATCCAAACAGCTGAGTGTCTTCAGAAGCTCGAGGTGTCGCCATGCATGGAAGCAGTACATGCAGCCTGACATGTAGAAGCACGAGGTGGATCGACCAAGCACGAGGTGTTGCTGCGCATGCAATCGAAGCATGCGGCCAGCCATGTGTGAGCTGCTGTGGCACCTTGCATGAGTTTAAGTCATCCAGCCTGACATCTGGGAGGAGTGGTGGTGCCCTGCATGAGTCCTGGCCATGCTGAAAGCCATGTGGAGCACGAGGTGCCGCCGTACATGCGTCCGAAGCCATGCAGAGCGACTCACGGGCGGCCACCAACCTGAATCTGATTGGCTGCTGTCTTCTATAAATACCCAGCCATTCTCTTCAGTTTCAGACATCTATTCCACACTAAAGCCACTTCAAAAACGTGGCTAGAGAGAGAGAGAGAGAAAAAGAAAGTGGTCGATTTAAGAGTATGGTCGATTCTGAATATGGTCGATTCTGAAGACCATACTCCACCGAGAAGGACAGTTCCGTCCAATCGACGATTCTCTATGATTGTGACGCGGAAGCTCTGTCCAATTAATCCGTCTAAGCCAGTCATATTCTCCTACAATCAAGTGGAGGTGCTGTCCAAGATTAGTTCAGTTCCACGGGTTCAGATCAGTCAAAGTTCTGCTTGATGCTCCGCCGGGAAGTCCGAAAAACAGTCCAGAAGCTAAAGGAGGTTCTGTTCGAGTCCAGATCAGTCTGTCGAGGCCTGTCAGTTTCTTCATGGTGAAGCCGAGGTTGTGTCCAAGACAAGGTCAGTCCAGTCCACTCCAGTCAAGTCGTCAATTGGGTTTTGGCCAAGTCTTCTCCGATCAACCAAATGCTTCTCGCCTAGAACACTGTGAGTTGGCTTGTTTGAATTCCACTTGGAAATTAGGGTAGATTGAGTCGCATATAGATTAGAATGATCACGTTATTGAATGGTAAAGTCCTTAGGGTTATTTTATTTATGGAACCGGACTCAGTTTGGCAAGGGCTAAGCTGAGATGAATGGAATTAAGACTGAGTTAGTAACCTGACTAGGACTAGGGCTAGGATGCATCATGTTTTCAATTCTTGCGTGTTGATATGATTGAGTGCAGGTTCCCATTATCTTTAAAGATAATTTCATAGCAGGAGGGTGAACTATCTGGGTAACGGTTTGATTGAGTTGTTTAGTATTGATATTGTTGTTTGGTTGTTTAGTAGTTAGTACTAAGGTCTTAGGCCATATAGGCCGGACTACTGGTACTGTTAGTCTTGTAGAGTCAAGAGTCTAGTTAAGATCTGGAACTTTATCTTTAGGTTAGGTTCTAGATTAAGTTTTTGTTGTGTGAGTTGCCGACAGCAGGTGTGAAACCCGCCCGTGCTTGGCATGTTTAGGGGTGATTAGTGTTTCCTCGGCCTCGTACCCAGCGGGTTCAAGGAAACCCCTTATTCGCTGGACCAGGAAGACTCAGACGAACGGGGTCATGTCCTATGGCTAAGTATTACACGACGGTGTAATGTGGCAGTGACCCGAAGGACTGTGGGCTGTCGCGCTGTGACCCGAAGGACTGTGGGCCGCGGTCGGTTGAAAGTTCCTTCTTCTGACCTTTGTGGTAGGGAGATAGGATATTGCCGATAGAGAGGAGGAACACGAAGTCACCATTTCCCGGGGTAGTATGTTGTGTTGTGTTAGAGTGTCGTAGAGGGTTACGGAACCCTAGAGTTAGTGTAACATCGAAATACGGTGTTACGAGTTTGATCAAGTCGTAATTAGTCATAATCTTATTATTGTGATTGTGTTTGGTTGTTGATTGATTTGTTTGCAGGTTCTGACATTAAGTCCTAAGTCTGGCTTAGGTACCGGATTAGGCTTGGTGTGTATTTCGTTAGTGTAGGCCTGACGTTGGCCTGTGTGTGTTTGAGGGATTGCTTGTGAAGGGTAGTGGATATTATAAGCTATGCGGTATCATTGGTTGACCGATCATGTTCTTGTTTGATTGTTGGTCGACCGGCTAATGATACTTGTATAGTCTAAGTGTCTAACACTACATGAATACTGAACTCAGGTGTATATATGGTTAACTATGGATTGGTTGTTGACTTGTTTTAATGTAGGTTCCCGTTACTTGAAGCTTGGATTATGGCAGGAGGCCAAGTCTAACTTAGTAACGGTTTGCATAGCTTTAGCTTTTATGGCATGCTAGGGCTAGATTGATTGTTATTTTGGGTTGTCTGGGTTAGAGTCTAGGTTGCGAGTAGAGGCCGCCAGCTCACTGAGTAACATTAGGTTACTCACCCAACTCTGTTGTCTCTTTTGCAGGTCGCTTTAGGTAAGGATGATCGGATAGCTTGGTGTTGGACGTTAGGACCGCCGGAGTAGATTTCATGCATTTTGTAAACGGTACACATTGAGGTTGTGTTTTGTTGGCTCGATTTGGCATTAGGCCGTTCCCAGTCTTGAATTATTTCAGTGTATGTATATTTTCTAAATCAATAAAAGTAATTGTTTTATATGCGCGTCATGAGTATTCTGATATTTGACTAGTCCGGTCTAACACAACGTTTGGTCGTGGTACGGGTTGAAAAGCCTTAGGCCTCGATCTAATGGAAACGCTAACTCTCGGTACGGGTTGCAAAGCCTTGTTCCTTGACGCAGCGGGACGAGTTAGTGGATGAACTGGTCTAGGTTGTGGAGTAAATTTTGTGACTTTGGCTGGATCGTCCCTAGCCCGTCAAGTAGCGCTTCCGGACCATGGTGTTGGGTTGGACGGTCAGCCATGTTCTTGTTTGATTGTTGGCTGGCCGGTTGGCCTTTCATCTCCAACCTTTGGTGTGGGCCGTCCGTCGGTCATGTTCTTGTTTGATTGTTGGCCGGTGCATCGACCTCTGTCTAGGACGGTTCGGGAGTGTTACAATTGCATTGGAGTGTGAAATTAGACGAAGTTTTTATGCGAGAGGAACGGCGCACTGTTTGAGTAAATTAACTCGCCAAAGATTGGACTAAGCCCATAAACATCGTTGAAGTCTGCCTTTTTAACTTGTAGAGTAAATTTATTGATGTATAAACATTAAAAAATGGCATGTGGTCTGGAGATTCTTCGATGTCTCGATAGAATATGGCCGAAAAGAATGTTGAGATTTGGACCAAACTGATGACATGAAAAATGAACGAAAGAAGAGACGACTAGAGCTGAGAATAATCTCCTTGGCACGTGAACTCTAGATTAAGAAAATGAGTAAAATTTGTACAACCTTGGAAGGAAATTCATAACATAAGCTAAATATGATAAAACCAAACTCACAATCAGAACTGGATCTAGGAACAGCCGAATGAAACATTAGCATCGGTCTCCAAAATTTTTAGAAGAATTTTACATAGATAAAAGTCTCCAAATTATGAAAAAAAAATATTTCTTTAAAAAATGTTTCAGGTCCTTGAAATCTCAGGTCCGACCATACTCACAATTGATGGAAAAAAAAACTCAACTGGAATATATTCTCTGAACTATTCTCAAATCAAATAGACACATATAGTGGAATAAATTGAAAAGAGCCATTATTTTTTTACACAAATTGGAAATTCACAAATTATAATTTAACAACTTTGCTGACGAATGCGAAAATGACTTTTTTCCATCTCTTTCGAAATCCCATATACAGTGGCTGCCTTGACCACTAGTGGAACATTGCTAAGACCATCCTTAATAGCCGAGAAGATCGTATAGCATGCCTGAAACCTTTGTCGGTGGTAACAACTAAGATGGGTATCATGAGCATTGCCTAACATAATTTCCACCAATTTTATGTCAGCAACTTCTTTTAATCAGGTGAAGTAATTAGTGTATTGTTCATGACTTGGTCGGAATTTTTGAGAGTCATCGTATTTCAGTTTCTTCGACGCCTACATTCTTGTGTGAATATCTACTTTAGGGCTATTCATTTCATTGACGCAGGTTCCTGCGGCTGCGGCTGCGGCTGAGTCTGCGGCTGCGGCCGCGTTTGTTCCTTTGGTTATTGTTCGTTTTGCAGCCGCAGCCGCAAACGCAACTTGTTGTTCGTTTCGAAGACGCGGGACATTGCCGCAGCCGCAGAAAGTAGATTTAGTTCTGTTCGTTTAGTTGCCGCAGACGCAATTTTCATTTATTTCATATTTTAATTTTATGACTTTTATGAATTTGTAAAATTGTATTTTAAATAAATAAAATGTAGATTTATATTTGTAAAATTGTATTTAAATAAATAAAATGTAGATTTAAATTTGTAAAATTGTATTTTCAATAAATAAAATGTAGATTTAAATTTGTAAAATTGTAATATTTACATATAAAATGTAGATTTAAATTTGTAAAATTGTATTTTCAATAAATAAAATGTAGATTTAAATTTGTAAAATTGTATTTTCAATAAATAAAATGTAGATTTAAATTTGTAAAATTGTATTATTTACATTCATCAAAATATTATATTTAATTAGTAATAAATTTAACAACATTTTTTTATCATAAACAAAAGCTAAATAATACACCAAGTCTTAAATAAATAAAACAAATATTTCAAATATCTCATAGAACTGATAATCAAAGTTATAAGCGAAAAAGAAGTCATTAACTAAAACATTTAATACGGTAAACGACCTCTACCATATTCATCTGTGATGCTCTTACGCAAAGCTTCCATCGCTCTATCACCAGTCGGCTCATATACAATATGTCCACCACCACCACCACCACCATCATCACCATCATCATCATCATCATCATCACCTTTTTCTCCTTCTTCTTCATCACCATCAGCTCCTTCTGCTTCTCATTCTCCTTCTCCATCATCATCACTTTGCCATTGTACAAAATCATGATCTTCCCGATGTGAATCACGTATGAAGTTGTGTAGCGCCATCATCGCAGTCACAAGCTTAATCAACTTGACCAGACCATACTTTGGATGCTTACGATCCAAAATCCTCCATTTTGCTTTCCATACTCCAAATGTCCTCTCAATCACTGATCGCAATCCTCAATGCTTTCGGTTGAGCAACTCTCGTGCACTAACTGGTGGTCCTCCTCTAGCAAACTGACCAAGATGATATCGCATACTCCGATGCGGACCAAGATATCCCGTCCTAGCCGGATATCCCGAGTCAACTAGATAATACTTTCCAGGAGGAGGATGTGGGAAAGAAGCCTCAATCCTCACACAATGAGTCAAGACCTTCGTATCATGTGCTCTACCAGGTACACCGAGATATGCGTATATGAACTTCATGTCGAAGTTACATATAGCAAGAACATTCATTGTAGGATCTTGCTTTATACCTTTATATGCTTCTGCACATCACACATACATAACATACATAACAAATCAAGACTCAACAACAGAGTACTTGCGCATACAAGCAACAAGCTACAAGCAACAACATATGCATACCTGGAGTTGTTATTCCTGAGAGGTGATGGAACCTTATGGTAGAGTGAGAGACAGAAGAAGCTTGGGAGAGCTTGAGAAACACAGACACAGCTGGAAAAAAAAATACTCAGCAACCTTAACATAACCTCTAAAAGCAATACTCAACAACCTTAATAATCATTTTGAGTCGACGCAAGGAATCATTTTTAAACAGTTCAAACTTAATACAAAGTTTAATACAGAGAGACAGATGAAGCCAATACCTTAATGAGAAAAGGAAGAGATGGGTTTGGAGGAGAGAGCTTCGAGATGCTATGGAGAAGAGAGAGCTTCGAGATGCTATGGAGAAGAGAGAGCTTCAAGATGCTATGAAGAAGAGAGAGCTGCACTAAAAAGCTACTGTATCTGAACATATTGAACAAAAGAGACAAAAACAAATGAGATCAGGTTTGTTTACTTATCAATGATCAAGGCTGTATTAAAATACTGCATAAGGATTGAATACCTGAGCCACAAGTGCCAAGAAGGTGCAAATCCTAGAGCTTCCTTAAGCCCAAAGAAGGAGTAACGAATGATCTGCAATATCAAGCAATCATCCAACCACTTAACCAAACATGTTAACTAAAAAGCACATGTTAAGACACAGCGACAAGACACATATGAGAATGGTATTTGTCACTAACAAAAGGTTTGATCACTAGTTCTTATACTAATGATAAGAGGCAACATTCAATATTACAGTGGTAATGCAACAAGCTCTTTTCATGCAATGAGACAAACTCTCGGAAGTACAGACAGAAACCAAAGCAAACCAAGATTGATAAAACACCAGTAATACACTTACCACTTAGAACAATCCTCGCATTGCACCTCAACTCATCTCACACTTGAAGAATCTGCAACATACCATCAATGCTTTAGAACAGAGACGACCATCACAATCAGTATCCAACAGAGAAAGTGACTATTACCTCAAAGAGAGAGAACTCGAGATGGGTTTGTCGGAGAACAGAGAAATGTGTTGAAGATGGAGAGAGAGAGAGCTTGAGATGAGTTTGTGTTGGAGAGCTCGTGATGGAGAGAGCGCCTGAGATCGAGAGAGATGGAGAGAGCTCCTGAGCTCGAGAGAGAGAGCTCGTGAGAGAGAGCTCGTGACAGAGAGCTCGTGACAGAGCAAAGAAAGAATCAAGCTTTTAGGTAAATTCAACTCAGCTTGTGCAGGAGCAGCAGAGCCACCGATTGACACTCAAAAACCTTTTCCAGGGAAACTGCAACAATTTGCAACTCTCAAGTCAAATACTAATCCAAATCTTAACGAATTGATCCAAAGTTTTCAAAAGGATGAGATAATTACCTCAAAGAGAGAGAGCTCGAGGTCGGAGATAGAGAGAGCTCGAGGTCGGAGATAGAGAGAGAGCTCGAGGTCGGAGATTGAGAGAGCTCGAGGTCGGAGATTGAGAGAGAGAGAGCTCGAAGATGGGTTAGTGTCAGAGATCAAGAGAGAGCTTGAGATGGGTTTGTGTGATGGATACAGAGCTCGAATCCTCGCATTGTGCACCATCAAGTCATCTCACAGAGAGAGAGCTCGTGACAGAGAGAGATGGATAGAGGGCTGGTGATGGAGAGAGGGCTCGAGATCGAGAGAGATGGAGAGATGGACTGGAGAAAGAGATCGAGATCGAGAGAGATGGAAGAGAGTTCTGCGTCGATGGGAGAAGAAGAGCTGCGGCTGCGTCAATTAGATGTAGGTTTTTTTGTAAATAAGTAATTAGGTTAAGGATATAATTGTAAATAGCTTAAACAGACGCATAACTTACGTCGCAACCAGGGAATTTTACGGCGTCAAACGCAGGTCTCGGCGTCAGACGCGGCGGTTAGACGCAGGTCTCGGCGTCAATCAAACGAACAAGAATTTTGAAAAAAATCGCCGCAGCCGCAGCTGCAGGAACCTGCGTCAATGAAACAAACAGCCCTTTTTTAGTTTCAAAGTGGTGTCAGCCACGTAAATGATAATCTCACTAAAGCAAAGGGGCTGTTACTGGTTCGTGCATTTTTAAAGAGTTATTTAGATTTTGGTATTATTTAAGTAAGGCTTATCAAAACTATTTAAAAATCTGGTGTTACGGATTTGTGAATTTATAACAAGTCGTTTAAAATGTTTACAAGTCTTAGAGTATTAAATTTATTGTTTTATACACTCGACAAAGTCTTGTGTTATATTCAAAAATAAATTAAAATAACTCATTTTATCATTTTTAAAATCTGATATTATTGATTTACTGATTATGTATATTTCTAGTTTTTCCGGCGTACGGGTAGATTGTGTATTTTTATTTTATTTTATTTTATTTTTTATTATAATTCCAATTTTTTTGTTTGAGTTTGTATATAACTTTTTAATATTATGTAATTATATTTATAACATATTTGACTAAATATTTCCAAAAAATGCTTTATATATTTTGAGATGAATGTTTGTGACAAAAATGTGTTTTATCCATTTATTGGTGCTTAATAATTAATGGATACATGCAGTGATAGACAAATTACTCTCTGACACACACATACAGTGGAACAAATTGAAAAGACCCTATATTTTTTACACATACACAAATTAGAAATTCATAAATCATTATTTTGAACAACTTTTTGATGAATACAAAAATGAACTCATATGACTTCGTAACTCTAATTGCTTAAAATATAAAAAAAATATTTAATTTTAACTCTAATTTGCGTCTCTCAAAACTAAGACTGATTGACTGTTGTTGACTGTCCCTGTCAATGTCGACACGTACTGGGATCTCAACAAAGTACGTTTGAGTGCTGACACTAATGAGAGTAAATAACACAAAAGTGTTTATGGAATAATTATATTAGACTAGAGACCGAGCCCCGCGCAAGCGCGAGGTTATTTGTGTATGATGTTGTTATTCAGTTTTACTTAGTGATAGCGTTGTTAGTTATGTTTTTCTTACACTTGTGTTGGTGCGTGCAGTTATTTGGCAAAGCAGAAGGTCGGAGGTGGTGGAATTAGTAGGGAGGCAGCTGTTTGTTGTTGATTACGTGTAGGACGCTTTGTGAACGAAGACCAGTTGATATATATATTTTTTGTATTTAGTTGCCTGCATCCCAATTCCCACCGAGGAACATATGATGGTGTGCTTGTGTCACTTTTTCTGGGGTTTTTGTTTTGTTTTGGTGACTATTGGATTTTAGTTGGTTTCTTTGTTGCATTGTTTAACGTCGATGCCATGTAACTATCTGAACATGTTCTCATGCATGAAGCAAAAGACATGCTTATTTTCTCGAAATGCAAAGACCCATCAACGTTCCCCTTTATTTAAAAACCAAGTAACTCTTCTCCTGGTGGGAGATAGTTTGCAGATAATTAAAGACAACCAAAGTTGAAAGTAGGAAAAAACATACGAAAATGGCTATTTCATTGACACATAAGCTAAATGGGGATGGCGGTTTGATGGACTTGAAACAATCACTCACGTGCCTCTTTTCTTCGTTTTCAAAGCTTGGCATTGCTTCATCAACTTCTTCGGCTCTCCTGGGCACATGAACCGTGTAGCTAACAGTTGATGCTGGTAGTATAGATTGGGAATCCACGTCCGGAGTTTTGTTGCTGCTGGCAGTCTGAAACACATTTGTACGTGTGTGTTATGTTAGATGATGTTATTCTGTTAGATATATGCATGAAAGTACTTTATTCAGCAGAAATTGTTTAGCATCAACATGTTTCTTGAGAAAAAATAGATGACTATCCCTAAATATTTTTTGGACCGACCGTGGTGACCACCATGACAAACTGGGTTATATCATCTGAGTTCATAAGACCCCTAAAGGGGCCGCATCATCGTCAGTCACACAAAGCAAGTACACGACCACCGTACTGGTGTATGAGATTAAATAAGTTTTCTTAAAGCAGGAGCAAATGGATAAAAACATGAGAACTATGTGAAAGCGGGCTTGGGTCAATGAGATTAAAACATACCATAAGCCGAGTCGTTGTTGAGGCGTTTTTGAGGTCAGTGCCTAGCAGAAAACGTTTTTGGCCAACAACATCTGAAAGTTAACAAATGGAATTAAGAATCAGTAGCTAATATGAATGTACGGCGTTGGAGAAATTTGACTGTGATATATAAAACTATACCGGGGATTCTAAGTTTGTGTTTGCAAGAGCCTAGAGATGATCGAACCTCTGTCCATCTTCCAACTTCAAACCTATCATCTACGATCGCTGCCGTCCGTAAAGATTGTCGGTAAGAAGAGTTAAATACGTAGACCAATAGTTTTAGTTTTTATGAAATATGGAAGGAAGAAATCATTCATGTTAGAGTGAAGATGACGGTACCTTTTCTTCTAGCAAAAGGAGGGTGATTCCCATAAATTCACCATTTTTATTGATGTTACGGGGATCCCAGTAGCTGATGAGACGACCAACAACAAACTTGAGAAGACCGACAAAGGCGGAGAGCGTTGAAGGTGGTGGGAAGGACGGCAATAACATCAGAGACCGACATGCTCAACAATTGAAAAAAAAACAGTGCTGGTAGATATGAGAGGTTGGACTCCTGGATCTAGCATGACCTATATATAGCGAAG